>NC_091064.1:129169341-129483554 GCF_000393655.2 Nicotiana sylvestris | reverse complement strand
ACTCGAGGACGCCCGACCGTCGCTACAAAATCATAAGGCCATTACTTCGAATCTACTTCGAAAAGAACCGGTTAAACAGACTACCCTCGACAAGAAAAAGAGCTTCGACCATGTCAGCTCCAAATCACAAGGCTTCAAGCTACTCAGCCTATAAGCCAAACAATCCGAGGTTCTCGAACATCGCCGCAAATGACTTAAAATTGAGATTCTACACGAACCGACGACGGGTCAGGCAAAATCATTTCAAAAGCCCTTAACGAGAGGAAAATAAAGCCTACATATGCCTAAGGGCAAAGCGCAAGAGTCATTGTCGCCAGTCTAATGAACCCCAGGGCCACACACAATAAAAGGTCGCAATGACCAAAAGCGTAAAAGCCACTGCCGCCAGCTTAAAATTTGAAATCTTGAGGGTCAAAATGAGCTCTAGTCGCAACCCGATTCGTAGACTGGATCCAAAATAGTTAACTATACATGCCTAAGGGCAAAGCATAAGAGCCATTGTCGCCAACTTAATGAGCCTCGGGGCCGTGCATATAAAATGTTGCTTTGACCCAAGGCGTAAGAGCTGTTGTCGCCAACCTACGCAAATACAAAACTTGAGGGTCAATTGTGCTCGAGTCGAAACCCGACTCAAAGACTGAACCCAAAATAGTTAAAATACAAATGCCCACGGGCAAAGCGTAAGAGCCAATGTCGCCCATCCATGCAAACACAAAAGCTTGAGGGTCGAATGAGCTCGAGGCGGAGCCCGACTCGGAGACTAAACCCAAAACAGTTGAGCAAAAGCATAAGAGCTCTAACGCCAGCTTATACTAAAGGTCCTATCAACCGAGTGCCAAACGAGCCCCAAGGTTATATCGCGGATATAAGGATTCTCACCAACTCTAAAATCAGTCCACATGGTCAGAAGCGGAGTAGAAAGGGGTACAAAAGAAATAAAACCTCAAGTTTTCTTTTATTTACATACGAGAAGAAGTGCATTCTCCATCTATAAGCACGCTCTGAAGATATCACATACAAATTGGCAAAGTCTACGCCTTGCCCCTAATGGCTACGGCCTATCAGCCTCATTTTTGCTCACCTCGGCATCGAACAGGAGTGGCCGAGCACCACGCTCGCGTCAACTCTTCCAGGAGAACAAAACCCTGGCACTGATCTCCTCGAGAACCCTCCTTTGGGATTTGCAATGTGCATATTCTTTGACCCTCTCTTCATGATCGAGAACCCTCTTCAACTCAGCTTGGGAATTGGTAGCATCGTTCAAATAAATCGTCATCTCCTGATCAGCCTAAGTCTGGCTAAGTGCTTCTTCGGCCGGAGCATCAACGATCTTAGCCCTGACCTTCAAAAGTTCAGATTCGAGCTTTGTGATCATATCCGCTTGAACTGAAGCATTATCACAAGCTAAGCGGAATTGGACCTCGAAGGCAGGAACTTTAGCCAAGGCACCTTTCTCCTCTGAAGCTTGCGCCCGAGCCCTTAGCTCACAACAATCATTCCTGATTTGGTCGGCTTCACCCCTAAGGCATTCCATGGCTTCCGTCTTTTTCTGCAACTGGGATAGGCGAAGAGTTAACCTGAGAAGTAAAAAGGCAAAACGCGTACTCGCCTGGGACGGGAAGTTCCTGCTCCATCAAATGGTTTTCGTAATTCGAGCTCCGGTACGCCTCATATCGCCAGTGCACCAACTCAACTTCCTTCTCCTTGTAAAGGAGCCCAAGGGACCTACCCTCATCCAGAGCTTTTCAGAACCTAGCCCCATAATGGAGCAGCTCAGACCTAAGCCTGTCAAAGAAAAACTCGATAAGGAAGGGAAGACGTGAGATTCGAAAGGCCTGTGCCAAAGCTCACAGCAAAGTGAAGTCAGCGGACATCCTCGAAGGCCAAGCACACCTCTGTTAATCTAGTCCCCTCGGCCCTGAGAGAATAAACTCTAGTCGAAGCGATCACTCGGAGGAACCATCTCTCCATAACCAGCTTGTACAGCAGGCTCGAACAATGTTTTCTTCTCAAAGACTCGGCCCCATTTTGCCCTGTTGTGAGCGTCATCGCACTGCAAATGCATATCCCGTTTATTATTGTCGTCCTTTAGCTCGGAAGCCGGCAACCCCTCCCCCTCTCCATAGGAGCAAGACATCACCCTTGGAGACCCTCCGATACCTACGACGGCAAGATTAATACATGAAAAGGGAAATATGTCTTCCCAAATGTACGAGGGGTGAGGAAAAGGCAGTATACACACATACCATGATATTTTACTTCCCATCTGCCCCGGGATACTGCTCGCCACCTACACTCATCACAAGTCAAATGGGTCACCAGCTTCCGGACCCAACCAGGCAGATCAAAAACTTCACCCGGTACCCATGAAATTGCTGCAGAATAGGAGGAAACACGATTACTAAACTAGCTTCCACCATGAGCAAACCTGAGAAAGCACGAGACGCTCTACTCACGTGTATAATTCCATTTCTCGGGGAATGGCATAAGTTCCACGGGAATAACGCCAGTCGTCCAGACCCGGATGAACCGAATAATCCACTCTCGATCTCCATCTTCCTCATCGTCAAGAACAAAAGGCGTAGACGAACGACACTGCAAGGTTAGCAGACCTCGAAGATGAAAGGGCTGGTACAGCATGACAAGATGACTGAGCGTGAATTCAAGACCTGCCTTCTCCGCAAAGAACCTCATCATCAGCACTGTTCGCCAAAACGACAGATGTATCTGCGCCAAAGTAACCCAGTACTTTAGACAGAAATCAAGCACGAACCTATCAAGGGGGCCCAGTACGAAAGGATAGAAGTACACATTCAGGAATCCATCGGCAAGGTCTGTGACACCCTCATCTGGGGGAAGCACCTATAACATTACCCCCTCGCCCCATCCGCAGTCTCTCCTCACCAACTCAAGGTTCTCCTCTCTTATCGAAGACATATTCTTCAAGGTAAACTCTTGTGGATCCTGAGCGCTGGGAGTGGAACTCTCCCCTCTCTGTTGGGCAGACCCTGAAATAGCAGTCATGGCTATGGCGGGACTAGCAAACTGAAGCGGGAACCTACACAAACACTTTGGTACTAAGGTAATGAAGGACACGACGCCGAAACGGAAGGATAGCTATCTAAAATAGTGGGATCTCCCAAAAAGCAGTAGCAACCCCATATATTTGTGGGGAAACAACAACGGTCCACCTACCCAAGTTAGGCCCCGGGAGGCCAATGACTTCAATACGAGTTCTGAGGAGGTACCCGACCTCGAGGACCTCCATCAAAGAGAAGTTAGACTTCAAAAAGCCAGCCATGTCATCTCCAGTCCCGAGGTGGTACCCGACCTCGAGGACCCCCATCAAAGAGAATTTATGCTTCAAAAAGCCAGCGACATCATCTCCAGTCCCGAGGTGGTACCCGACCTCGAGGACCTCCATCAAAGAGAAGTTAGGCTTCAAAAAGCCAGCCACGTCATCTCTAGTCCCGAGGTGGTACCTGAGCTCGAGTACCTCCATCAAAGAGAAATTAGGCTTGAAAAGGCCAACAATATCATCTCCAGTCCCGAGGTGGTATCCGACCTCGAAGGTTCCTCTCAAGAAGAAAAGTAAGCACTTCAAGCTACGTCCATGAGGGCTCGACCTCAGGACATCGCCTAAATATGGGTAACCCCTCCTCAGGGACCTATCTACAATGCCTTAAAAGGTTATCTACATCAATTTCAAAGTAATCCTCTAGGTGCCTGAAGCTGACCTTCACTCAGAGACCACTCTCAAAAATTTCAAGGTTTGATGCGCTATCTTCATGTGACTCGAGGGTCCCGATGACCCAAGTCTATCGGACCGTTTCAAGCTTGGTCCGAGGAACAACGGTGAGCTCGAAAAGAAGCCATTTCTATTAACCAAAGACTAAAACGATTACTCGCATCTGAGTTAGATATTGACAATCGTCAACAGAGGCATACATTCAGAATTCCCACATATAGAAAAGAATATGGCAAGTATCAAAGGCAGAAGTCAAGAAAATATCTTTATATTCATAAACATTCGATTACAATGGCCCTCGAGGATTCCTTACATATGATTACAAAAGCCCACAAGGGGTCCTTACATAGAAACAAAGAAGTGAAGGGGTACACACCCATGGTGAAAGCCTAAAGGTCTAGTCTACCCTCGAAGGTTCATCTCCGGTAGCAGCATCTCCAAGCGCCACCTCATCGAGCTCGCATTCTCGAAGGCAACTCCTTCGATCACCACCTTCTATGTTCCTGGATCGATCCCACGGAACAACATCGCCGAGGGAAAAGATGAAGAAGAGGAAAGGGGGAGGATGCAGAAGAGGCAAAAAAAAAGAGACATAACCCGCTGAAGCCAAAGGTTGAAGATTTGGTGGGCCCCAGCCTCAACAGCCAGTTGTGCCATTTTATCCCTTGGGATAGAACCCAAGGGACGAAGTGCCACACCAGGCCAAGGTAGAAGAGTGAGCAGAGGTGTATAATCCGAACACTCTCCCGAGCAGCGGTGTAGAGTCCAAACGCCCTTCTAGATTGGAGTAAGTTGGTCGCCCCTGTATCATCATCTCGACCCAATAGGGACAGCAGTAGCAGGCATAACAACAACAACAGCAATGACAAGACGATATGATCTCGCCCACCAAGGGGAATCTCAGGCAGAAGGCCACAACACATCCGATAAGGATGCTTCCAAACAACCTTAAAGACGTGAAGTCCAAACATGACGATTAATAATAGAGAAAGATGGCAAGAAGAAAGGGATGAATGAATGGAGGAAGGCACTTAGGTAGAGAGATGACGCCAAAATACCCCCATTTATAGGAGATAATCACACGGCCATCAATACTTTTGGAAGACTGGCCGGCAGGTACAATTAATGCATTCTTGAATAATTGAATCGACAGTGGTACTATCACTTTGAAGAACGGGAATCGACAACGCGTTGAATGGCGTCGAAAAGACAAGTCCATGGGATGTCCCAGTTATCGTGAAAACTCATGCCATGGGTTGCATCATTGGCATGACGTCGTCATGGGAAGCCCGAGGAAGCCGGGCATCAGAATCATTTCCCATTGCTTCGTTCTAGAAAATGCGGCGAAATCAGAGGACCAAATTTCTTGCTATTAATTCGTTTCAGAAGAATACCTCGAGGCCTCGAGGACATGAAGTTGTGACCGAGTCCCTCCCTCAAAGCTCGTCGAGGCCCGACCTAAAGGGAATATCGCTCGAGGCTAGAGTAAAAATAGGGAGTTCCCAAGGCACGCGACTAAGTCTGAAAACGCTGGCCTGCCCAGAACCTGTATCATGGTGTCGCATCTAGCCTTCCCATCTCCATATCTTTGTAATTAACGTTTTTTGTACTATGTTGGGACTCCCCTCCTATATAAAGGGGATCCTTACCATTTTGTACGGGGTTGCTGTAGCTCCAACTATTCTACACAAGATAAATAACAACTCTCTCTCCCTTCTCTCTCTAACATATTCCTTCGATATTATTGCTCTTATTTGTTGGATTCATACTTGTTCTTCATTTATTGCTTGTCATTGGCCATAAATAGCCTCCTTTAATTATATCCTAATTGTTAGCTCTTTCTCGATTATCCCCGATAGCTCAAGCCCGAGCCCAAGCATCAACCTCGAGGCCCATCATCGGTCAGTCCGAGGCCAGAATAGCTAACCTCTTGGTTCAATTATAATTTCATTTTAGCCCACATTTCATCTTTTATCTTTACATATCTAGCATCAACTGCTTAACAACTAGCAAAAAAATAGATCACGTTTTTTAGAGTCCCATCAACAAATTTAATTGTTATTACCATTTTCACGATAAACACAAGTAAAGAGAACCAGCGTAAACACTTAAAAAAAATTAGAACTTTTGCAGAAACGTAAAGAGATAAAACCCTAGTTTTAGAGAAAAGCTAAAATCGATTAATAACAATAAAAATAGAAGATTTTTAAGAGAAATATCAGATAAATTCAAAATCATCTCAGATCTTTAGAGATATGAATAGACTCAAGTAGTAAGTGACTAAGGTTTTTCTTAAAAGACAGAGGTGAGAAAAAATATGGTTTGGAACCAGAGGTTTAGGCCATAAACATGAAAATAACAGTACTCATGAACATGGAGATGAACACAGGCAGGTTCATCGAGAAAATGAAGAGTTGAAGCCAAGTCTGTGTTGAATCTCTTCGAGATTCCGTCAAACAACAAAGAAATCGAATAGCCAATTGAGATAAGAGGCCGGATGGGGCCTAAAATCAAAGGAAACCCCATGGGTATGATTTAATTGGGTTGGGGTAGAAAATTGGGCTAAGGTAGGAAAATTTAAAAGAGGTTATATGTTAAATACCCAATTAATTTTATAAAATAATTTGTAAATGATGAAAATGTGATTTATGCATGAAAATAATTTAAAATAATTATTTAACACTATAAAATTATAAAATGTTATTTTCTATATAGATAATATAATTATGCATATACATAGGTTATTACTGCCAAAATGTGCAATTCTAGTGTAAAAAATGCAAAGGTAATTATAAAAAATGCAATTAAAATATTTAAGCGCTATTTGGGCATAATGATGAATTTAGATAATTTAATCATCAAAAAAATATAATATAAGGTATAATTATTGGACATTTGCATAGTAAAAATGCAGAAATAAATTGGTTGAAAGCCTTTGAAATTATAGAGAAATAATTATAGAAATGTCTGTGCATGTTTATAAATGCATGTGCACTAATTTTGAATATTTAAAATATATGAGGGAAAAATTGGGTATCAACATCTGCCCCTCTTTACCCAGGAAGGATGAAAGAGTTGTCGGGTAAAGAAATAATGACCGATTTTGACCGAATGGGTGGTGTTTTGAAAAATATAGGCCGCGCCCTGGTTTCTAAGTTGTCTGCATATCCATGATTTTATAGGAATTAGTACATGTGTAGTACTAGACCCACCGGTGAATGAAACTGGTAGAATTGTTATAGGAATGATAGTATGTTTCGGAAAAGGTTCTTTTGTGAATGGTGGTATCAGATAGGTTTGCGCGGAGTTATGAAGGCGAATCTGAATTGTAACAGATGTATCATAGGGCAGATATCTGAACGGTCATAGAGTAAAGGCGGGTAATTACTAGGAATCGGTTAAATGGCAGAGTATAAGTGATACGAGCGGAAATCGGAGCGAAGGTTGCTCTTGTTTGAAGAACGATTACTTCTTGTGTTACCTACAAAACTTATAACACGATGCATGCGAGTACATAGATTATTGCGAGAACTTAAACATGATGCAAATTCCCTTTGGAACATGAAAGGTTGTCTTTGGATAGTGAAGATGATGTCCATAGACCATGACAACCTAGGCCATGAATCATGAGATAAGAGATTCGCAGGCCATGAAATAATGTTCTCAGGCCATGAAAATGGTTCCTCTGAACCATGATGCCTTTGAATAATGATGTGTAGTATTTAGAGATCCTCAGGCCATGACATGGTGTCTTCAGGCTATCAGGATGATGCCTTCGGACTATGACGCATTTGGACAAATTGGCTATACGTCAGCCCATGAAATGCAGATACATGATACCATTGGTAATAACAAGGTAAAGCTTAGCCTTGTGCAGTGTTTGGGGGCAGAGCTTAGCCCTAAGAGAGAAAGATAAGGCAAATTTTAGAATAGAGCAAAACTTATGAAGGGGGAGACAATGCTTAGTCCCATGAGAAGGCAGTGCTTGGCCTTATGCAAATAGGGAGGCAGGGCTTATCCTCATGGAAGATTTGAGACAGGGCTTAGTCTCATGCAGAGAGAAGGCAGTGCTTGGCCTTATGCAAATAGGGAGGTAGGGCTTAGTCTCATGCAACATTTGGGACAGGGCTTAGTCTCATGCAAAGAGAAGGTAGTGCTTAGCCTTATGCAAATAGGGAGGCCTGGCTTAGCCTCATGCAAGGATCGAGACAGAGCTTAATCTCATGCCAAGAGAAGGCAGTGCTAAGCCTTATGCAAATTGGGAGGCAGGGTTTAGCCTCATGCAAGATTTGAGATAGGGCTTAGTCTCATGCAGAGAGAAGGCAATGCTTAGCCTTATGCAAATAGGGAGGCATGGCTTAGCCTCATACAAGGATCGAGACAGAGCTTAGTGTCATGCTAAGAGAAGGTAGTGCTTAGCCTTATGCAAATATGGAGGCAAGGCTAAGCCTCATGCAAGGATCGAGACAGAGCTTAGTATCATGCCAAGAGAAGGCAGCGCTTAGCCTTATGCAAATATGGAGGCAGGTCTTGGCCTCATGCAAGGATCGAGACAGAGCTTAGCCTCATGCCAAGAGAAGGCAGTGCTTAGCTTTATACAAATATGGAGGCATGGCTTAGCCTCATGCAAGATTTGAGACAGGGCTTAGTCTCATGCAAAGAGAAGGCAATGCTTAGCCTTATGCAAGTATGGAGGTAGGACTTAGCCTCATGCAAGATTTGAGACAGGGCTTAGTCTCATGCAAATGAAGGTAGTACTTAGCCTTACGCAGTGAACAAGTAGCAAATAGGAGTAGAATATTTCTTAGCTAGAGATATATTTGCGTCTGGTGGCCTGATTGATATTAATATGTGTATATTTGCAAAAACTCCTATTATGTTCAGTATGCCTGCATCCAAAGAAAAGTCGTGAGTTTTGTAGGGGAGGTTGGTTTATGCCTTTGTTTGCTTGCTTTGCCTTGCTTTGCTCTGGAGGCCCTGTTGAGTTGTCCCGGGTAACACCTGGCTGTCATAGAAATAAATTTTTCGAAAATATGCACATATTTATGAAATAGAGTTATTTGGGAACATAGTGATATATAATATCAAGTAAATTAGATGAACTAATGACTGTAACACTTTTAGAGACATTGCGACTTCCTTGCAATAGAATTTTGAGGGTCCTCCTCAAAATTCTGCCCCAGTTTGATCCTTCGGCCGTTCTGCATGCAACGAAGTTTGTTGGATCTGCCCCGAAATTTTGAGAATCCTTCTCAAAAATTTTCCCCAGTTACTTAACCAATTTTTGATTGTCTTGCATATGATAGCGTCGGCTGGACTTGTTCCGGAATTTTGAGGGTCCTCCTCCAAATTTTGCCCCAGTTTCGGGTTCTGGGGGAAATGAAATTTTTTTAAGATGTGACCGAACCCACAGGGTTGCCTACCTATCCCAATTAAATAGGAATCAGGTCAAGCGTAGTTCAGTTACATCAAATGAAGAAATGTAAATAATCTAACCATAGCATCTTTTGACTGCGTCTGAGTTGATAGGGTTTGGTTAAATTTCACTGTCCATTTCTGCAAGTATGAGTGCTCCTCCTGTTAGCACTCGGTGAACCATGTAAGGACCTTGCCAGTTGGGTGAAAATTTCCCCTTGGCTTCATCCTGATGCGGGAAGATCCACTTCAGCACCAGCTGCCCCGGTGCGAAATGTCTTGGTCTGACCCTTTTGTTGAAAGCTCTGCACATCTTGTTCTGATAAAGCTGACTGTGACATACTGCATTCATTCTTTTTCCATCTATGAGGGCTAGTTGCTCATAACGGCTCCTTATTCATTCTGCATCACTGAGTTCGGCTTCTTGTATAATACTTATAGAATGGAGTTGCCCCAGTTGATGTGCAGACCGTATTGCGGTACACCAATAGAGCAAAGGGTAACTTCTTGTTCCATTGTTTTTGATTTTCTACCATCTTCCTTAGTATCTTCTTGATGTTTTTGTTGGCAGCTTCCACAGCTCCATTCATTTGATGCATGTATGTTGTAGAGTTTTTGTGCTTGATTTTGAAGGTTTCACACATGGCTTTCATCAGGTCACTATTGAGATTGGCGGCATTATTAGTGATAATGAACTCGGGAACCCCGAATTGGAAAATAATACGATCCTTGACAAAATCTATGATGACTTTCTTGGTTACAGCTTTGTAAGATGCATTCTCTATCCATTTTGTAAAATAGTCAATAGCCACTAAAATGAACCGGTGTCTGTTGGAAGCGATGGGATCGATCAGACCGATGACATCCATTCCCTAGGCAGCAAAAGGCCAAGGTGAACTTGTTGCATTGAGCTTGTTTGGTGGTATTTTTATCATGTCTGTATGTACCTGGCATTGTTAGCAAAGGTCTCCCAGGTTCTGGCGGGACTAAGACTGGCGGTGCAGATAGGTATTCCTTGATTTTGTTAAAAGCCTTCTGACAATCCTCGGTCCAACTGGTTTCAGCATCTTTCCTCAATATTTTGAAGATGGGTTCACATATTATCGTGGACTGTGCTATGAAGCGGCTGATGTAGTTGAGGCAGCCTAGAAAGCTCATCATATCCTTTTTGCTCTTTGGTGGTGGTAATTCTTTTATAGCTTTAACTTTGAACGGATCCAACTCGATTCCTCGGCGGCTGACGATGAATCCCAACAACTTTCTTGCGGGAACCCCGAATGCACATTTTGCAGGGTCCGGTTTTAGATTGTACCTCCTTAGCTTCTCAAAGAACTTTCTCAAGTCTGTTATGTGATCTGTGGCCCTCTTGGATTTGATGATGATGTCGTCAACATACACCTCTATTTCCTTGTGTATCATATCATGGAAGATGGTTATCATGGATCTCAAGTAGGTAGCCCCAACATTCTTTAGACCGAATGGCATCATCTTGTAGCAGTAGACTCCCCACGGTGTAATGAAAGCTATTTTCTCTGCGTCTTCTACATCCATCCAGATCTGGTGATAACCCGCAAAGCAATCTATAAAGGATTGGAGTTTATACTTGGCACAATTATCGATCAGGATGTGTATATTTGGAAGTAATAAATCGTTCTTTAGGACTTGATTTGTTTAAATCCCGATAGTCAACACACACCCTGACTTTCCCATCTTTCTTCGGAATCAGTACAATGTTGGCTAACCAGGTTGGGTACTCAACTACCCTGAAGACCTTTGCTTTGATCTGCTTAGTGACCTCCTCTTTTATTTTTAGGCTCATATCTGGTTTGAATTTTCTGAGTTTCTGCTTCACCGGCGGACACATTGGGTTGGTGGGCAACTTATGAGCCACTATGGATGTGCTCAAACCGGTCATGTCATCATATGACCATGCAAAAATATCCTCATATTCTTTTAGGAAACGAGTGTATTCTTCCTTCTCTGACGGTGATAAATGAATGCTTATGCGAGTCTCTTTGACGGTTTCGGAATCTCCCAAATTGATTGCTTCGGTTTCATCCAGGTTGTACTTAGGTTTATTCTCAAAATTCTCAACTTCTCTGACAACTTCCTCAGGTATTTCACCCTCTTCTTCTGAGTCACTATCCTTATATTGTGTTGTCTCATTACATATCACAGTCATCGGTTCATCAGGAAAAGTAATAATAATGTTGTAGAAGAAAAAATGTGAAAGATAATAATGAATACTAAATAGCAGTGCATTAATTAGATTTGAAATATCTAAAACAGGTACGGCTCGATGACTTGAGCAATTATTTCAAAACAAAATGCGTCTTTGAAAACAAAATTACTGAAAATTTCTTAAATGCGTAGCATGGCTATTAAAATAAGTCAGGCTGATTGCCAAGCTACCTAGGAACTCGGCGGGCCCGGGATGGTGTGGCAGTCCAATTCTTAAGAACAACTACCTTCTCCATAGTCTGAATGGTGAGGCCTTCTTCCTAATCTTCCTCCACTATCACACTGCAATCCATATCCTCGTCTTCTAGAAATAGGTTTCGTAGCCTAGCCAAAGCTTCTTCCTCTACAGATCCTCATATTGTATCGGTCTGGTGAAAAGCCTGACTCAGATGGGGCACTAGATGCTCGGGAGGGTAATAAGGACGACGCCATTGTGGCGACCATTCATTATATTCTTGCCAGGTGTATGGATATCCCAGCCCGAAAGTTGTGCCGTGACGTTTCAACTGTATCAGTTTGGTAATGCCCTGGAGTTTCTTCCAAAGCCCTGTGTCGGGTTCATACCCAGACCTTGCCAGTATGCTTTCTATTTTGTTACTCCACCACTTGTCCTTCTCAATTGCATTGACATGTTCAATATGGTGATAAGTTTCTCCACCTAGCCTTCTTCTATAGTGTAAATGGGGTTACTTCCATCTCCATGAATGGTTAACTCCTGATGGTTCCATTCAAATTTCACGGCCTGGTGTAGCGTGGAAGCCACGGACCCAGTGGCATGTATCCAAGATCATCCCAATCGTGGTCCTTTGAGATCCAATCTGCAGACAAAGGTTGGTCCCATCTGCAGACAAAGGTTAATCTCTCCAATCGTGGCCATTTGAGATCCATCAAATGCTTTCACGTTCATACTCCCTGCTCGTATCTCATGGAAATCTTTGCCCAACCTTTTCAGATTAGTCAATGGAAAAATGTTGAGGCTTTAACCCTCATCTATTAAGACCCTGGCAATGAATTTGTCTTCAAACTGTACTGTGATATGCAGTGCCCTGTTGTGACTTAACCCTTCAGGCGGTAGTTCATCCTCATGGAAGGTGATCTTGTGACTCTATAGTACTTGCCCTACCATGTTGTCCATGTGTCTACTGGTGATATTGTTGAGCACATAATCTTCATTCACCACCTTCATCAGAGCACTCCTATGTCCCTCAGAATTTTTCAATAGCGGTAGGATGGATATTTGGGTGGGAGTCTTGTTTAAATGATCGAGGATAGAGTATTCTCTCGCTTGTACTTTCCTCCAAAGATCGTCTGGTCCAGTTTCAATGATAGGTTATTTGGTAGCAGCCTCCTTGCTTGATCCTCCCAAATTTTCGGGTGTATAGATCCGTCCAGTTGTGGTCATTCCCCGTGCGGCATCAGATTCTTCCATCTTTGTTTTTCCCTTTCGCCTAGCTTCAACAACGTAATCCCAAGGTATGGTGTTGGACTTGAAAGGAGGAGTGGTTGCTACTGTCACTGTGAAAGGTGTGGCCACTTCTACCTCAAATGGAACAGATGCAGTTATCTCAACCTTAACTGGCGGTTGTACCGGCACTACAATAAGATTGAGCGTGACCGTGGGCTTTTTAGGATTGTCACCCTCTATAATAAGTCCAATTGATCCCTCGGGATCCCTCTTCTTGTCAGTTTCTATCACTTTGATTAATTCACCCCTATGATCTGGAAGAGGATTGTTGCGGACGTTGGGTGCAGCTTCCTTCGCCTGTATGACTTTATCAATCAATGTCTGGATCTTATATTTCAATGTCTGGCACTCGTCAATAGTATGCCCTTTCATACCGGAATGATATGCACAGGTTTTGTTTGGGTTGACCCATTGAGATGAATTCTCCATTACTACCGCGGGAATATGGGTGACATAACCAGCAGCCTTCAATCTTCTGTACAGCTGGTCGATGGGTTCAGCAATGGCGGTGTACTGTCTGGGTAATTTGCAATAAAAATTAGGTCGGGGTTTATTGTAATTTGGATGAGTTGGAGGTGAATGATAGTAGGCTGGTTGGGTGTTATAAGTGTGATAAGTGGTGGCGGGTTGAGAATATCATGGAGGTGAGGGTTGGTATGTAGGTGGAGGTGTTTGGTGTGTGAGTGGAGATTTTGGGCCTTGGGCCACTATTACTGCCCTTACTTCTTTCTTCTTTGATATGCCACCAATTTGCAATGCTTTGTTTGTGGCCTGCAATGCCTCAAAATTTGTCACCATCCCGCTTTTAATACCCTCTTTAATCCATTCTTCGAGTTTGATGATATCGGAGAACTTATGATTCTCAATGACCACTAGGTTTCATAATACTGTGGGTCATGTGCCCTGACAAATAACTTGTTCATCTGTTCCTCGTCTAATGTTGGTCTGACCTTGGCTGCTTCCAACCTCCATAGAGTAGCATACTCGCGGAAAGTCTCAGTTGGTTTCTTTTTTAGGTTCTGGATATAGAAAACATCCGGTGCATTCTCTGTATTAAACCTGAACCTGTCCTTAAAATCTGATGTCATGCTCACCAAATTGGCCTATTTCTTAGGATTATGGATTATGTACTAGGACAGGGCATCTCTGGTAAGGCTTCTCATGAAAAGCTTCATTTGAATATTTTCATCTTTTCTGACCCCCACAAGCGTTTCACAATAAGCTCTCAAATAAACCTTGGGATCACCCATTCCGTCAAACATTTCGAACTTGGGATGTTTGTAACCCTCCGGCAGTTCCACATCTGGTTGTATGCATAAATCCTCATAGTTCAGAACCTATATCCCTTCAACACCCTGAACTCGACTTGTCAACTTCTTGAGTTCCTTGGCCATGTTCTTGATAAGTATGTCCTTCTCAGTGGATTCTGGTATATAGGAGAATGGTTGAGTGGAGTGAGGTAAGGTTTCTACGTATATGGGGTTGTTTTGGTTGGTGATAGGGATTTGGGTGTAGTGGTGGTCATTGGTCGAGTTTTGAGGATCGGAAATAGGTTGTGGTATGTTCTGAGGAGTGTGATAGGTAGTGGTTTGTGGGTACTGGGTAGGAAGATGTTGGTGCTGAGGAGGAGTGGGTACTGGTGGTAGACTAGGATTTTGGGGAGGAGTTGTGTATTGATGGGGTGCATTAGGATTTTGTAGACGTTGGTTTGGCATGTTTTGAGGAGGTGATAGGTTTTGAGCATTTTGTTGGTTAATGTCTAGGACGTTTAGGGTGAGGGAGAGGTTTGCCAAGTTGCAGATCTGCTCAAGTTCCCCTTGTAACTCCAATATTTTCTGCTCCAATCATAGGACCAAATCATTTTGGGCTGGAGTACTCCGGCCATCTGAAGTTTCAATATTCTCAGCATTTTCTTTTCGGATGCCACTCAAATCATCCATCTTGGCTTTTCCACTGCGTTTTGGATTACTCGGAGGAGGAGGAGGAGGTGGAGGGCCTCTAGATATGTTGTGATATGTTGATGATGCCAGTATATGCGAACCAATCTTAGGGGATGGGAATAATAAAAATAAAGAAAAACAAAAGGAAAATAAGTCAGTAAGGATTCTGAAAATGTTTGCAGTATTTAAACACATATTGCAGTAATGTAAATCGCATCCTAATTTGGGAGCCTCGTTGTGCCCGAGGTAGGCCTAGCGACCCGTTGATTTGGAGAATTTCAGTGCCAATAATTGCCTCATTTCATTAATGTAAAAATAGATGAATCTAAAATGACATTATTACAAAAGTAAATAAACCTAATCTACTTGGTCCAGAAGGACCTTCTCCAGGCTGGATGTTTTTGGCTTCGTCAATCAAATTTCCCAGTTCACGCAGGTTCAGCAATAGGTATGCCCTTGCTAAATGTCCTCCTTCACTTCCTTCGTGTTCTGGTAATCGGTGACTCTCCTCCTCATCTTTCCCTTCAATTCCATCAGAGTGTAGTAGAGATATTCCAACCTTTCACTTGATTTAACAGTCATCTCCCTCCATTCATTAATTAGTTCCATATCGGTCTTGTGTTGCTCCAGGTGCTCGGCCTCGGACTCGTGAACTATTTTGCGCAGTTTGTTGTATTTCACCTGTGCTTTGGCAACTTCATCTATGACTCTATTTCCTTGACCAACCCTTGGCTCGAATATCCCTGTTATGTTCTCTTCTAACCATGATGAGTAAAAGTACACATGACCGGCATGATATCGATCTAGCTCGATGGTATCATTTTCCACGATAATTTTCAAATGCCACATATACTGAGCTTCACATTTGTATGGGACATCATAATCCTGAAAATCTTCCCTGTAGTGATTCATTTTAGCAACACGCGGTATGACCTGCTTCCTGCTTTCCTGTCTCATAACCCTGATGGAAGCATAAGGGTATATGCCCCTTAACCTGATTAGTACCAAGTGCAGAACATCCCTAGATCTGATGATGAACTCGTCGGTAGGGAACCATTCGAACATCCATTGAATATGATCCTCGGTCAAATTGTTAAAAAACTACGCCCATCCTATAGCATTTTCGGGTTGAGCAAACCTGTCTGGGATATAAGCCATTCTATCAGGATGATGGAAAGCTATGTGATCATTCCACAGTCTTTGCGGAAGCTCATGATGGTATTGACCTTTTAGGAGATGCTCTAACAACCAAACTTGTAGAAACATATTGCAACCTTCGAAGTATTTGTACCCCTTTTGACAGTGCTCTAAGGCCCGGTATACGTCTGCTATGATCATATGGACAATAGTATATGTCTACCCCTCGATCCCATCCATCAAGTTTTGGTTACCATGGTAAGTATGGTGTGGATTTTATCCCCTTGGATCGGGAACACTATCATACCCGAGAAACAGACAATAAACACAAAAACCTTACGGTGAGTCCAATCCAAGGAAGTGGTAGAGAATTCGTCATCAAAAATATGATAAGATTTGTTGTGGCTGTATCATTCATAGAGGAAGTCGAAGGGTATGTAGGAATTCTTCAGGCACTCCAAATCATCATTCTTCTTTAATCCCATCATCTTCAGAAACCCTCTAGTAGTGCGATTTTCCGGCACCAATAAACAATGGCTATCCCAAGGTAGCCCAGCGAATCCCTTATTTCTTCCAAGAGAGGGTTCATTTCTATGTTTCCAAAGCGAAACATGGCTCTTTCCTTGACCCAGAACATTGTGGCAGCTTCAATTAACATGTTGTTCAGCTAGAGGTCCAATCAAGAAGGCAAATTTCCCAATACTTTTTCACATGATTTTTATCACTTGATGGAAGATCCTCCCACCAATCTAGCAACAATGGTGGTATGTTACGGACCATGCCGAACTTGGGGATTTCGTGCCTCATTTTCTGCAAAATAAATATAGTTAGGCCATTTCCCCCTCCAGATTTGTATATTTATACAAAATTGATTAGTGTATTGCCACTTATTTCTCCAAAATTAATGCACAAAATCGTGATTGAGTCTGTTAGGATTATGGAAAACCCAGTGGACTTTTGGACGAGGCTTGTCTTAAAGGGTTATTATATGGACGACACATTAACCCGGGTAGGTTTGACCATGATGCATGTACAATTAATCAGAGTAAGGTTTCTATAGAGGTCTAGACTGGTACCCTCAAGTGGACAACTTGAGAGGGAAAGGCACGGAACTGTCGACTGCACAGCTGATCGACTAGTTTTACCGCAAATACGCCTTTTCGAATTTAAAGGGTGATATATAGGAAGGGAACAAACACTCATCTAGTGTTGCTATAGGATTGATTACGCACGAGTGGAATATGATGTTGAGCATGATTTATGCTACAATAAATAGCATATTGTCACGTATTTGCACGTCAAAAAGAATGATAAATATGGTATATAATAATTGAAAGACGTTTAAGAAAGAAAACAAGGAGACAAGTCAGTTTCTGTAGTAAAGAAAATCATAAATGTTTGCAAATAGGTAATTAAATCTAAATAAAGGTGGAGGGGGAAAGGGTGCACACGTATTAACAGAATAAAGCATGCTTAAGACTAATTCACTAAAAGCAAGTTTTTTATGGTAAGAGCCTAAAAATATCCCCAGCAGAGTCGCCATGCTGTCGCGCCCCCTTTTTCCTCGCGGAGTCTGGGTTTTGACATTTTGGGACAACTCCTTTCCTTTTGGAATTGGGTATGAGATTTGAAGAGTCGCTACCTAAGGGATTAAGGTGCGTTAGAGCACCTAGAAAAATTAACTCGTGAAACCAGTTTATATTACTAGAGATTGGGTAAGGGCTCGAAATTACCTTGATGGGAAGGTGTTAGGCACCCCTCGAGGTCCACAACGATGGGTCCTGGCCAAACTCAATTTAAGGGAATTACTCTTTAAGGAAATAAAGCAGTTTAAACAAATGGAGATTATTTTAAAACGGGAATTAAAGGGGTCCTAAGTTTATTAGCCTATAGGATCACTTCCATGCAATACTCGGTAATCTTTCCCAAATTCAGGTGTTACACATAGCATTAGCACACAGGTCATCATCTCCTTTACTACCCAATTACCCTCCCTTTTTCAATTATTACCTAAGCGTTCTAATAACATCCAGTACGTACCTTATGCGTGCACTACCCGTCCGTTACCTCTAGCCCTAAAGGTGTTTAGGACCTCTATTTAAGGTAGTTCTAGACTCACCTATGTTGTTTAAAAGGAGAAAACTAAGGGACAAACAAAAGTCAAGCAGGACTATCACATAAAGAGTAATTAAATGGGCTCATGTTAACCTCCACAAATAGACAAACAAATGCACGCTATTCAAACAAGCAATTTTAAATAATTTTAGGATCATATAGGCAGGATATCTAAATGAGCACAAAACAGAATATACAACAGTTTTAAAGCGAGTAAGCGAGTGCCTATCAGTTTGCCTACGTATTTGTTTAATACTCTAAATCCGGCCATATGTCAAACAAGCAATCACAGTTTTTAGACCCAAAATTTTAATTATCCTACAGGCTTGCCTAAGTGATAGTCGAGTAGAACCCTATAGACATGGTATCTAAGTTGTTAACTAGTTATTGATTTTAATAGGCATATTTCATCTTTTAGATCCTATAGGCATGCTTTCTAAGTGTTGAAACTAATTATAAGCATTATTTCTTATAGACATGATATCTAAACACAGAAACTGATTTTTTACACTTACTTTCTATAGGCATGATGTCTAAGTGTCGAGACTAATTTTATACTTATTTCCAATAGGCATGATATCTAAGCGCAAAACTAATATTTCATATAGGCATGATAACTATATGCAGAATTGATTATTTTATTTCCTATAGGCATGGTATCTAGGTGATTTTTAGTTCCTTTAGGTCGGACCTCTATTAAGCATGTGTAGGCAGAATTCTTTAAGAACATTGCCAGGAAAATTGTTATTCAAACAGACAAGATCCTATAGACATGGTTACTAATGCATAAAATGTGCATGGATCATGTGGACATGATTTCTAATGAAAAGAATCTATAAACAGAATTTGTAGCATACGAGTGAAGTATAGAACAAACAATTACAAAGCCCTATAAACATGATCTCTAAACAAGTATAACGCTTACATAATAAACAATAATCCTATAGGCAGGATTTCTACCTGAGTTTCAAGCAAAGATATAGGATAACCCCCCCCCTTTTACTAATAACCCCATATCTGTTTTTTACAAGGATTATTACATTATTATAGACCAATATGAATAGATTAAACAATGGGAAAAAATCATTATAATATAGGTAGCCTTAGCAGGCCCAATGTCAACCTGGAAGTCAGGCCTTCAAGCAAGTCTGACGTCCACAGATAGTCCACAATACACAAAATGGGTTTCTGGTGTGTCAAAATTCCCAAGGGCCTCAGGGATCCCGGGCAATGCTCACACTAGAACCTTTTCAAAGAAATAGTTTTGTAAAGAGTTTGGAAGGCCAGCCCCAGTGTGTCAGAGTTTAGAGGAGTCTCATGGACCCTAGGCAGTGCTCACACTAGGGGTGGTAGGATCCTAGATAACTAAGAGTAGAAGTTTGAAAATAGTGTATAAGGGTAGGCGGCAGTTTCAGAAAGAAAGCAGCAGAACAGAACCATATTTTAGCAGATTGACTCAGATATAGTTACCAGTAGTTAAACAATCACAACAACACAGGGACACTAGAATCATAGACATAATAGAGTCACATTTAAGGCAAATAAGGTTTCACATTGCCGGAGTTGACTTAGTCTATTAACTATTACTAGGTGGAATTATATAGACATGTATTTAGCAGAGAGAAGCATGCTTAAGTCAAATGACTAATCAGACAACCATATAGAAAAGGTACCAGGAATTTAAAGCACATTATTCTTGAAAGAAGTACACAGAAACCATGAATTGATCAGGAACATGCTAAGGTAAATTATCAGCACATAAAAACAAGACATGAATTGGGGCATGCTAATTGAGAAACAAGTAAACAAGTGCCACGAATCAAATAAGAATATGCTCAAGTATACTAACCATACTAACATATAAGATAGGGCAAGTTAACAGGAACTATGGAATGCTAGTTAAGAGAGCAATAAATAGGAACACAGAGCAAATAAAAGCATGTTGAAATTTAAAATGAACTGACTACATAACATATAGAGGAGAGTATGATAACAGACATTGAGGCATACCAGTTAAGAGGTAGCAAACAGGAGGGTGAAGGTGATAAGTAAGGATTTTAAAGTGTTTATGTTCCTACTTGCCTATGTTTTGAGTATAAATTGATACAAAAATAGTCCCAAAATGCTCACAAGTTGTGCTTAATTGCAGGGTTGATTGACAAAGTGATGAAATGTCAAAGATCGGCTCAAAAAGGAGTAAAACCTGCTCAAGTATCAAAGACCAAGAGAAGTGAAGAAAAAGGGGCCTAGTGTGGACCGCGTAACAATGATCGCGGCCGCACTAGGAGGTTCAGAGACTGGACATTTTCAAACATGTACCGGTTCATTTTAGTGGCCATCGATTACTTCACGAAATGGGTAGAGGCTACAACTTACAAAGTTGTAACCAAGAAAGTCATCGCAGATTTAGTCAGGGATCGTATTGTTTGTCGATTTGGGGTTCTGAGTCCATTATTACTGATAATGCCGCCAATCTCAATAGTGATCTGATGAAATCCATGTGTGAAACCTTCAAAATCACGCACAAAAACTCTACAGTATACAGGCCTCAAATGAACGGAGTTATGGAAACTTCTAACAAGAACATAAAGAAGATACTGAGGAAGATGGTAGAAAATTACAAACAATGGCATGAGAAGTCACCCTTTGCCCTGTTGGGGTACCCTACTACGGTTCCACATCAACTGGGACAACGCCCTATTTACTGGTTTATGGTACCGAAGCTGTCATTCCAGCCGAGGTAGAAATTCCTTCTTTAAGGATAACACAAGAGGCCGAACTCAGTGATGCAGAAGGGATACGGAGCCGCTATGAGAAACTATCCCTCATAGACAGAAAAATAATGAATGTAGTATGTCACGGTTAGCTTTATCAGAATAGAATGTCCAGAGCTTTCAACAAAAGGGTCAGACCAAGATAATTCGCACCGGGGCAGCTAGTGCTGAAGTGGATCTTCCTGTATCAGGATGAAGCCAAAGGGAAATTTTTACCCAACTGGAAAGGTCCCTACATGGTTCACAGGATGCTAATAGGAGGAACACTCATACTTGAAGAAATGGACGGAGAAATTTGTCCAAAACCTATCAATTCAGATGTAGTCAAGAGATACTATGTTTAGATTGTTTACACTCTTTCATCTGATGTAACTGAACTACGCATGACCTAATTCCCATTTAAGAGGGGATAAGTATGCAGCCCTGCGGGTTCGGTAATATCTTAATAAAATCTTCATTTCCCCAAAACCAAAAACTGGGGTAGAATTTTGAGGAGGACCCTTAAAATTCCAGAACAAGTCCAGTCGACGCCATCATATGCATGACAGTCAGAAATCGGTTAAGTAACTAGGGCAGAATTTTGAAAATGATTCTCAAAATTCCGGAGCAGATCCAACAAACTTCATTGCATGCAGAACACCCGAAGGATCAAACTGGGGAACCCTCAAAATTCTAATGTAAGGAAGCCGCAATGTCTCTAAATGTGTCCAGTCATTAGTTCATCTAATTTACTTAATACTATACACCACTATGTTTCACAAAATGATTCTATTCCATTAATAATGCACATTTTCGAAAACTTTATTTCTGTGACAGCCTGGTGTTATCCAAGGCAACTCGAACAGGGCCTCCAGAGCAAAGCAAAGCAAAGCAAGCAAACAAAGGCACGAACCAACCTCCCCTACAAAACTCACGATTTTTCTATGGATGCAGCCACAGTGAACATAACAGGAGTATTCGCAAAATCACTATCCTTATAACAATCAGGCCACCAGACGCAAATATATCTCCAGCTAAGAAATATTCTACTCTTGTTTGCTACTTGTTCATTGCATAAGGCTAAGCATTGCCTTCTCTTTGCATGAGACTAAGCCATGTCTCAAATCTTGCATGAGGCTAAGCCATGCTACTATATTTGCATAAGGCTAAGCATTTCCTTCTCTTTGCATGAGGCTAAGCCCTGCCTCCATATTCGCATAAGGCTAAGCACTGCCTTCCCTTGCATGAGACAAAACTCTGTCTCAAATCTTGCATGAGGCTAAGCCCTGCCTTCATGTTTGCATAAGGCTAAGAATTACATTCTCTCTGCATGAGACTAAGCATTGTCTCAAATCTTGCATAAGACTAAGCCCTGCCTCCATATTTGCATAAGGTTAAGCATTGCCTTCTCTTTGCATGAGGCTAAGCCCTACCTCCATATTTGCATAAGGCTAAGCACTTCTTTCCCTTGCATGAGACTAAGCCCAGTCTCGAATCTTGCATGAGGTTAAGCCCTACCTCAATATTGCATAAGGCTAAGAATTGCCTTCTCTTTGCATTAGACTAAGCTCTGTCTCGATCCTTGCATGAGGCTAAGCCCTGCCTTCATATTTGCATAAGTCTAAGCATTGCCTTCTCTATGCATGAGACTAAGCCCTGTCTCCTCTCCTTGCATGAGGCTAAGCCCTGCCTTCCTGATTGCATAAGGCTAAGCTCCGCCTTTCCTTGTCCAATGTTGAATGTTACACTATCTGAAACCTAGCCCCAATTTGCCTTTTCCGGGGCTAAGCTTTGTCCCGATTTTATGCAAGACTAAGCTCTGTCTTGTTTTCTTATATGATCCATCATCATGTCTCTATCCGAAGGCACCATAGTCCGAAGGCATCATCCTCATAGCCCGAAGACACCATGTCATTGCCTGAGGATCTCTAAGTACTGCAAATCATTATTCAAAGGTGTCATGGTTCAGAGGCTTTGTTTTCATGGACTGAGAACATCATTTCATAGCCTGCAAATCCCCTATCTCATGATTCATGGCCCGGGACGTCATGGTCTGAAGACGTCATCCTTTCCGTCCAAAGACAACTTTCATGGTTCAAAGGAAATTTGCATCATGTTTAAATTCTCACAGTAATCTATAAACTTGCATGCATTGTGTTTTGAGTTTTGCAGGAAATCCAGGAGGTAACCGTTCTTCAAACAGGACCAACCTTCGCTCCGATTTCCACTCATACCATTTTTTACCTTACTGCTATCTCAAACATAACCAACTCCCATAAATTACCTGCCTTTACTCTATGACCGTTCAGATACCTGCCCTGTGATACGTTCGTTACAATTCAGATTCGCCTTCATAACCCCGCATAAACCCATCTGATAGTATCATTCCCAAAAGAACCCTTTCTGAAACATACAATTATTCTCATAACAATTCCATCGGTTTCATTTACCGTTGGGTCCAGAACTACACATGGCCTGATTCCTGTAAAACCAGGGATATGTAGGCAGCTCAGAACCAGGGTTCGGCCTATATTTTTCATAACACACCCATTCAGTCAAAATCGGTCATCATTTCTTTACCCGACAACTCTTTCATACTTCCCGAGTAAAGAGTGGCAACTGTTGATACCGAATTTTTTCCTCATATATTTTTAATATGCATATATATTTTCAAAATAGTGCACATGCATTTACAAGCATGCACAAATATTTTTATAATTTTTCCTATAATTTTAAAGGCTTTAAACCAATTTATTTCTACATTTTTATTATACAAATATCCAATAATATCTCTCATATTATTTTATGATTATTTAATCATCTAAATTCATCATTTATGCCCAAATAGTGCTTAAATATTTTAATTGCATTTTTTATAATTACATTTGCATTTTTCAAGCTAGAATTGCACATTTTGCAATAATTGCCCATCTATATGCATAATTATATTATATATACAGAAAATAATTTTTTATATTTTTATAATGTTAAGTAATTATTTTAAATCATTTTTTCATGCACAAATGACATTTGTACTATTTACTAATTATTTGTATAAGTTATTTTACTAATTTAATTGGGTATCTAAAACCTAGCCCATTTCTAATTAATTTCGGACCTAGCCCAATTGTATACACCAGCCCAATACCCAATTAAAACACCCGACCCAGAAACCCCTTAAATTAGGACTGTTGATCTATAAGATCAATGGTCCACACCAACCTAGCCTTTTTTAACTTAACCAAACCCAACCCTAATCCCTCATAACCCCAAACCTGCTGCCCCTGAATGCTCTCAATCTCCCCTATTTTACTCTCAAACCCTAAGCATTGTCACCCCAAATCCCCACCAAATCCCTTTTGATTCCAACCAGATATGGAATCATCTGGTGATTTCTTACCTTACCCGGCTCCCTTTCTCTACTGGCTAATCGATTATGGCGTAACATAATCACTTGCCTAACATGGAAAGTGGATCTCTCTTATTTTGAACCAAATCTAGTTGGAATCTTTATCTCTTTCCATCTATGTTCTTTCTCTATCTCCTTATGGTTCGAATCTCTGAGGTTTTTGCTTATTCCTTATTTTACCCTAAAAGCTAGGATTTAGATCCTTTGAAATCTGTTAAGATTCAGTACTTATTTTCGTTAAAAAGCATATCTATGTTTCTGCATGACTACTTGTGTTTCTTTTCAATATTTTATTAAAAGGCTTTCCGCTCAATTTTACTTATCCTAAAATTAGGGCCCTCAGATCTTTTCAGATTTGTCAGGGTTCTTTAATTTGGAGTATTTTTTCTTTAATGTTTTTGTGTATCCATGCGATCTATGTTATTCCTATAGTTGTTTTTAATTAATTTACTCATCCTGAAAATTAGGGTTTCAGATCTTCTCTATTCTTTATACTTTTCAAATAAACCTCTTGTTTATGTTCATTATACACAGTGTGATTATTTCGCCCTTATTTCTCTGCTGACTTTATAGTTTACCCAAAATTAGGGTTTTGGAACCCTTTTACTGAGATTTTAATCTTTTCTTTCCTGTCCGATACTAGTGCTTTCTTTTTTTGTTCGATTTACCTGTTCTTACCTTATTTGGACCAATGTCTGATTAATAATTTATGCTACTTCCCTTTGACTTAACCTTACTGGCCTGATTTTATTTTCTGGTTATTAAAGTCGACTTCTAATTGATTCTGGAGTTATTCCTTACCATATTTGACTACTAATTGAGTCCATTAACTGATGCTAGCCTGATTTTATGCTTGTTAATTGATCTATACCGACCTTAACTGATTGTTAATTAATTATTCATACCTTATTTGTGTGTGATTGGTTCATTACATTATGTGTTCTACTCTATTGTATGTTATAAAACCCTTCCCCTTTTCCCTTTTGAAAAAACACTCGAACTCTCCTATTCTCGCTACAAACTTAAGATCTCTCTTGCTCTTGTTCTGACTTCTATACTAAGTGGATATTATTTGGCCGGCTGAAAGCCAAGGCCAAATTATTCTCGAACCTACTTATTTCTGCATATTTACTTTCTCTTCTCAACTGGTATGTTCTAACTCCTGTTATCTTGTTCTGTTCCATATGATTATATGATTAGTTTACTTTAAACCTCGATATGCTTCTGTTTGCCATATGTTTTCTGTTTGCTTTCTTCCTAACTAGTATGCCTTAATTCCTGTTAACCTCGATACTACTTCTTTATAAACTAGTATGCTTTAGTTCCTGCTACCCTGTGCTATGTGTTTGGTTAGTTATTTCAAACTTCAGCATGTTTCTGTTTAATACATGTCTATATGGTCCCACCTAGTGATAATTAATAAACTAAGTAATATTTAGTAATATGAAACCATGATGGATTCAGTTGCATGCTCCCTATTAATAACAAGTTTAGGTATTCCCAATATGTGTGGTCGGTTCTGTCTGTAATTCAAGTATCTTTGCTCTTGTTGTGATTGCTTTAATGACTAGAATATCATCCATGTCTACACTAATACCAATCTACTAAATAGGGACTCTATTCTATTTGCAGTCCTGTAATTTGAATCTATTTGCTCCTAAAAATCAAACTGTTTTCTAAACTTGTTCCCCTTACCCCCTATGTACTAGATTTCAAACTTCCACTCTTAGCTATCTTGGTTCCTACCACCTCTAGTGTGAGCACTGCCTTGGGTCCCTGAGACTCCTTTGAACTCTGACACATTGGAGCTGGTTTTCCAATCTCTTATGAATTCTATGTTGAATGTGTGGATCCAGTGGGAGCATTGCTGGGGTCCTTGAGGCTCTTTGGGAACTTTGACACACTGGAAGCTTGGCTTGAGGTATTGTGGATCCCTGCTATTGTTTCAAGGCTGTTGTGTTGAAAGCCTAGCTCTCAGGTTTATATTGGGCCTATTAAGGCTCCCTATAGTGTAATAAATATTGTTATATAGTTTATTCATTCTGGGCTATAATAATTTCTGTAATAAACAGATCTGGGGTTTGTTAGTAAAAGCTGGGGGGTATTTCCTTATCTTAGATTGAAACTCGGGTAGAAATCCTGCCTATAGGTTTATTGGTGATTATGTGAGTGTTACTACTTGTTTAGAGATAATGTCTATAGGACTTTCTAATTGCTTTGTTCTGCACTTCACTCGCATACTAGAAATCATGTTCATAGACTCTTTGCATTAAAAATCCTGCCTATTGTATCCATGCACATTTTTACATGCATTAGTAACCATGCCTATAGGATCCTATCTGTTTGAATAATAATTTTCCTGGCAATGTGTTTAAAGAAATCTTCCCACGTGTGATTAATAGATATCATGCCTATAGGAACTAAAAATCAGTTAGATACAATGCCTATAGGAAATAAAGGAATAAGTTTCAAACCTAGACATCATGTCTATAGGATTTAATCTAATAGATATTATGCATATAGGGTGAAATCAGTTTGTAAACTAAGAAATCCTGCTAATAGAAATTCAAATCAAGTCAACACTTAGAGATCCTGCCTATAGGAGTTTATATATATATATATAGAAATTAGAAAGCATGCCTTTAGGATCTAAAGAGTTAAAACCTGCCTTTACGAGTTAAAATCAGTGATTTGCTTAGAAACCATGTTGTAGGTTCATAATTAACAATTGTAGATATGCCTATAGGATTTTGTTAATCGCTTAGGCAAATTCTTTGGGTATTAATGATTCTGGGGTTTAAACGTTGATATCTACTGCCTAAAGACGCCTATACTCAAGGCTTAATAATATTAGTAGGCAAAATTGATAGGTCCAGATGCACCCCTTAGTAAACTTCTATTTTTGTATTTTGTATCTGATCATCTAGATATCCTACCTATAGGATCCCTAATTAACGAAATTTGCTGAGTGAATTGCATGCATTTGTTGTCTACTTGTGGAGGTCAATGTGAGCCCCTATTTGTTCTTTACCTGAAGTCCTATCTGAATTTTGTTTGTCGCCTAGCTTTTCTCATTTTAAGCAATGTAGGTCGGTCTAGAACCACCCTAAGTAGAGGTCCTAAATACCTCCGGGACCATAGATAACATTAGAAGCTACTAGAACACTTAGGTAACAACTAAATATAGTAATTGGGTAGTAAAGGAAATGATGACCTATGCGCAAATGTTATGCGTAGCACCCTTACTTGAGGAAAGTTACCAAGTATTGCATGGAAATGATCCTATAGGCTAAAAAAACCTAGGACCCCCTTAATTTATATTTTGAAGTAATTTCTATTTGTTTAAATTTATTTTCCTATAAGACTAATTCGCTTAATTTAAGTTCGGTCGGGACCCACCATTGTGGACCTCGAGGGGTGCCTAACACCTTCCCCTCAAGGTAATTTTGAGTCTTTACCTGATCTCTGGTAACGTAACTGGTTATATGAGTTAATTGTTCTAGGTGACCTAACGTACCTTAATCCGCTAGGTGGCGACTCTTCAAATCCTTTATCTAATCCCAAAAGGAAAGGAGTTGTCCAAAATGTCGAAACCCGATTTTGCAAGAAAAAGGGGGCGCGCCATAACTGCCTAGTACGGAATCGTACAATCCTATTCTAGGATTTGCGCTATGATTTTTGGGACGTGACAGGAATCTAGCTCATTCTGTTACAAATCCACAATGGTACAATTTCTTGGTCAAGCATACTTAACTTTGGTGTTCCTCGTACTCCTATATTCGGGCATTGCATTCCGTCCTCGAGCTCGGGTCTAGTCTGTCGATCTCGAACTCAAGCTTACTTGAACTCGGGCCTAAGGTGATCACTCGAGCCTGGGAAATCTGGCGTGCCTGATTCGACCGTATACACAACTTTTGATCAAATTTCCCGACATTCGTAGTTAGAAGTTTAAAAGAAATATTAACTAAAAAAATATATAAATTTGTATACAGGCAAAACCGGGGTAATGAGCACCCCAATTTCTTGGTGGGGCAAACGAGGCAAAAACGTAACCTCCTGTATCAAGGCTGAACACAACACTTGCCCTCGATCCATCGAGACCATGCACCCAGACCCGGTCCGAACTCCGAGACCTTAGAAAGCATTGCCGAACGACCACACATTATTAACAAAGGGTCATCATATCCGTTCCCAACCGGATATCACGACGTATATCTCGGCTATATCAGCAACATATCAATGATTAGTATTTACCGTGAAAATGGTAATAACAATTAAATTTGTTGATGGGACTCTAAAAAATACGTGATCTATTTCTATGCTAGTTGTTAGAGTAGTTGATGCTAGATATGTGAATATAAAAGATAAAATGCAAGCTAGAAAAGAGCTGTGTTCAAACCGAGGGGCTAGCTGTCTGGGCCTCGGGCTAGCCGGTGAAGGGCCTCGAGGTCGATGCCTGGGATCAGGCTCGAGCTATCCGGGCTAATCGGAAAGGGACTAATAGTTAGGATATAATTAAAGAAGGCTCTTTATGGCCAATATTAAACAATAAATGAAGAACAAGTATGAAAGCAACAAATGAAAGAGGTAGTCTCGAGCGAGTAAGTTAGAGAGAAAAGAGAGAGAGAGAGTTGCTATTGATCTTATGTAGAGTAGTTGGAGAAACAGTAGCCCTTTACAAAGTGATGAGGATCCCCTTTATATAGGAAGGGATATCCCGTCACAGTACAAAATACATTAATTGTAAGGGCATAGAGATGGGACAGCTAGACGGGACGCCTTAATACAGGCTCTGGGTAGGCCGGCTTTGTCAGACTTAGCCGTGTGCCTTGGGAATTCCCCATTTTACTCTGGCCTCGATCTATGTCCTCTTTAAGTCGGACCTCGACGAGCTCCTAGGGAGGAAACTCGGTCATAGCTTTGCGTCCTCGGGGTCTCTAGGTGTTCTTCTAAAGTAACTCGGTAGCAAGAAATTAGGCCCTCTAATTTCGCCGCATACAGATAGTCTCCGCGTTTCTCAGAATGAAGTGATGGGGAACGATTATGATGTCCAACTCCTCGGGTTTCCCGTGACGACGTCGTGTCGATGATGCAATCTATGGCATGAATTTTTACAATAAGCAAGACATTCCATGGACTTGTCTTTTCGATGCCATTCAATTCACTGTTGATTCTCGTTCTTCAAAGTGGTAGTACCATCGTCGATTCAGTTTTTCAAGAACGCAGTAATTGCATCTGTCGGTCAGTCTTCCAAAAGCCTCGATGACTGTGTCATTATCTTTTAAAAATGGGAGCGTTCTGGCGTTATTTTTTTTATCCAAGTGTCTTCATTTGCTCATTCATCCCTTTCTCCCCGCCATCTTCCTCTATTGTTGATCACCATGTTTGGAGTTCAAGGACTTAAGGTTGTTTGGCTGCATTCTCACCGGAAGGGTGATGGCCCTTTGCCTGACCTCCCCTTTGTCGAGCACGATTATACCGTCTTGTCGCTGCTGCTGTTGTTGTTATGTCTACTACCGTTGTTCCTATTATCTCAAGATGATGATACACAGGGGTCAACTTTCCTCGCTTTAGAAAGTTCTTCTGACTATATACCGCTGCTCAAAAGGGGGCTCGGATTATACACCACTGCTCACCTTCATACCCTGGCTCGATGTGGTGCTTTGCCCCGGGCTGGAAGCTTGCACAACCCAATGTTCCAAGAAGTGGATTCAAATTAGCCGTGCAAGCAAGGACGATGTTTGCCAGGTCTGTTGTCTCTTCGAGGTTCTCTTGGCCAGTGAGGGTCCTCAACCTTTGGCGAGTTATGGCATTTTCTTATCCCTCCCTGCTTCTTGACTTATCCTTTGGGGATATCAGTGCGGAAGGCCGGGATAAGGCTTATGAGGATGCGTACCCAGAGGAGTTGTTGCTGGAGGTCGACCTTCGAGAGTAGATTAGGCTCTAGGATTTTACCACGTGTGTGCATCCCTTTTCTTCTTTGTTTCTGCGTAAAGACCCCTTGCGGGCTTTGGTAATTGTATGTAAGGATCCCTATAGGGCCATTGTAAGCCAATATTTATGAAATAAAAAGACATCTTCTTTACTTCTATTTTTGATATTTGCCATATTCTTGTATATTCTTGTGCATTTGCGGTGATTTTCAATGTATGCCTTTGTTGATGATCGTCGATATTCTTTCCGGTCTTTGGTCGACAGAAATGGTTCCTTTACGAGCCTACCGTGGTTCCTCGGACCAAGCCTGAAGCAATCCGATAGACTCGGGTCATCGGGACCCTCGAACCGCATGAAGATGGCGTATCGCACCTTGAAACCTTCGAGGGTGGTCTCTGAGTGAAGGTCAACTTCGGGTACTTGGAGATTTACTTTGAACTTGACGTAGATAATCTTATAAGGCGTTGTAGATGAGTTCCTGTGGAGAGGTTACCTATGCCCGGGTGACATCCTGAGGTCAAACCCTCATGGACGGAGCTTGAAGTGCTTACTTTTCTTCTTGGGAGGAACCTTCGAGGTCGGATACCTTCTCGAGATTGGAGGCGTTGTCGTTGACCTTTAGAAGCCTTGCTTCCTTTTGATGGAGGTCCTTGGGGTTGGGTACCACCTCGGAACCCGTACCGAAGCTATTGGCTTCCCGAGGTTTAACTTGGGTAGGCAAATTGTTGTTGTTTCCTCACATATATATGGGGTTGCTCCCGCTTCTTGGAAGATCCCATTATTTTATATAGCTATCCTTCCACTTTGGCATCGAGTCCTTTGTTACCCTAAGTGCAAAAGTGTTCGTGTAGGTTCCTACTTCAGTTTGCTAGTTCCACCATAGCCATGACTGCTACTTTAGGGTCTGTCCGGCAGAGAGAGGAGAGTTCCACTCCTAGTGCTCAGGATCCACGGGAGTTTACTCTAAAGAATATGTCTTCGATAAGAGAGGAGCATATGGAGATAGTGAGGAGAGACTGTGGATGGGGCGAGGGGGCAGCATTGCAGGCGCTTCCCCTAGATGAGGGTATCACGGACCTCGCCGATGGATTCCCGAACATGTACTTGTACCCTCGAGCTAGGCCCCCTTGATAGGGTCGTGCTCAATTTCTTTTTAAAGTACCGGGTTACTTTGGTGCAGATACATCTATCGTTTTGGCGAATAGTATTGATGATGAGGTTCTTTGCGAAGAAAGCAGGGCTTGAATTCACGCTCAATCACCTCGTCAGGCTATACCGGCCTTTTCATCATCGAGGTCTGCTAACCTTGCGGTTCCGTTCATCCACGCCCTTTGTTATTGATGATGAGGAAGATGGGTATCGAGAGTGTATTAGTCAATTCATCCGGGTTAGGACGACTGACGTTATCCCTGTGGAACTTATGCCATTCCCCGAGAAGTGGAATTACACGCGTGAGTGGAGAGTCTCATGCTTTCTCATATTCGCTCATGGTGAAAGCTAGTTTAGTAATCGCGTTTCCTTCTTTTTTGCAACAATTTCATGGTCGCCGGGCGAAGTTCCCGATCTGCCAGGCTGGGTCCGGAAGCTGGTGACCCATTCGACTTGTGACGAGCGTAGGTGGAGAACTGTGTTCCAGAGTAGGTAGGAAGAAAAACACCATGGCACGTGCATATGCTGCTTTTAACTTATCCTTCGTACATTTGGGAAGACGTTTTCCCCTTTTCATGCACTAATCTTGTTGTCGTAGGTATTGGAGGATCTTCATGGGTGAGGCTGCATTCCTCCGGAGTGGGAGAGGAGTTGCCAGCTTCCGAGCTGAAGGACAAAAATGATAAACGGAAATGCACTTGCAGTGTGATGGAGCTTTCAACAGGGCAAAACTGGTCCGAGTCTTTGAGTAGAAAACATCGCCCGAGCCTGCTGTACCCGAAGTCTTCGATTCTGGAGAGGTGGTTCCTCCGAGTGATCATGCTTCGACCGAGGTTGGTTCTTCTGGGGTAGAGGGGGATGGATCAACAGAAGTGTGCTCGGCCTTCGAGGAAGTCCGCCAGCTTCACTTCGCGGTGAGTTTTGGCACAGGCCTTCCGCATCTCGCGTCTTCCCTTCCTTATCGAGTTTTTCTTCTGCATGCCTTTGAAAGGCTTAGGTTTGAGCTGCTCCGTCATGGGGCTAGGCTCCGGAAAGCTCTGGATGAGGGTAGGTCCCAAGTAGGTATCATGGAAGATGGTTATCATGGATCTCAAGTAGGTAGCCCCAACATTCTTTAGACCGAATGGCATCATCTTGTAGCAGTAGACTCCCCACGGTGTAATGAAAGCTATTTTCTCTGCGTCTTCTACATCCATCCAGATCTGGTGATAACCCGCGAAGCAATCTATAAAGGATTGGAGTTTATACTTGGCACAATTATCGATCAGGATGTGTATATTTGGCAGTAATAAATCGTTCTTTAGGACTTGATTTGTTTAAATCCCGATAGTCAACACACACCCTGACTTTCCCATATTTCTTCGGAATCAGTACAATATTGGCTAACCAAGTTGGGTACTCAACTACCCTGAAGACCTTTGCTTTGATCTGCTTAGTGACCTCCTCTTTTATTTTTAGGCTCATATCTGGTTTTTCTGAGTTTCTGCTTCACCGGCGGACACATTGGGTTGGTGGGCAACTTATGAGCCACTATGGATGTGCTCAAACCGGTCATGTCATCATATGACCATGCAAAAATATCCTCATATTCTTTTAGGAAACGAGTGTATTCTTCCTTCTCTGACGGTGATAAATGAATGCTTATGCGAGTCTCTTTGACGGTTTCGGAATCTCCCAAATTGATTGCTTCGGTTTCGTCCAGGTTGGACTTAGGTTTGTTCTCAAAATTCTCAACTTCTCTGACAACTTCCTCAGGTATTTCACCCTCTTCTTCTGAGTCACTATCCTTATATTGTGTTGTCTCATTACATATCACAGTCATCGGTTCATCAGGAAAAGTAATAATAATGTTGTAGAAGAAAAAATGTGAAAGATAATAATGAATACTAAATAGCAGTGCATTAATTAGATTTGAAATATCTAAAACAGGTACGGCTCGATGACTTGAGCAATTATTTCAAAACAAAATGCGTCTTTGAAAACAAAATTACTGAAAATTTCTTAAATGCGTAGCATGGCTATTAAGATCCAATCTGCAGACAAAGGTTGGTCCCATCTGCAGACAAAGGTTAATCTCTCCAATCGTGGCCCTTTGAGATCCATCAAATGCTTTCACGTTCATACTCCCTGCTCGTATCTCATGGAAATCTTTGCCCAACCTTTTCAGATTAGTCAATGGAAAAATGTTGAGGCTTTAATCCTCATCTATTAAGACCCTGGCAATGAATTTGTCTTCAAACTGTACTGTGATATGCAGTGCCCTGTTGTGACTTAACCCTTCAAGCGGTAGTTCATCCTCATGGAAGGTGATCATGTGACTCTATAGTACTTGCCCTACCATGTTGGCCATGTGTCTACTGGTGATATTGTTGAGCACATAATCTTCATTCACCACCTTCATCAGAGCACTCCTATGTCCCTCAGAATTTTTCAATAGCGGCAGGATGGATATTTGGGTGGGAGTCTTGTTTAAATGATCGAGGATAGAGTATTCTCTCGCTTGTACTTTCCTCCAAAGATCGTCTGGTCCAGTTTCAATGATAGGTTATTTGGTAGCAGCCTCCTTGCTTGATCCTCCCAAATTTTCGGGTGTATAGATCCGTCCAGTTGTGATCATTCCCCGTGCGGCACCAGATTCTTCCATCTTTGTTTTTCCCTTTCGCCTAGCTTCAACAACGTAATCCCAAGGTATGGTGTTGGACATGAAATGAGGAATGGTTGCCACTATCACTGTGAAAGGTGTGGCCACTTCTACCTCAAATGGAACAGATGCGGTTATCTCAACCTTAACTGGCGGTTGTACCGGCACTACAATAAGATTGAGCGTGACCGTGGGCTTTTTAGGATTGTCACCCTCTATAATAAGTCCAATTGATCCCTCGGGATCCCTCTTCTTGTCAGTTTCTATCACTTTGATTGATTCACCCCTATGATCTGGAAGAGGATTGTTGCGGACGTTGGGTGCGGCTTCCTTCGCCTGTATGACTTTATCAATCAATGTCTGGATCTTATATTTCAATGTCTGGCACTCGTCAATAGTATGCCCTTTCATACCGGAATGATATGCACAGGTTTTGTTTGGGTTGACCCATTGAGATGAATTCTCCATTACTACCGCGGGAATAGGGGTGACATAACCAGCAGCCTTCAATCTTCTGTACAGCTGGTCGATGGGTTCAGCAATGGCAGTGTACTGTCTGGGTAGTTTGCAATAAAAATTAGGTTGGGGTTTATTGTAATTTGGATGAGTTGGAGGTGAATGATAGTAGGCTGGCTGGGTGTTATAAGTGTGATAAGTGGTGGCGGGTTGAGAATATCATAGAGGTGAGGGTTGGTATGTAGGTGGAGGTGTTTGGTGTGTGAGTGGAGATTTTGGGCCTTGGGCCACTATTATTGCCCTTACTTCTTTCTTCTTTGATATGCCACCAATTTGCAATGCTTTGTTTGTGGCCTGCAATGCCTCAAAATTTGTCACCATCCCGCTTTTAATACCCTCTTTAATCCATTCTTCGAGTTTGATGATATCGGAGAACTTATGATTCTCAATGACCACTAGGTTTCATAATACTGTGGGTCATGTGCCCTGACAAATAACTTGTTCATCTGTTCCTCGTCTAATGCCGGTCTGACCTTGGCTGCTTCCAACCTCCATAGAGTAGCATACTCGCGGAAAGTCTCAGTTGGTTTCTTTTTTAGGTTCTGGATATAGAAAACATCCGGTGCATTCTCTGTATTAAACCTGAACCTGTCCTTAAAATCTGTTGCCATGCTCACCAAATTGGCCTATTTCTTAGGATTATGGATTATGTACTAGGACAGGGCATCTCTGGTAAGGCTTCTCATGAAAAGCTTCATTTGAATCCTTTCATCTTTTCTGACCCCCACAAGCGTTTCACAATAAGCTCTCAAATAAACCTTGGGATCACCCATTCCGTCAAACATTTCGAACTTGGGATGTTTGTAACCATCCGGCAGTTCCACATCTGGTTGTATGCATAAATCCTCATAGTTCAGAACCTATATCCCTTCAACACCCTGAACTCGACTTGTCAACTTCTTGAGTTCCTTGGCCATGTTCTTGATAAGTATGTCCTTCTCAATGGATTCTGGTATATAGGAGATTGGTTGAGTGGAGTGAGGTAAGGTTTCTACGTATATGGGGTTGTTTTGGTTGGTGATAGGGATTTGGGTGTAGTGGTGGTCATTGGTCGAGTTTTGAGGATCGGAAATAGGTTGTGGTGTGTTCTGAGGAGTGTGATTGGTAGTGGTTTGTGGGTACTGGGTAGGAAGATGTTGGTGCTGATGAGGAGTGGGTACTGGTGGTAGACTAGGATTTTGGGGAGGAGTTGTGTATTTATGGGGTGCATTAGGATTTTGTAGACGTTGGTTTGGCATGTTTTGAGGAGGTGATAGGTTTTGAGCATTTTGTTGGTTAATGTCTAGGACGTTTAGGGTGAGGGAGAGGTTTGCCAAGTTGCAGATCTACTCAAGTTCCCCTTGTAACTCCAATATTTTCTGCTCCAATCATAGGACCAAATCATTTTGGGCTGGAGTACTCCGGCCGTCTGAAGTTTCAATATTCTCAGCATTTTCTTTTCGGATGCCACTCAAATCATCCATCTTGGCTTTTCCACTGCGTTTTGGATTACTCGGAGGAGGAGGAGGTGGAGGGCCTCTAGATATGTTGTGATATGTTGATGATGCCAGTATATGCGAACCAATCTTAGGGGATGGGAATAATAAAAATAAAGAAAAACAAAAGGTAAATAAGTCAGTAAGGATTCTGAAAATGTTTGCAGTATTTAAACACATATTGCAGTAATGTAAATCGCATCCTAATTTGGGAGCCTCGTTGTGCCTGAGGTAGGCCTAGCGACCTGTTGATTTGGAGAATTTCAGTGCCAATAATTGCCTCATTTCATTAATGTAAAAATAGATGAATCTAAAATGACATTATTACAAAAGTAAATAAACCTAATCTACTTGGTCCAGAAGGACCTTCTCCAGGCTGGATGTTTTTGGCTTCGTCAATCAAATTTCCCAGTTCACGCAGGTTCAGCAATAGGTATGCCCTTGCTAAATGTCCTCCTTCACTTCCTTCGTGTTCTGGTAATCGGTGACTCTCCTCCTCATCTTTCCCTTCAATTCCATCAGAGTGTAGTAGAGATATTCCAACATTTCACTTGATTTAACAGTCATCTCCCTCCATTCATTAATTAGTTCCATATCGGTCTTGTGTTGCTCCAGGTGCTCGGCCTCGGACTCGTGAACTATTTTGCGCAGTTTGTTGTATTTCACCTGTGCTTTGGCAACTTCATCTATGACTCTATTTCCTTGACCAACCCTTGGCTCGAATATCCCTGTTATGTTCTCTTCTAACCATGATGGGTAAAAGTACACATGACCGGCATGATATCGATCTAGCTCGATGGTATCATTTTCCACGATAATTTTCAAATGCCACATATACTGAGCTTCACATTTGTATGGGACATCATCATCCTGAAAATCTGCCCTGTAGTGACTCATTTTAGCAACACGCGGTATGACCTGCTTCCTGCTTTCCTGTCTCATAACCCTGATGGAAGCATAAGGGTATATGCCCCTTAACCTGATTAGTACCAAGTGCAGAACATCCCTAGATCTGATGATGAACTCGTCGGTAGGGAACCATTCGAACATCCATTGAATATGATCCTCGGTCAAATTGTTAAAAAACTACGCCCATCCTATAGCATTTTCGGGTTGAGCAAACCTGTCTGGGATATAAGCCATTCTATCAGGATGATGGAAAGCTATGTGATCATTCCACAGTCTTTGCGGAAGCTCATGATGGTATTGACCTTTTAGGAGATGCTCTAACAACCAAACTTGTAGCAATATATTGCAACCTTCGAAGTATTTGTACCCCTTTTGACAGCGCTCTAAGGCCCGGTATACGTCTGCTATGATCATATGGACAATAGTATATGTCTACCCCTCGATCCCATCCATCAAGTTTTGGTTACCATGGTAAGTCTGGTGTGGATTCTATCCCCTTGGATCGGGAACACTATCATACCCGAGAAACAGACAATAAACACAAAAACCTTACGGTGAATCCAATCCAAGGAAGTGGTAGAGAATTCATCATCAAAAATATGATAAGATTTGTTGTGGCTGTATCATTCATAGAGGAAGTCGAAGGGTATGTAGGAATTCTTCAGGCACTCCAAATCATCATTCTTCTTTAATCCCATCATCTTCAGAAACCCTCTAGTAGTGCGATTTTCCGGCACCAATAAATAATGGCTATCCCAAGGTAGCCCAGCGAATCCCCTATTTCTTCCAAGAGAGGGTTCATTTCTATGTTTCCAAAGCGAAACATGGCTCTTTCCTTGACCCAGAACATTGTGGCAGCTTCAATTAACATGTTGTTCAGCTAGAGGTCCAATCAAGAAGGCAAATTTCCCAATACTTTTTCACATGATTTTTATCACTTGATGGAAGATCCTCCCACCAATCTAGTAACAATGGTGGTATGTTACGGACCATGCCGAACTTGGGGATTTCGTGCCTCATTTTCTGCAAAATAAATATAGTTATGCCATTTCCCCCTCCAGATTTGACTATTTATACAACAATGATTAGTGTATTGCCACTTATTTCTCCAAAATTAATGCACAAAATCGTGATTGAGTCTGTTAGGATTATGGAAAACCCGGTGGACTTTTGGAGGAGGCTTGTCTTAAAGGGTTATTATATGGACGACACATTAACCCGGGTAGGTTTGACCATGATGCATGTACAATTAATTAGAGTATCTATAGAGGTCTAGACTGGTACCCTCAAGTGGACAACTTGAGAGGGAAAGGCACGGAACTGTCGACTGCACAGCTGATCGACTAGTTTTACCGCAAATACGCCTTTTCGAATTTAAAGGGTGATATATAGGAAGGGAACAAACACTCATCTAGTGTTGCTATAGGATTGATTACGCACGAGTGGAATATGATGTTGAGCATGATTTATGCTACAATAAATAGCATATTGTCACGTATTTGCACGTCAAAAAGAATGATAAATATGGTATATAATAATTGAAAGACGTTTAAGAAAGAAAACAAGGAGACAAGTCAGTTTCTATAGTAAAGAAAATCATAAATGTTTGCAAATAGGTAATTAAATCTAAATAAAGGTGGAGGGGGAAAGGGTGCACACGTATTAACAGAATAAAGCATGTTTAAGACTAATTCACAAAAAGCAAGTTTTTTATGGTAAGAGCCTAAAAATATCCCCAGCAGAGTCGCCATGCTGTCGCGCCCCTTTTTCCTCGCGAAGTTTGGGTTTTGACACTTTGGGACAACTCCTTTCCTATTGGAATTGGGTATGAGATTTGAAGAGTCGCCACCTAAGGGATTAAGGTGCGTTAGAGCACCTAGAAAAATTAACTCGTGAAACCAGTTTACATTACTAGAGATTGGGTAAGGGCTCGAAATTACCTTGATGTGAAGGTGTTAGGCACCCCTCGAGGTCCACAACGATGGGTCCTGGCCAAACTCAATTTAAGGGAATTACTCTTTAAGGAAATAAAGCAGTTTAAACAAATGGAGATTATTTTAAAACGGGAATTAAAGGGGTCCTAAGTTTATTAGCCTATAGGATCACTTCCATGCAATACTCGGTAATCTTTCCCAAATTCAGGTGTTACGCATAGCATTAGCACACAGGTCATCATCTCCTTTACTACCCAATTACCCTCCCTTTTTCAATTATTACCTAAGCGTTCTAATAACATCCAGTACGTACCTTATGCGTGCACTACCCGTCCCTTACCTCTAGCCCTAAAGGTATTTAGGACCTCTATTTAAGGTAGTTCTAGACTCACCTATGTTGTTTAAAAGGAGAAAACTAAGGGACAAACAAAAGTCAAGCAGGACTATCACATAAAGAGTAATTAAATGGGCTCATGTTAACCTCCACAAATAGACAAACAAATGCACGCTGTTCAAACAAGCAATTTTAAATAATTTTAGGATCATATAGGCAGGATATCTAAATGAGCACAAAACAGAATATACAACAGTTTTAAAGTGAGTAAGCGAGTGCCTATCAGTTTGCCTACGTATTTGTTTAATACTCTGAATTCGGCCATATGTCAAACAAGCAATCACAGTTTTTAGACCCAAAATTTTAATTATCCTACAGGCTTGCCTAAGTGATAGTCGAGTAGAACCTTATAGACATGGTATCTAAGTTGTTAACTAGTTATTGATTTTAATAGGCATATTTCATCTTTTAGATCCTATAGGCATGCTTTCTAAGTGTTGAAACTAATTATAAGCATTATTTCTTATAGACATGATATCTAAACACAGAAACTGATTTTTTACACTTACTTTCTATAGGCATGATGTCTAAGTGTCGAGACTAATTTTATACTTATTTCCAATAGGCATGATATCTAAGCGCAAAACTAATATTTCATATAGGCATGATAACTATATGCAGAATTGATTATTTTATTTCCTATAGGCATGGTATCTAGGTGATTTTTAGTTCCTATAGGTCGGACCTCTATTAAGCATGTGTAGGCAGAATTCTTTAAGAACATTTCTAGGAAAATTGTTATTCAAACAGACAAGATCCTATAGACATGGTTACTAATGCATAAAATGTGCATGGATCATGTGGACATGATTTCTAATGAAAAGAATCTATAAACAGAATTTGTAGCATACGAGTGAAGTATAGAACAAACAATTACAAAGACCTATAAACATGATCTCTAAACAAGTATAACGCTTACATAATAAACAATAATCCTATAGGCAGGATTTCTACCTGAGTTTCAAGCAAAGATATAGGATAACCCCCCCCCTTTTACTAATAACCCCATATCTATTTTTTACAAGGATTATTACATTATTACAGACCAATATGAATAGATTAAACAATGGGAAAAAATCATTATAATATAGGTAGCCTTAGCAGGCCCAATGTCAACCTAGAAGCCAGGCCTTCAAGCAAGTCTGACGTCCACAGATAGTCCACAATACACAAAATGGGTTTCTGGTGTGTCAAAATTCCCAAGGGCCTCAGGGATCCCGGGCAATGCTCACACTAGAACCTTTTCAAAGAAATAGTTTTGTAAAGAGTTTGGAAGGCCAGCCCCAGTGTGTCAGAGTTTAGAGGAGTCTCATGGACCCTAGGCAGTGCTCACACTATGGGTGGTAGGATCCTAGATAACTAAGAGTAGAAGTTTGAAAATAGTGTATAAGGGTAGGCGGCAGTTTCAGAAAGAAAGCAGCAGAACAGAACCATATTTTAGCAGATTGACTCAGATATAGTTACCAGTAGTTAAACAATCACAACAACACAGGGACACTAGAATCATAGACATAATAGAGTCACATTTAAGGCAAATAAGGTTTCACATTGCCGGAGTTGACTTAGTCTATTAACTATTACTAGGTGGAATTATATAGACATGTATTTAGCAGAGAGAAGCATGCTTAAGTCAAATGACTAATCAGACAACCATATAGAAAAGGTACCAGGAATTTAAAGCACATTATTCTTGAAAGAAGGACACAGAAACCATGAATTGATCAGGAACATGCTAAGGTAAATTATCAGCACATAAAAACAAGACAGGAATTGGGGCATGCTAATTGAGAAACAAGTAAACAAGTGCCACGAATCAAATAAGAATATGCTCAAGTATACTAACCATACTAACATATAAGATAGGGCAAGTTAACAGGAACTATGGAATGCTAGTTAAGAGAGAAATAAATAGGAACACAGAGCAAATAAAAGCATGTTGAAATTTATAATGAACTGACTACATAACATATAGAGGAGAGTATGATAACAGACATTGAGGCATACCAGTTAAGAGGTAGCAAACAGGAGGGTGAAGGTGATAAGTAAGGATTTTAAAGTGTTTATGTTCCTACTTGCCTATGTTTTGAGTATAAATTGATACAAAAATAGTCCCAAAATGCTCACAAGTTGTGCTTAATTGCAGGGTTGATTGACAAAGTGATGAAATGTCAAAGATCGGCTTAAAAAGGAGTAAAACCTGCTCAAGTATCAAAGACCAAGAGAAGTGAAGAAAAAGGGGCCTAGTGTGGACCGCGTAACAATGATCGCGGCCGCACTAGGAGGTTCAGAGACTGGACATTTTCAAACATGTACCGGTTCATTTTAGTGGCCATCGATTACTTCACGAAATGGGTAGAGGCAACAACTTACAAAGTTGTAACCAAGAAAGTCATCGCAGATTTAGTCAGGGATCGTATTGTTTGTCGATTTGGGGTTCTGAGTCCATTATTACTGATAATGCCGCCAATCTCAATAGTGATCTGTTGAAATCCATGTGTGAAACCTTCAAAATCACGCACAAAAACTCTACAGTATACAGGCCTCAAATGAACGGAGTTATGGAAACTTCTAACAAGAACATAAAGAAGATACTGAGGAAGATGGTAGAAAATTACAAACAATGGCATGAGAAGTCACCCTTTGCCCTGTTGGGGTACCCTACTACGGTTCGCACATCAACTGGGACAACGCCCTATTTACTGGTTTATGGTACCGAAGCTGTCATTCCAGCCGAGGTAGAAATTCCTTCTTTAAGGATAACACAAGAGGCCGAACTCAGTGATGCAGAAGGGATACGGAGCCGCTATGAGAAACTAGCCCTCATAGACAGAAAAATAATGAATGTAGTATGTCACGGTTAGCTTTATCAGAATAGAATGTCCAGAGCTTTCAACAAAAGGGTCAGACCAAGATAATTCGCACCGAGGCAGCTAGTGCTGAAGTGGATCTTCCTGTATCAGGATGAAGCCAAAGGGAAATTTTTACCTAACTGGCAAGGTCCCTACATGGTTCACAGGATGCTAATAGGAGGAACACTCATACTTGAAGAAATGGACGGAGAAATTTGTCCAAAACCTATCAATTCAGATGTAGTCAAGAGATACTATGTTTAGATTGTTTACACTCTTTCATCTGATGTAACTGAACTACGCATGACCTAATTCCCATTTAAGAGGGGATAAGTATGGGGAACTACGCATGGATTCAGTTACATGCTCCCTATTAATAACAGGTTTAGGTATTCCCAATATGTGTGGTCGGTTCTGTCTGTAATTCAAGTATCTCTGCTCTTGTTGTGATTGCTTTAATGACTAGAATATCATCCATGTCTACACTAATACCAATCTACTAAATAGGGACTCTATTCTATTTGCAGTCCTGTAATTTGAATCTATTTGCTCCTAAAAATCAAACTGTTTTCTAAACTTGTTCCCTTACCCCCTATGTACTAGATTTCAAACTTCCACTCTTAGCTATCTTGGTTCCTACCACCTCTAGTGTGAGCACTGCCTTGGGTCTCTAAGACTCCTTTGAACTCTGACACATTGGAGCTGGTTTTCCAATCTCTTATGAATTCTATGTTGAATGTGTGGATCCAGTGGGAGCATTGCTGGGGTCCTTGAGGCTCTTTGGGAACTTTGACACACTGGAAGCTTGGCTTGAGGTATTGTGGATCCCTGCTATTGTTTCAAGGCTGTTGTGTTGAAAGCCTAGCTCTCAGGTTTATATTGGGCCTGCTAAGGCTCCCTATAGTGTAATAAATATTGTTATATAGTTTATTCATTCTGGGCTATAATAATTTCTGTAATAAACAGATCTGGGGTTTGTTAGTAAAAGCTGGGGGGGTATTTCCTTATCTTAGATTGAAACTCAGGTAGAAATCCTGCCTATAGGTTTATTGGTGATTATGTGAGTGTTACTACTTGTTTAGAGATTATGTCTATAGGACTTTCTAATTGCTTTGTTCTGCACTTCACTCGCATACTAGAAATCATGTTCATAGACTCTTTACATTAAAAATCCTGCCTATTGTATCCATGCACATTTTTACATGCATTAGTAACCATGCCTATAGGATCCTATCTGTTTGAATAATAATTTTCCTGGCAATGTGCTTAAAGAATTCTTCCCACGTGTGATTAATAGATATCATGCCTATAGGAACTAAAAATCAGTTAGATACAATGCCTATAGGAAATAAAGGAATCAGTTTCAAACCTAGACATCATGTCTATAGGATTTAATCTAATAGATATTATGCCTATAGGGTGAAATCAGTTTGTAAACTTAGAAATCCTGCTAATAGAAATTCAAATCAAGTCAACACTTAGAGATCCTGCCTATAGGAGTTTATATATATATATATATATATATATATATATATATATATATATATATATATATATATATATATATAGCAATTAGAAAGCATGCCTTTAGGATCTAAAGAGTTAAAACCTGCCTTTACGAGTTAAAATTAGTGATTTGCTTAGAAACCATGTTGTAGGTTCATAATTAACAATTGTAGATATGCCTATAGGATTTTGTTAATCACTTAGGCAAATTCGTAGGGTATTAATGATTCTGGGGTTTAAACGTTGATATCTACTGCCTAAAGACGCCTATACTCAAGGCTTAATAAAATTAGTAGGCAAAATTGATAGGTCCAGATGCACCCCTTAGTAAACTTCTATTTTTGTATTTTGTATCTGCTCGTCTAGATATCCTACCTATAGGATCCCTAATTAACGAAATTTGCTTAGTGAATTGCATGCATTTGTTGTCTACTTGTGGAGGTCAATGTGAGCCCCTATTTGTTCTTTACCTGAAGTCCTATCTGAATTTTGTTTGTCGCCTAGCTTTTCTCATTTTAAGCAATGTAGGTCGGTCTAGAACCACCCTAAGTAGAGGTCCTAAATACCTCCGGGACCATAGATAACATTAGAAGCTACTAGAACACTTAGGTAACAACTAAATATAGTAATTGGGTAGTAAAGGAAATGATGACCTATGCGCTAATGTTATGCGTAGCACCCTTACTTGAGGAAAGTTACCAAGTATTGCATGGAAATGATCCTATAGGCTAAAAAAACCTAGGACCCCCTTAATTTATATTTTGAAGTAATTTCTATTTGTTTAAATTGTTTATTTTCCTATAAGACTAATTCGCTTAATTTAAGTTCGGTCGGGACCCACCATTGTGGACCTCGAGGGGTGCCTAACACTTTCCCCTCAAGGTAATTTTGAGTCTTTACCTGATCTTTGGTAACGTAACTGGTTATATGAGTTAATTGTTCTAGGTGACCTAACGTACCTTAATCCGCTAGGTGGCGACTCTTCAAATCCTTTATCTAATCCCAAAAGGAAAGGAGTTGTCCAAAATGTCGAAACCCGATTTTGCAAGAAAAAGGGGGCGCGCCGTAACTGCCTAGTACGGAATCGTACAATCCTATTCTAGGATTTGCGCTATGATTTTTGGGAAGTGGCAGGAATCTAGCTCATTCTGTTACAAATCCACAATGGTACAATTTCTTGGTCAAGCATACTTAACTTTGGTGTTCCTCGTACTCCTATATTCGGGTATTGCATTCCGTCCTCGAGCTCGGGTCTAGTCTGTCGATCTCGAACTCGAGCTTACTTGAACTCGGGCCTAAGGTGATCACTCGAGCCTGGGAAATCTGACGTGCCTGATTCGACCGTATACACAACTTTTGATCAAATTTCCCGACATTCGTAGTTAGAAGTTTAAAAGAAATATTAACTAAAAAATATATAAATTTGTATACAGGCAAAACCGGGGTAATGAGCACCCTAATTTCTTGGTGGGGCAAACGAGGCAAAAACGTAACTGCGAGGAATCGAAATTGAAGGTGGGAACCTCCTGTATCAAGGCCGAACACAACACTTGCCCTCGATCCATCGAGACCATGCCCCCAGACCCGATCCGAACTCCGAGACCTTAGAAAGCATTGCCGAACGACCACACATTATTAACAAAGGGTCATCATATCCGTTCCCAACCAGATATCACGACGTAGATCTCGGCTATATCAGCAACATATCAATGATTAGTGTTTACCGTGAAAATGGTAATAACAATTAAATTTGTTGATGGGACTCTAAAAAATACGTGATCTATTTCTATGCTAGTTGTTAGAGCAGTTGATGCTAGATATGTGAATATAAAAGATAAAATGCAAGCTAGAAAAGAGCTGTGTTCAAACTGAGGGGCTAGCTGTCTGGGCCTCGGGCTAGTCGGTGAAGGGCCTCGAGGTCGATGCCTGGGATCGGGCTCGAGCTATCTGGGCTAATCGGAAAGGGACTAATAGTTAGGATATAATTAAAGAAGTCTCTTTATGGACAATATTAAACAATAAATGAAGAACAAGTATGAAAGCAACAAATGAAAGAGGTAGTCTCGAGCGAGTAAGTTAGAGAGAAAAGAGAGAGAGAGAGTTGCTATTGATCTTATGTAGAGTAGTTGGAGCAACAGTAGCCCTTTACAAAGTGATGAGGATCCCCTTTATATAGGAAGGGATATCCCGTCACAGTACAAAATACATTAATTGTAAGGGCATAGAGATGGGACAGCTAGACGCGACGCCTTAATACAGGCTCTGGGTAGGCCGGCTTTGTCAGACTTAGCCGTGCGCCTTGGGAATTCCCCATTTTACTCTGGCCTCGATCTATGTCCTCTTTAAGTCGGACCTCGACGAGCTCCGAGGGAGGAAACTCGGTCACAGCTTTGCGTCCTCGGGGTCTCTAGGTGTTCTTCTAAAGTAACTCGGTAGCAAGAAATTAGGCCCTCTAATTTCGCCGCATACAGATAGTCTCCGCGTTTCTCAGAATGAAGTGATGGGGAACGATTATGATGTCCAACTCCTCGGGTTTCCCGTGACGACGTCGTGTCGATGATGCAATCTATGGCATGAAATTTTACAATAAGCAAGACATTCCATGGACTTGTCTTTTCGACGCCATTCAATTCACTGTTGATTCTCGTTCTTCAAAGTGGTAGTACCATCGTCGATTCAGTTTTTCAAGAACGCAGTAATTGCATCTGTCGGTCAGTCTTCCAAAAGCCTCGATGACTGTGTCATTATCTTTTATAAATGGGAGCGTTCTGGCATTATTTTTTTATCCAAGTGTCTTCATTTGCTCATTCATCCCTTTCTCCCCGCCATCTTCCTCTATTGTTGATCACCATGTTTGGAGTTCAAGGCCTTAAGGTTGTTTGGCTGCATTCCCACCGGCACGGTGATGGCCCTTTGCCTGAGCTCCCCTTTGTCGAGCACGATTATAACGTCTTGTCGTTGCTGCTGTTGTTGTTATGTCTACTACCGTTGTTCCAATTAGCTCAAGATGATGATACACAGGGGTCAACTTTCCTCGCTTTAGAAAGTTCTTCCGACTATATACCGCTGCTCAAAAGGGGGCTCGGATTATACACCGCTGCTCACCTTCATACCCCGGCTCGATGTGGTGCTTTGCCCCGGGCTGGAAGCTTGCACAACCCAATGTTCCAAGAAGTGGATTCAAATTAGTCGTGCAAGCAAGGCCGATGTTTGCCAGGTCTGTTGTCTCTTTGAGGTTCTCTTGGCCAGTGAGGGTCCTCAACCTTTGGCGGGTTATGGCATTTTCTTATCCCTCCCTGCTTATTGACTTATCCTTTGGGGATATCAGTGCGAAAGGCCGGGATAAGGCTTATGAGGATGCGTACCCGGAGGGGTTGTTGCTGGAGGTCGACCTTCGAGAGTAGATTAGGCTTTAGGCTTTTACCACGTGTGTGCATCCCTTTGCTTCTTTGTTTTTGCGTAAAGACCCCTTGCGGGCTTTGGTAATTGTATGTAAGGATCCCTATAGGGCCATTGTAAGCCAATATTTATGAAATAAAAAGACATCTTCTTTACTTAAGTTTTTGATATTTGCCATATTCTTGTATATTCTTGTGCATTTGCGGTGATTTTCAATGTATGCCTTTGTTGATGATCGTCGATATTCTTTCCGGTCTTTGGTCGACAGAAATGGTTCCTTTACGAGCCTACCGTGGTTCCTCGAACCAAGCCTGAAGCAATCCGATAGACTCGGGTCATCGGGACCCTCGAACCGCATGAAGATGGCGTATCGCACCTTGAAACCTTCGAGGGTGGTCTCTGAGTGAAGGTCAACTTCGGGTACTTGGAGATTACTTTGAACTTGACGTAGATAATCTTTTAAGGCATTGTAGATGAGTTCCTGTGGAGAGGTTACCTATGGCCGGGTGACATCCTGAGGTCAAACCCTCATGGACGGAGCTTGAAGTGCTTACTTTTCTTCTTGGGAGGAACCTTCGAGGTCGGATACCTTCTCGATATTGGAGGCGTTGTCGCTGACCTTTAGAAGCCTTGCTTCCTTTTGATGGAGGTCCTTGGGGTTGGGTACCACCTCGGAACCCGTACCGAAGCTATTGGCTTCCCGAGGTCTAACTTGGGTAGGCAAATTGTTGTTGTTTCCTCACATATATATGGGGTTGCTCCCGCTTCTTGGAAGATCCCATTATTTTATATAGCTATCCTTCCACTTTGGCATCGAGTCCTTTGTTACCCTAAGCGCAAAAGTGTTCGTGTAGGTTCCTACTTCAGTTTGCTAGTTCCACCATAGCCATAACTGCTACTTTAGGGTTTGTCCGGCAGAGAGAGGAGACTTCCACTCCTAGTGCTCAGGATCCACGGGAGTTTACTCTAAAGAATATGTCTTCGATAAGAGAGGAGCATCTGGAGATAGTGAGGAGAGACTGTGGATGGGGCGAGGGGGCAGCATTGCAGGCGTTTCCCCTAGATGAGGGTATCACGGACCTCGCCGATGGATTCCCGAACATGTACTTGTACCCTCGAACTAGGCCCCTTGATAGGGTCGTGCTCAATTTCTTTTTAAAGTACCGGGTTACTTTGGTGCAGATACATCTATCGTTTTGGCGAATAGTATTGATGATGAGGTTCTTTGCGAAGAAAGCAGGGCTTGAATTCACGCTCAATTACCTCGTCAGGCTATACCGGCCCTTTCATCATCGAGGTCTGCTAACCTTGCGGTGCCGTTCATCCACGCCCTTTGTTATTGATGATGAGGAAGATGGGGATCGAGAGTGTATTAGTCAATTCATCCGGGTTAGGACGACTGACGTTATCCCTGTGGAACTTATGCCATTCCCCGAGAAGTGGAATTACACGCGTGAGTGGAGCGTCTCATGCTTTCTCATATTCGCTCATGGTGAAAGCTAGTTTAGTAATCGCGTTTCCTTCTTTTTTGCAACAATTTCATGGTCGCCGGGCGAAGTTCCCGATCTGCCAGGCTGGGTCCGGAAGCTGGTGACCCATTCGACTTGTGACGAGCGTAGGTGGAGAACTGTGTTCCAGAGTAGGTAGGAAGAAAAACACCATGGCACGTGCATATGCTGCTTTTAACTTATCCTTCGTACATTTGGGAAGACGTTTTCCCCTTTTCATGCACTAATCTTGTTGTCGTAGGTATTGGAGGATCTTCATGGGTGAGGCTGCATTCCTCCGGAGTGGGAGAGGAGTTGCCAGCTTCCGAGCTAAAGGACAAAAATGATAAACGGAAATGCACTTGCAGTGTGATGGAGCTTTCAACAGGGCAAAACTGGTCCGAGTCTTTGAGTAGAAAACATCGCCCGAGCCTGCTGTACCCGAAGTCTTCGATTCTGGAGAGGTGGTTCCTCCGAGTGATCATGCTTCGACCGAGGTTGGTTCTTCTGGGGTAGAGGGGGATGGATCAACAGAAGTGTGCTCGGCCTTCGAGGAAGTCCGCCAGCTTCACTTCGCGGTGAGTTTTGGCACAGGCCTTCCGCATCTCGCGTCTTCCCTTCCTTATCGAGTTTTTCTTTTGCATGCCTTTGAAAGGCTTAGGTTTGAGCTGCTCCGTCATGGGGCTAGGCTCCGGAAAGCTCTGGAAGAGGGTAGGTTCCTTAGGCTCCTTTGCGATGCACTGGCGATATGAGGCGTACCGGAGCTCGAATTACGAGAGCTATTTGACGGAGCAGGTAATTTCTCGTGGTATGCATTTCGCTTTTTAACCTTTTGGGTTATCTTTTTGCCTATCTCAGTTGCAAAAAAAGATGGAGGCCCTAGAGTACCATAGGGGTGAAGTCGACCGAGTTAGGAACGATTGTGGCGAGCTAAGAGCTCAGGTGTAGGCTCAAGCTTCAGAGGAGAAGGGTGCCTTGGCAAAAGTTCCTGCCTTCGAGGCCCCACTCCACTTGGCTCGTGACAACGCTTCAGTTCAAGCGGATATGATCACGAAGCTCGAGTCCAAACTTTCGAATGTCAGGGCTGAGATCGTTGATGCTTGGGCTGAAGGAGCATTGAGCCGGACTAAGGCTGATCAGGAGATGGTGATTCATTTGAAGGATGTTGCTGATGCCCAAGCCGAGTTGAAGAGGGCCCTCGATCGTGAAGAGAGGATCGAGGAATATGTTCATTGCAGATCCCAAAGAAGGGTACTTCAAGAGATCAGCGCCAGGGGTTTTGTTCTACCGGAAGAGCTGGCTCGAGCGAGGACGGACAAGTGTGATGCTCAGTCACTTCTGTTCGACACCGCGGAGAGTGAAAATAATTCTAGTAGGCTATAGCCTTCTGGGCCGAGACGTAGACTTTGCCATTTTGTATGTGATATTTGCAGAGCGCATTTGTAGATGGAGAATGCACTTTTTGTGTATGTAAATAAAAGAAAGCCTGAAGCTTTATTTCTTATATACCTTCTTTTGCTTTGCTTCTGTCTAGGTGAGCTAGTTTCGGAGTTGGTGAGAATCCTTAGACTCGTAATATGGCTTTAGGGCTCATTAGGTAGGCCCAGAGACTCCCACGCGTTCGGGTGATGCGGCCTTTAGTGTAAGCTGGCATTAGAGCTCTTATGCTTTTGCTCAACTGTTTTGGGCTTTGTCTCCGAGTCGGGTTTCGACTCGGGCCCATTCAGCCCTCAAGCTTTTGTGTCTGCATGGGTGGGCAACGATGGCTCTTACGCCTTACCCTGGGGCATTTGTATTTTTACTATTTTGGGTTTAGTCTCCGAGTCGGATTACGACTCGATCTCAATTGACCCTCAAGTTTTGTATTTTCGTGGGCTGGCGATAATAGCTCTTACGCCTTGGGTCGAAGTGACCTTTTGTGTATGTGGCCCAGAGCCTCATGAAGCTGGCAATGATGACTCTTACTACCCTTAGGCATGTGTAGTTAACTATTTTAGATCCGGTCTCCGAATCGGGTTACGACTCGAGCTCATTTTGATCTTCAATCTTTCAAATTTTAAGTTGGCGACAATGGCTCTTACGGTCGTTGCAACCCTGAGGGTCGTTTGGCTGGCGACAATGGCTCTTACGCTTTTGCCCTTGGGCATATGTAGGCTTTGTTTTTCCTCTCGTTAAGGACTTTTTGAATGATTTTGCCTGACTCGTCGTCGGTTCGGGAAGAACCTCGATTTCAAGTCGTTTGCGGCGATGTTCGAGCACCTCGGAAGGTTTAGCTCGTAGGCTGAGTAGCTCCAAGCCTTGTGATTTGGAGATTACATGGTCGAAGCTCATTTCCCTACCGAGGGTAGCCTGTTTAACCGGTTCTTTTCAAAGTAGATTCGAAGTAATGGCCTGTGATTTTATAGCGACGGTCGGGCGTCCCCGAGTCGCATTAATTTGGCTGGTGCAGCCGTATTGACTGTAGTTATTTGTGTTTGGCCAGAGCCATTTTTGATCCCGAGTATGGTAGTTTAGGCATCCACATGGAGGGTATGCCCTTTCGGGAGTCTTACAAATGTGACATATAGTCTAAACTTTGGGATCGAGTTTTATGCATGTAGTAAGGTCTTAAAAAAATTTCATGCCTGTTGAGGTCTTACAGTTTTTTCATGCCTGTTGAGGTCTTACAGTTTTTTGCCTATTGAGGTCTTACAGTTTTGTCATTGCCACATTAAATAGGTCTCGCTAGACCAAGTCTGCCTGCTCGGAGTCTTATAGCCTCGGGATTTTAAGTGAATGGCAATTAGCGACAGTCTCCGAATCATCAAGTTTGTTTAGGCTCAGGGGCCGTTACCCGCGAACTCGGAGTTGCCTCATTGAGGGCTTACATTTTTTGGGAGATTCCGACCTTGGGGTCATGCATTTTCTGAGTTTGTGATGCCAGTCTCCAAGTGTTCGGGATAATTTTCCCTTTTGGAGATGTTTTGTAATTTTCGTGCTGCCTCGTTGAGGACTTACGAGTTTGGAGTCACGATCCTGAGGCCATGTGGGCGCCGAGTTGTTGGCGCTAGTCTCTAAGTATTTTGGAACGTACTTGGTGGAGGGATCCTCATAGTGAAAATGCTAAATTTTCTTTAGAGTACGAGATGCTTTGGCGAAAGATGTTCTTTGATTGTTTGGCATAGGTACATGTTGTTTTGTTGTAGCGAGCCAGGATTATGTGGACACGGTTCATTAGACCGTTTGTCCCGGTACAGTGTTTTCTATTGGAACTTTGTTCGTCATTTCCTGGCTCTTCCGAGCGGATGGCCTCTCAAAGGGGTGCCCTCCAGTGCTCATGGTTGATTGCAAAAGAAGCCCTGCAATCTCGTCGGATCCTCCTTAGGTAGCGCGTTGCCCTATTAAGAACCTTGCCGGCGAAACCCTTTGCAGGACAAAAGCTCGGCCGAAAGGAAAGAATGCAACGTATGCCATTAAGTCCTTGGGATCTCCGGGTTGAGTTAACACTTTCGACCACCCTGTTGTTTGGAGCGAGGACTCTGTACGACCCTCCACTGTGTTTAATCAGGCTTAGCCGAAGACATAGTTTGATTACCCTTTGACTCTTTCTAGAGTGAAGATATTGGTGCTGGCGCTACGTTACGTAACGCGAACACTTCCCTTGTCGCATGTTGCTCCCCGTTGAAAGTTCTAATTCTGTCCTTTGCTGGGTATTTCATCATTTGGACAAGAGGGGACGGTACCGCCTTCACGCGGTGCGTCCGCGGCCGTCCGAATAAGGTGTTTATACCTCACGTCTCCTTTGACGACAGGGAACTTGGCTTTCCGGTCTGCGCCGGCCATGCTGACTAAGAGAATGGTCTCTCCTCTCGTTGTTTTGATCGCCGTGTTGAATCCACCAAGGATTTGATAGGCGAGCATGATTTGGCCTGCCAGTCCGAGCTGCCCTATCACCCTCGACCCGATAATATTGGTCGAGCCACCTGAATTTATGAGCACATGTTTTATTTTGAAATGAACGAATGAGGAAGAAGGTTACCAGTGCGTTGTTATGAGGTTGGGGCGAGTTTTTGGAGCATTCCCTGCCAAATGAGAGGGCATCTTCGGGTATGTATGCCCGGGTCCATTTTTCTCTAGCGATGGATATTTTTGTCCTCTTCATCACATGTTCCTGGAGAGTGTCGACGGTCCTCCAATATCATGGTAATATGTCGTGACCCATTTGATTCATTCTTCTTGGCCGCCTTTCTTTCTCGGAACTGAACTTGAGCTCGATTACTCAAAAATCCTCGGTGGTGACTTTTATTGGGTAGCTTGGCTGCTTCCTTGCGAAGTTGGTGGCAATCTTTGGTCCTATGGCTTTGCATATTATGAAGTTCACATACCAAGTTGTGATTCCTCCGGGAAGGATCCGACTGGATAGGCCTGGTCCATTTGGTGTCCCTGCTTTTGCTGATCGTGAACACGATGTCCGATACAACGACATTGAAGTTATAGTCTGGTAGGCGAGGTGCCCCCGTTGTCCTCGCATCTCCGTCGAACCTGGTTCTGTTGATGAGCCCTCGAGGATATTGTCCTCGATCCATTCTCCAACCATTGTGAGGTAGGTTGTGTCTCGGGGTATCCCCCTATCTTCGGCGTACGACTGGTATCTTTCTTTGTTTTGTTTCGATTTCTTTGCCAGGAGCTTGCTCGATTATACTAAGCCCGAGGGGGCTCCCAGCTGGTCATCCTTGACCCTAGTTTGCGACTAGTACCGCTTGTGGGCGTCCGACCAGGTCGTAGCTGGATACTCGATCATGTTCCGTTTCAATGTCCTGAAGCCATCGAGCTTCGTACATTCAGGCCTTGAGTGAAAGCCTGCTCCGCCCAGTCATCCGAGACCGGGGGTAGTTCTGTTCATTCTGTTTGGAAACGAGATACGAATTCTTGCAGCATTTCATTCTCCCTTTGCTTAATCTTGAATACGTCGGACTTTCTTGTTGCTACTTTGATGCCACCGGCATGTGCCTCTGTGACAGAATCTGCTAGTATGGCAAATGAATCTATGGGGTTGGGAGCTAGGTTGTGATGCCACATCATGGTTCCCTTCAAGAGCATTTCCCCAAACTTCCTCAGTAAGACGGACTCGATCTCGTCATCTTTTATGTCATTGCCCTTCACCGCCCATGTATAGGCAGTGACATGTTCGTTGGGATCTAAGGTCCCATTGTATTTTGGGAGTTCCGGCATTCTGAACTTCTTTGGAGTGGGTTTCGGAGCCGCTTTCTCTAGGAACGGCTGTTGTACGAACTTCTTCAAATATATACCTTTCAGGACCGGGGGTGCGCCCGGGATTTGGTCGACTATGAAGTTATAGGTTTCGACCTTCTTATAATTGGCTGCTATCATTTTCTCGCCTGACTCAATCCTTTTGGTGAGGTCCTCCAGCATTTTCACGATGGCAGGATCGGCTATTGAGCCGTTTTTGCTCGATCTCCCCGGTACCTGTTCGGCCGGGGGAGTAGTTTCTGGTGCTACTGTACTGGGAGTCTTCGGGTGGCTTTGTAACTGAGAGATACAACTGTTGTGCCTGCAACATTTCAAAAATATCATGAAGACTAACTTCATGTTCTTCCCGGGCTGGGGTTTTTTGGGCTTCCTGTTGGTCGCCATGTTGTATGCTCATGTCGGTGTGTGAGGTTTCGTCGACCTGCAGCACATCTTGCGAATCCGCATCTGTTAGAATCGTTCCAGGTGCGTTATTGGGGTTCTGTGGTGGCGTTCCAACAACTGGAACAGCCACACCATTTTCTCCGTGGTTTTCAAGGTTGTAGTTCTCGACTCTGTTCGTTGAGCCAGACATTTCGATCTGAAATTGAAGATCTTGGACAAGAAAAAGTGTTAAAGGTAACTTGTGTCGTGTAATGAAACCAGCAAGAAAATAATCACTATTATTTTTAGCCCCACGGAGGGTGCCAAACTGTTTATCGTGAAAATGGTAATAACAATTAAATTTGTTGATCGGACTCTAAAAATACATGATCTATTTTTATGCTAGTTGTTAGAGAAGTTGATGCTAGATATATGAAGATAAAATATAAAACACGAGCTAGAAAAGAGCTGTGTTCAAACCAAGGGGCTAGCTGTCCGGGCCTCGAAGTCGATGCCTGGGATCGGGCTCGAGCTATCGGGGTAATCGGGAAGGGACTAACAGTTAGGATATAATTAAAGGAGGCTCTTTATGGCCAATATTAAATAATAAATGAAGATCAAGTATGAAAGCAACAAATGAAAGAGGTACTCTCGAGCGAGTAAGTTAGGGAGAAAAGAAAGAGAGAGTTGTTATTTATCTTATGTAGAGTAGTTGGAGCAACAGCAGCCCTTTACAAAGTGATGAGGATCCCCTTTATATAGGAAGGGAAATCCCGTAATAGTACAAAATACATTAATTGTATAGGCATGGAGATGGGACGACTAGAAGCGACGCCTTGATACAGGCTCTAGGTAGGTCGGCTTTGTCAAACTTAGCCGTGTGCCTTGGGAATTTCCCATTTTACTCTGGCCTCGATCTATGTCCTCTTTAAGTCGGAACCAAAGGCAGGCTTCTTGTTAAGCTTTTAACCGAGTCTGGAGTCAATATCACCACTGGTTTAGTTGTTTAATCTATCTTTTATTTGCTTATCTAACATCATAAATAATTTGTATTGATACCACATATCCTTAAAACCGCGTATAAATTCAGTTGGTATCCATTTTTAAGGGTAAACAAAATCATCATCAAGTTTTAGAGTTTTTTTTTCAAGTTTGAGTTTTTTTTGGTCGAAAAGATAGAGTTATATTATAGAAGATCAAACAAGTGCAGCGTAACTGTTAAGTAGATTCATAAAATGCATCGTTTGTACAAAATTAGGGTTTGTTACCAGGTCTCCTATATGAGAACCATGACTAGTACTATAGTTAAAAGTAGATAAAACACTACTAGTAATAGTTGGTATAGTCGTAGTTGAAGCACTACTATTACACTAAATATTTGAACCAGAGAGTGTTTGTTTTAAAGTCCTAGAGTCATTCTTAATTAGCCTTCTTTGTAATGTGCCATGTTGATCTTGTTGGTACGAAGGCATAGCAAAATTTGGTGGTCTTCCAAAAAGTATGCATCGCTCCTGTGCATGCATAACTCCATATCTAGCTAGACTATCTGCAACATATTTTTGCTCTCTGTAGATGTTTTGTAGAGGTGGACTATCCATCTATTGGAGTAATAACCTGCAACCATTAATAATATTAGTGTATTCATTGTAGGTGAGTTAAACATACCGATTATTGCATGTGCATCCATCTCAATGATGATTGGTTTGAGATGTTGTTGTACAGTAATTTTCAGTCCCATGAGAAGTGCAAGAAGTTCTGTTTGAACACTTGTTCCTTCTTTTGTGGTTCCTGCAAATCTTATAATCCAGTTGCCTTTTTCATTTCGAAAGACACCACCAATACCAATTTTGCTCTTATTAGAGCAGCAAGACCCATCGATGTTTAGTTTATAAGTGGCTTGATTTGGTGGATGCCATTTTATATAAAGGGGTATCAGGGAATGATATTTTATTGAAGGATTTGTTAAGAAATAATATCCAGCTGTCATTTTTATAATAAAAGGAATATTTAGATTGATTTTTGATGTTCTAATATTTGTTTTTTCCTTATAATCCAAAACTGCCATAATGCAAACGGAGTTAGTGTTGTATAAGGAATTTTGTGTGGGATTGATATTATAGGGGTGTGTATAAGTTGGTATAACCAACTTATATTATTATCTTGCAATATAGGAAAATTAGTAGTTGTAGTTGGGACCCCAAGGACAGTCCAAAGTTGTCTTGCATTAGGACATTCTTGAAATAAATGGATTATTATTTTAGGGGCCATATTACACTGCTGGCATATGGCTGAATTGATGATACCTAGTCGTGTAAGATACATAGTCATTGGGAGTCTGTCATGACAAAGTAACCATAAGAAAAAAGAAATTTTTGGTGGAATGTGAAGTTTCCAAATCCACTTATAGGAGCTAGTAGGGTGTGTGGTATTTATTAAAGAATTGTACATAGATTTGACAGAGAATATACCATTTTCTGTTAGAGCCCAATATATTTTATCACACGTTATGGGCACGACATGCATATAAATATTAGTGATTGAAGATTGTAGCTATGTAAGGTGAAAGGTAATGTGTCTAAATGCCAATTATGATTGTAATAATAATTTGAAACTAATTTTGTTTTCTCATGTCGTGGTAGAGGTCCATTTATATAGTTACGAATTATGTAATTTTGGTTGATCCAAGGATCATTCCAAAACTTGACATGTTGTCCCGTCGTAAGATTCCATTTATAACTTAAGCGACAGTAGGACCACCCTTTCATAATATTACGCCAAGTAGAAGAAACTTGTGTTTTTATCAAATATGGTGGGCGTAAATAAATATGTAATAGCACTTGTGCCCACAGTTGGTGTGGATTTTTAAACAATCTCCATGCAAGACTTGCATGTAATGCCTAGTTTTTAGTACTTAGGTTTTGTATTCCTAATCCCCTTTGGTCTATAGGTTGTGTGATTGTAGACCACTTAATTAGATGAAGTTTTTTCTTTTGTGGTGTTGTGTCCCAAAGAAAATTGCGTATATTGCATCAGGTGATTAGCAAGGTGTTTTAAAGTTGATTTAATTAGAGTAGTCCTTCCTGCCTTTGATAGAAAAGCTGTTTTCTAACCTGATAATTTGTTTTTGAAATTTTCTATTAAGAATTGGTAATCCCTTTTTGAAGGTTTATTTATAAAAATAGGGAATCCTAAGTACTTTCCAAAACTTTTCCCTTCATTCATATGGAATAATTGTAGAATAGTTTGTCTTATATTGGGCCTGCAGTTCTTTGAAAAATAAATTTTTGATTTCTCAAAATTTATAGTTTGAGGAGATTGATGTGTAAACTGAGTGATAGTATTAACAATTGATTGACATGTATTAGCAGTAATTTGTGATGTAAGAATAATATCATCAGCAAATAATAAATGATATAGTTGAGGTCCTTTTTTTGCAAGTGATATTGGTATCCATCCCTAATAATCAACTGTTATATTTATTTTCCTTGATAACATTCTAGGCATAGAATAAACAGATAAAGTGATAAATGGTCGCCCTGTCTAATGCCTCTTGTGGGTGTGAAATATTCTGTTGGGTTGCCATTAATTAAAATTGGAGTGGAAGTAGTAGTAATGCAAGACATAATTAATTTAGTAATATTTTTAAGGAAATTTAAGGTGACTAATGTATTATAAATGAAAGACCATTCTAACTTGTCGAAAGATTTTTCAAGATCTAGCTTGAGAAGCATGCTTAAATTATTACCCTTTATTTTTTGAAATTTATTAATAATTTCTTGTACAATTAGAGCATTATCAGTCGCTCTTTTATTTTTCTGAAAATTAGATTGTGTAGGATGAATAATATGTTCCAGTATTGGTTTTAATCTGTTGACAATAATTTTTGTAATAATCTTGTAAATAGTATTACAAAGACTAATAGGTCTGTATTGAGATATTGTTAAAGCATTATTATTTTTTGAAATTAGACATATGAAAGTTGTATTAATAGAAGGATCAATTTGGTAATCAAGAAAAACTATATGGCAGAAATATTTAACGGAGTCACTAATGGTATCCCAATATTTTTAGTAAAATAAAGGGTGAAGCCCATCTGATCCAGTTGCTTTCAGAGGTTGAAAAGCTTTTATTGCATTTGTAATTTCATAATCTTGTAAAGGTTTTGTTAGGCAATTCTGATCATCGCTTGTTAGGACATTAAAAGGAAGTAAATAATTTTTTGAATAAGAAGCAGTTTTTTGAGTTGTGAATATATTCTGGTAATACTAAGTAATATTCTCCTGAATTTGATGAGGATTAGTCATCCAATTCCCCCCTTGATCTTGGATAGCAGTTATTCGATTATGTCTTCTACGATTTATAGTTGTTAGGTGGAAAATTTTGGTATTTGCATCACCATCATTTAACCAGTTAATGCGGGACTTTAACTTCCAAAAATTCTCTTCAAGCCTTAGGATTTTATTATATTCCATTGTTAAAGTGTGTTCTAGATTATGCAAGAAGGTGCTAGTTGGATAATGAATAGAAGTTTGAAGACCACCTAAACGAGCAAGTTTTTTTTTTCTTGTAAAATTATTGCCAAAAGTTGTTGTATTCCATTCTTGCACTATGTTATTAAAATGATTTATAGCAGGTAGTAATTATAAGTTATCTGTCCATGCTTGTTTAATAATAGAAGGGAAGGAAGGGTGTGTAGTCCAAATTATTTCAAATCTAAAAAAGAAATTACGAGGTAATGGACTGTATTGTAGTTCTAGTTTAATGGGACAGTGATCTAAGCGGGGACGTGAGAGGTGTGTCACTAGTGCCTCTGGGTATTGATTTAGCCAGTCATAATTGGCTACAATACGATCAATACGTTCAAGTATGTTAAAATTATTATGCCTCCCATTGGTCCATGTATAACGACTTTCTTTATACCCTAAATCAGTTAAATGACAATAATTGAAACAGTTTATTAATTTGTTTGAACGTGAATTATTAATAGGAAGTCCTCCAAATTTATCAGTAGCATGAGTTATTTCATTAAAATCTCCCCCTAGGATCCATGAGTCTTTGTAATTATCATACACACACATTATAATATCCCATAAAGATTGTCTATTTGCCAAATCAGTACTAGCATATATGGCAGTAAATAAGAATTTAAAAGGAAAATGGTGCACCTGAATGTGACAATGGATTTCTTGTGCATTAGTTGCCAATGGTTCGACATTAAGAACATTTGAGAGCCATAGTATGACGATTCCTCCAGACTGTCCTATGGAAGCTACCTCTATTATTCCAGTAAAGTTGAAGTCTTCCTTCAAAATTTGATGACTTTGACAGTGTTTTCAAAAGAACAACCAAAGATGGCCAGTTGTAATCAAGTAGTGCACGAAAGTTTCTTCTAAACTCAGTGGATTGGGCTCCTCCGCAATTCCAAATTATGAAATTCATATGGTTATTGACTGGGTCAAGCATTTGACTGCTCCTTTTGTTCCTCCAATTGTTGTTGTTCTCTCCTGGACAAAGAAGGGATGTGGAAGTAGAAGCATTGCATATTTTCCCACATCTGGGTTTGTTGTGGGACTTAGTCGAAATGATGTTGTTATTAGATTTGGAGGACACCTTACGTATATTTTTCTTTCATATTCCTCCTTCTGGAAAAATACCTTGATTCCATCGAGATATGCATGAACTGGACGTGTTTCCCTATTGTAGACGACTGCTGCTTCGAGTTCTGCCTGAAAATTCATGTCTTGTTCGGGTGGATTGGGATGGTGGGGTGGTGGCTAGGATGGTGATGGAGTGGTAGTTAGAGGTGTTATTGGTTCCAATATTGGGATATGTGGTTGTGGAACCATGTATGGTTGAATCCAAGGTGTGGCAGGAGTTGGAGTGGGGTAGAATGGCATTTGAATAAGATGTGGGTGAAGGTGAGTGGGATCCCAATATGGTGTTGGGAGATTGAGAGGGTGATATGGTGCAAGATAATGTGCTTGCATTATCGACCAATGGTATCTTCCAAATATATCTGTCCCTAATTGCATTCCCTCCGCTACTATTTGGGCAAGATTCCTCGGATTGTTGATTAGAATTGTCACCTATTGGTGGTTGACCTCCATTATGAAGGTTAGTGCATGGTTTTGAAGTCCTATCTTGAGCCAAGATACCGGAGTTGGTGATGCATGTGGTGTCTGGGCAGTGGATGATTGTGTTTGGCTCCATGATCATATCTGAGGGATGAAGAGAGTAGGGGGTTTGATGGTATTGTAGCCGGTGGATGTTCTGCCTGTTTGGGTTGTTGTGTGGTCTTCTTAAGTGATTGAGATTGTGTGAAAACATCTTGGAACTTAGAGAAGAAGTTGAAGGATTGATTGAGTGAATTTGTTCCGGATTTGAACAATTAACTAGAGAATAAACAGTCTTAGTGGTTGATATGGGCGACTTGATTGATGAAGTTGGAGATTGTGTTTTTGACAAAGTTGTAGAAATGGTAGTGGAAACATCATAATGAGCTATTTGCATGGGAGCTATGGTAGGGTTTGTGGAGGTCGATGGTGTACTGGTAAGTAGGGTTGAAGAAGTTTTATTTTTATTGGATGGATTTTGTAGTAGGTTATCTTCGGTTGTTGAATAAGTTGTATTTGAGGAGTGTAGTATGTCTTGCATGTGGGAATGGGTAACGTGTCCCTTTGCATGTGTTGTGATAGGTGTTGGAGGTTGATATTTTTCTAATTGGGCCGATTGAGTTATTGGTGGTAGTGATAATTGAGTGAGAATTATAGGGTTTGAAATGGGGATTGACGGTGGATTATTTAGGGAATTATCATTAGTGGAGTCATTTGAACAAAGCTTAGCAAATTTATTATTATTAAGAGAAGGTGTTGAAGGTATAGATTGATTTATATTATTATTAACAGGAGTGCTAATATGATTAATAGATAAATTAGTAAAAGGAAGAGTGTTAGGAGTAGTTATCATGTCTAAGCCATCAACATGCATACCTGATTGTCTTGTAGGATTTGCCAACGAATCTGGCATTTGTTGGAGTTGATTTCCTTTGTAGTAGTTCATTTTCCTGATTGTCTTTTTGGAAAATTGTACAGTCTTCCATTCGTCAATAGTAGGTAATTTGGTTGTAGTGGTATTAGGGTTAGTGTTGGTAGCTTGGTTCAGTGTAGAGGTATCAGGATTATTTTCTTTAATTTGATAGGTATAAACTCTTTGATTATGCCCCATCCGACCACAGTTAGTACATAGCAAATTTAATCCTTCATACAAGATAATTTGCTTATGATTTCCAATATAAATATGAGTCCGTAATGGTTAATCCAAAGGTACTTCAATACATAACCTTGCATATCTTCCTCTTGTTGTTGAAGAGGTACAAGTATCAACAGTTAATAATTTCTCAATTTTGTTTCCCAGTTTTTGTAGTATCTGGAAATCATAAAATTCAGTTGGTAATTCAGATAAACGCAACCAAATAACAGAGTAATTTATTTTTGTTTCAGAAGCCATGAATTTTTGTTCCCATTTATGAACGAAAAGAAAATGATTTAATATAAACCAAGGTCCATCCTGTAAAGCATGAACCTTATTTTCCTCTTTCTGAAATTTAAGAAGGAAAAAATCTGATCTCAAATCTATAATTGTAGATTTTTGGTTGGTTTCCATAAGGCATATATTTTTTGCCTAAGTAGTTGATGTCCAATCTTTCCGATCATACAACTTTATAATAATTGCATGTTGCCATGGTTTGTAAATTCTGGCTTTTTCTTCAAGAGATAGGGGAATAAAAATGATTGGGCCAGTGGGTGCTTCCATTTTATCATTAAACACCAAAGGAAGGTGTAGCGGATCATTTAGGGTAGTCGTTGAAGGTGTAATATTATTGGATAGTAGGCTAGTAAGGTATGTTTTATTGACAAATTGAGATGGAGTTACTAAATTATCAGTTGTGTCAATATTCATATTGTTATCTGAGATGATGGAGTAGGTATTTTGTGATGTTTTGGATGATGTTGAAACTGAATTCAGTGGAATACCAAGTGATTTGAGTGGTATGGAAGATAAAGATTCATATGGTGGAGAGTTCATATTAGAGTAGCACTAAAAGTGCTCGGTACTTTCACTCGATACCAAAAGGCTTTTAGAGAAACAACAAGCTGCTCACTCAAGTTTGAGTTCAATCATGTAAAAGGTTGGATGAACAGGTAAAAGGAAATGAAAGTGAGATCAACCTAACTTGCTTTGCTGTAACATTCTTTCTCTTTCTTTTTTGAGAGGAAAATATTATTTTCTCTTGAAAGTATCTATCTAGTAAAGGTTGAAATTTACAGCATCAAATAGTATTACAGTAGTCATGGAAATTAGAAACTAGTTAGGCCAGACGCTTCTTTTTCTTTTTCTTTTTCTTTTTTAGCCCTTTTTGGCGGAAAGAAAGCTAAAACAAGCTGGATTCATCATCGAGCAGTTTACCTAATATTCACTGATACTGCAAGTTATTTTTCGTATAATTGGTGCAATTTAAGATTTAGTTGAAGGTTACTTGTCTCATTTTGTAAGTTACTAATTCCATATTTTCATTGTTTATATGGATAGTTACGTTCAATAATTTTAAGATAATTTCATAGTGCAAAATATTTTACTGTACTCTTTAATGTTATATAACTTCAATCCATAGACCTAATACTGGATTCATTGAACGAATAAGTGTGTAAGGAGGAAACGAAGAGAGTCCATAGACGTCGACGATTTTGTTTTGACTTTGGCATCCACCAAAAAAAAAAAAGACCTTTCTATTTAACCTTTCTATCTTTGGAATTTTAAGTCCATGACTATGGAATGACATGAACCATATATTAGTAATGAAATAAAATGCAAACAAAATCATTTTAGTTACTAACAAAGTTACAGTTTTGGACATACATAAGACACTCATATCTTGAATTGTGTGAAAAAACAAAGACTGGCTTTGTTTCTATACGGAAAGGAAAAACACTGAAATGCTAAGAGTTTAAAAGATGAGCATGCACTTGCATGTGTAGCCACATGTTTTAGCCCCAACATCATCCATTCTCAGCTGATAAAACTTTTGTACATCTCAGAATCTGATTGCTTTCTTGGATTTTTGGGATTTAGATGATTACTATGTTCTTGAATTGTGTACATTATATTAAAAAAATAATGTATATTATTGTGTTTTTGATTAGAGTCCTTCTTCTTCTTTAAAAGTCTCCATCAAACGGTAGCACTAGAAGACACGAGTTTTAATGAGAGTTGCAGAGTGATCCCCACACAAAAGAGAAACAAATCTGAAGGCTAGGAATGAACTTATATGGTAATTTGAATGCATCGAACCCACAAAAACTCTGCACCTTTTAATTTGCTTCTTTTCTTGAAAAAATAAGAAAGCAAAAGCTACTCTAATATACATATCTATTATCTTAAAATGTTCATTTTTTCTACATATGTCGATAATTTCAGCAACCCATATGCGAATACTGGTTATTCTCGACCTTCATCTTCTCTAACTTACTTTACAGAGGTGAACAGGAAAAGCATCCAGAATGCTTAAATGAATTTTGTCCTGCTTAATTGTAAACATGGACCACATATATATATCCTTCTTTAGAACTAGTACATTGAGTTTGTATGTGCGGTATATATTACCTTGTCATTGTCCTTTAACATGTTTTACTTTTATACAGTTTATTATGCAACACTAAAAATTTTATATTATCATATACTTAAAAGATAATTACATATACTGTTTACTAAAGTTGAAATTAGTAATTTGATAAGTAAATAAGCAAGTAATTAACCTACACTAACACGTTAAAATACGTCACTAGTGTAAAAAAATTCTTTATGTTGTTGGTGTTTATAAGTTCAATTCTAAAAGATCGTCTTTTCCATAAGTCAATCGCAAATTATAAAGGAAAAAGGATAGCACTTAAGGAATTTTTTTTTTAATTAGGTAGTGCTTCAACTTTGTTTGCTTATTATTAGCTCCCTCCATATTTGCTAATTATCAAAATGTCAACCAAACTAAGAGCTGGGGGGGGGGGGGGGAGGTGTACACGGTTATTAAAGGGCTAAATGGCTAATAAAGCAAACACTAGCTAATATTGAATATCGTTGTGGTAGCCATGTAACTTGACTCTTCGTAAGGTGATCGAATATTCATACTTTGACTTCCATTTTATACACTGGATACTCCGATCCGTAAAATATCTTATTACAAAATTACAAAAAAGAGAGAATTATTATAGATCTTTTTGTGCACAAATATTTTGCATGTGGAGTAACGTACTCTATCAAGCTTTGGTTAAGATTCAGTGGTGTAAACTGAGAGAGGTTCGGAACAAAAGAATGAAAAAGTACGTCATTATATGACAAACTTAGACTTGCCCTAAATTGAAGGGAATCGACGGTATACATGAGAAAGTTGGACATGTAGTCTTAATCATGAATGACAAGAGTGATATGATAAAAGGATCTTCTCTGGTTTAGCAATTGGTTAACTGTATCCCAACTATTAAGTAACCATTATTTAGCTAGGACTAATTTAATTTTAAGATCTTTAATTAAGCTTTTCTTTTTCTTGATTCCTTTGGAACGAACTAAAAGTCCGAAAGGAGACCCTAGAATTTAATTTGTTTACATGTTACACGTTGAGTTAGACAATTATGGGTAAGAAATGTTCGCTTGAAATTTCCCTAGCAGTTTTTTATCTGCTTAAAGGTTAGATATTAGAGCGTACGTCAATATAATGTCAAGATCAGCTTGGATATGATTGAGTGTTTCCTCTCTTAACATTAGATATGATTCATGAGCAGAACAATATTTTACCATTTTAATTGATTCTGTTGAATATTTGATTTTGTCTTCTCACCAAGGTCTAGCATTCGTTAAGCCAATATGGCGTAGCTAAAATACAACTTGCAATGGAGATGCAGATTACCTTTCAATTTAAGAAATAATCTTTTTCTTGTGTGTGTGCGCGCGTCTGTGACCATTTCATTATTCTTGTGGTAAATGGTGTAAGTTATATTTTTGAATTTCATAAATTCGTAGCTAAAATTTTCCACGACAAAAAAGTGGCCGTACTTTTTCAATTTTCACGGTGGAATGAAAATAAAATACTTACTAGTATTTTACTACCATTCTATATCTTTCATGAAAAACATAGGCGCTTTCAGCAACATTCTCTACTTCAGGCAAATACTTCCATTTGTGGCTATGGAATTCTTGAATACGCAGCAAAATATAGGGTGTGTTTGGTACGTATTTTCCATGGAAAATGTTTTCCTAGAAAATGTTTTCATGGAAGATGAGTAGTTTTTATAATTTATTTTCTTTTGTTTGGATGGTGAGTGAAAAATTATTATTTTCGGAAAATATTTTCTAGTATTTGGTTAGAGAGCAAAAAAAAAAAATTATGCTACTCTCCTCACACCCCTTCCCCCAAGTCCCCATGTTTCCTTGAAATAAAAGAAAATACTTTTTCTACATCATGAAAAGAAAATATTCATTTTGTTGAAATAAAAAAAAAATTACATCATGAAAATAAAAAAATATTTGTTGAAATGAAAGAAAATACTTTTTCTATGAAAAGAAAGTACTTTTTTGTTGAAATTAATAAAAAAAACTTTTTTGTATCATGTAAAACAAAATACTCATTTGTTGAAATGCAAATAAAAAAAAAACTATTTATAACATGAAAAGAAATACTATTAATAATATTTTTATTTAGGGTGGGGTAGCGGGGTTGGGGTTGGTGGGTGTGGGGTGTAGGGATGGGTTGGCGGGAATGGGGAATAGGGTGGGGAAGGTTGAAAAGGAGTTTTGAAAATATTTTCCATTCTTTTGATAGGGAAAATATTTTCCTCGAATAGGAGGAAAATAAGTTCATTAGGAAAATATTTTCCAAAACATTTAAGTCAACCAAACATGAGAAATTGGAAAATATTTTCCTTTCATACCAAACACACCCATAAATACTATTGCCATGAGCTGAAATTTGGTTATAATGGTTATTATTAATTCTCATCTTATGAGCTAGCTTATGGAGTAGAGTTAGGCTCAATATTTATTTTTTTATTATGATATCAAAGCCAAACTCATTCCAATTCTTAGTTCACCCAATGTTAAAGCCTTATATTATGTTGTCCACACTTCAATTGGTAGGTCCGATATAACCTAGTTTTTGGGATTTAGTTAGACCAAAAGTCAATTTCTTATCGGTTGAACATAAAAGTAGTTACAAATTTGAAACATGCAAAGTTTGTAGCTTGTAACTTTTAGCTGCGCCACTTGTTGCTACAACATTTTACAGGAAAAGTCATAGTGGTTAAAGTGTTCAGCCACAAAAATTTCGTATTTAGTTAAAATATGCTTCATATCTATATGTTGTTGTATTCGTATAATTTAATATGTTATAATACGTTACCTGTTTGATTTTTTAGATTATTAACTCTATTTATCATGAGCAGTTTGATGAACAGGTGATAAAGCCCTAATAATTGTACTCGCATTAGCCACATTATAAACAACATCACAGCTCATTTTGTACGTACAAGGACAAAGAGAGAACTACTAGTACTCCATATGTAGCATTGATCAACGAGCTCTTTTTTTTTCTTTGTCCAGTGGATTCAAACTAGAAAAAACATCATAAAGATAAAAGGGGGTCTGTCCCCTAGGCTTGGCAAGAAAGGGTAACTGCTTCCTCCTCAATTATTCTTAGCATGTGGTGGACTGCACCTGCTATGTCATCTGCTGAGTTTAGTTGGCAACCTTCTTCCACCTGCCATTTTTTTTTAAAAATAATAATACGAGGGTTCCTTTCAATTTCATAGAAAATATTCAGTTTTTGAAATATTTCCTAATCACAAGTACTAAAAGACAACTATGACTTTACTAGGAAACGCCATACAAGAATTGCAAAGAAACACCCTTTCTGACCCATCATTACCTTCTGAAATTAGTATACCTTTTTAAATTCCCAAAATACCCTAGAAAAAATAAGTTGATATCTATGGCACATATTTTCATGCGTAAAGTATACCTGTGCTATTGTGTAAAGTAGATTCTTGCAAGCTGTGGTTCAGAAAAGAGAAAAAAAGAAAAGGAAATGTTAAATGAACAGAGGAAATGACTGTTTTTAACGTACCTTAGCACTGATAGAATAGAGAACCAATGGATCTAAGGTGGTGACATTGAGGTGTAGTACACTAAGGTACAATGACTGAAAGGCAGCTACCAATTTGGAGAGCTGTCGAAATCTTCTTCTTGAGAGGATTCTAACGTTTGCATGAGTTTCAATGAGAGTCACTTCTATGTCTGCAATTGCTGCCTTGCTCTTTGATGTGTATATGTTTGGTAACTGAGAACATGTGTACTGTGGATATGAGAAAAATTGAGCAAATGGTGTCGGAAAATACTTTTCGCTTGGTACCTCACCATCTCCACCACCTTGTTGTAATAGCAGAAATTTTTGAGCTTCTAGAGATTGTAGAATGTGCTCCAATTCTTTTACAAATTCAATTGCGCCACCAACTATTGAGGCCTGATCACCCTGAACCACATAATATTTGTTACGTCTCAATTCTAAATAAATTGAAGTCAAATATATAAATCTAGCTATATGTGCTTCTTTGAAGTTCGTCTAGAATGATTTTCTTATAAAAACAAATTAGGAAGAGAAAATTGAGATGATGATGTGAAGATTAAAATAAGACATGCACATATTTTGACTTTTTGAAAACTAATATCTATAAGATATTCTTATAATGAGGATATATCTTAATCCAAGGTGATGTGTATGTTACTGCATTAATAAATTCACAAAAATGATTGGATTTCAAGTTGTTTAATGTAGGGACTTTAGAAAATTGAATGCAAAGCGTTATATTCCGTTATCCAATTATTTTCAACCTCTTTTTCATCGAATCCTCGACATAGCTTTTTCCTGTTTGTACCTAAAAGGAAAAAAGAAATAAACAATAAAAGAAAAACATAAAGCCCACACCAACCCACAAAAACAACAACAAAAAAGAAGAAAGAATGAAAAAGCTTTTGATGTAGTACTGATTTTTTGTAATAGAGGGACCAAGGCTAAAAGTTTCATTTGCATATATAGGGCTCATAATTCGAGGATGAATGAAGAGAATAGGGCTATGTTAGTGCAGTCATTTCAAACGAAGCAAAAACTTTATACTGCTAATTAGCAGAATAGAAAACAGTGTACAAACAGATTCAAAAAGCTTTTACCATCATGCAAAATAAAGTACTCCGTAGTAAAAATGTTGTCAAAAGTCATAGTAATTCTTAAATAAATTAAAAATTAAAAATTCTCAGTATGATATTGAGAAATACTAGTGAATAAGAAAGAAAAAAAGAGTTATATTACATACCCTTTGAACATAAGATTCAGGCATGAGTGAACGTAAAACAGCAAGATGTTCATTCATCTGTTTCCTCCGATTTCTCTCAACAGCAATGTGAGTCATTCTCTGATTCTCAGCTTCCTCTTTATTCTTACAAACTTTAGGTCTCCTCCTCCTCTTTTTCCGGCCGCCGCCTTGCGCCACCGCCAAATTCTTCTCCCTACGGGTGGTGGTGGTAGTAGTTTCGGGCACGGAGGCAGTGGAATACTGTTGCTCATGACCACAAAAATGTTGAGGTAATGTTAATAAGCCATTTTCATGGTCCAAAAGTAAGGTACCAGAAGCAGCATTTTCAGAACTTGAGGGGTCAAGATTGTTGCTGGTAAAAGGGGTGGCAGAGATTGTATCGTAGATGATGAAGTTAAGAAGTTCATTGGAAGAAAGTGCTTCTAAAGCCATTCTTCTTTTCAAAATTTTGTTGTGATTTTATCTCTTGTGTTTGCTTTGTAAAAGGGTTTTAATTTGTATGTCTTTTTGAGTACCCCGATGAACCCCCTTGACTTGTTTCTTGTAATCTATTTGTATGAAGTAAAAGACTTCAATTATTTTATAGTGATACACCCATTGGTCTTGAACTAGCATGTGTAAGAGAGTGACAGATTTTAGCTGATTCTTTTTTCTTTCTTTCTTTTTTCCGTTCACTTAGCTTTTTCAGGCAGAAAAACTCATTTTGTTATATATGCCGCCCTCACATGCATTATATCCTTCATTTTTTCTAATACTTCTTTAAGTACTCTTAAAATTAAGGAAACTATCTTTGGCAATTTAATTGGAGAAATTATACACATTCAAGATACATGATTAAACGAAACACATAAAGCAAACATGCATCTTTGGATAAAATTACACAAGGTTTATATTGTTTCCTTGTTAAAGATGTGAAGATTCTCTTCCCCCCTCAATCTTACCAATGTTCATAGTATATATTATGAAAAGCGCTTTCCAAAATTATTATCTCACTTAAATATTTCTTCTCAAACAAAATTTCCAATATGTCAAAAGCTAAATATTTCATGCAAAATTCAAGTTCAAGCACCATTTCAATTTCTTAATATTACTTTTTTGTCTTCAATTTTAAATCCTAATAGTAATGATAAATCTTACCGACTCCCATTTACTAACAGAATCTCGTTTATAAGAATTTTATTTAACCCAAGTAGACCAGATCTTTCGTTTTCTCCATCTTTTCTTATTAATAATTATTGCCTCTCTCTCACTCACAAAAACACACAGAATACATACATACATATAGAAGTCATATAATTTTTTCATAGAAAATGTCAAAACATAGTGCCAGAGTGTCTGCAAAGGAAGGGGGTCCAAGGTTGAGGGGACCCAGGATCTAGATTGAGATCGATAAGCATAAAAACAACACCACAAGCTGTGCAAAAGCTACCCTTTCACGTTCTTACTTTATTTTTTAGCTTTTCTTTTCTTTTTTTTCCTTCGAGAATTGGAATGACTGGCTCCCTTTCACTGCTATCTCTAGCTCTCTCCTCTGCTTTCTACCCACTAATCCAATTCCCCAGATGATACGCGTATATCTCCCTCTCCGAGCTCTGTTTTTTTTTTTGTGGCTTTCAAGTCTTTAATTAATTTAAAAATATTTATACGTGCCTACCTCCTAATACATGAAGAGCAAATGTATATAATATAAATAGATGGGTAGAAAATACTGATTCCCATTTATTAAACATCTCCTCTCATGCTTTAATTTCGATGGGAAATGTCATTTTTCCATTTAACCTATACGTGAAATGCTCAGAGTTTTATCCCTTTTTTTTTTATAATGGTTTTATCTATGGCATAAGGTTAGGGTTAGTCTAAAACTGGAGGGGTTTTTTTTGGGGGTGGGGGTGGGGAGAGGCGCAAAAGGAGTCTCTAGTGTTATTTAGGTTCTGAAACGAACTTCATAGAAATAGTAGGGTTAAGCTTAAAAGTTAGCAGAAATTACAATTAGTTTTCTTAGGGTAGTTTGGTACAATGGATAAGCAAAAATAACTCTAGATAAAAAATTAGTATCGTCTTATTCCCTGTTTGATTACTAATCTTGGAATGTTATCCCAAGATTAAAAATAGTACTAGGATAAACTTATATCTGTTAGATGGTGGAATAATAATCTCAGAATAAGTAATTATCCCAGCATAAAACAGTAAATTTGACAATTTCAAGATTAATACAACATATCAAACAGTCAATAAAAATAATATCAGTATAACTAATCCTAATATAACTAATCTCAGCATAACTTGTCTTCAAACCAAACGACCCCTCCATGGTTGTTTGACCAAAAAGAGCTAAGCTTTTTGTTAAACTAATTAATAAGAAAAATAGAGGATAAATCTTAGCCAATGATAATTAATTCTAGATCAAAGCGCATTGAATAGGAGAATAAAATATAATCAAGCTCATGAACTTTGAGGCTTATAAAAGATATCGAATATAAATGACATGCTTACATTCTTGGTGTATTGTTCAGTAATGTAAGAATAAAGAACGAAAAGAAGGAATGTCATTAACAGCTGTGGGATCTATCTTTGTTGTTCAAGAAAGATATTACAAAGTGTATACGGTGAAATCGGACGGTCCAATTCCTCGCCATCGAAGCACCTTAGAGGATCATCTCGGAGGCTCGAGGCTACAAGGCTACGGTCGAGTTTCCTCTCTCGAGGTTCGTCGACGCTCAACATGGGGACAATGTTAACCACGGCTGTGATAGAAATAGGGAGTTCCCAAAGCACACGGCTAGGGCTGACAAAGTCTACTAGGCTACTCTAAATCCGAATCGGGGCGCCATCTAGCTGTCCCATTTCCATATCTTTGTAATTAATGCATTTTGTACTATGTTGGGATTCCCCTCATATATAAAGGGGATCCTTATCATTTTAGAAAGCCCTATTGCTTCAGTTGCTCCACACGAAATATACAAGAACATTCTCTCTGCTCTCTAACATATTCTCTTGATATTATTGCTTTCATTTATTATCTTCATTATTGTTCATCATTTATTATTTATCATTGGCCGTAAAGAGCCTTCGTTGATTTTATTATAACTGTTAGTCATACTCCGACCACCTTCAATAGCTCACAGTTGAGCCCCAGAATCGACCTTGAGACCCCCGAATCGACAAGCTCGAGGCCCCGATTGTTAACCTATCGGTTTAGTTATCACCTCACTCCTTACTCTTATCTCGTTTCTAAACCTCACACATAGCATCAAGTGTTTAACAACTAGCATAAAAATAGATCACGTATTTTTAGAGTCCCATAATCAAATTTAATTGATATTACCATTTTTGTGGTAAACAGTTTGGCGCCTGATAACTAAGGATTATGATGCATTTTACACTCCTTCTTACTTGAGTTTTGATTAGAAATATGTACAAAATAGTCCCAAAGGCTTACATGTTGTAATTGATTGCAGGGTTTGGTCAACAAGGTGACAATTCGTCAAAACCATCTCAAAAGGGAGTGAAACATGCACAAGTACCAAGAACAAGTCCAACCACAGTATAACAAGGCCAATGCAGTCGCACTTTATTTTGTGCGGTCCGCAAAGAGGAAGTTCAGAGAGGTGCTATTTTGGAGACTCAAGCATTGTGGCCGCAAAGCAATTGTGCGGACCGTAATGGACTCAATGCAGCCGCACTCGATATTGTGCGGTCCGCAAAAGCTGGAGTTTAGAGCGTTGCAAATTTGGGGAATATTGCCAATGCGGTCCGCGGTCCTTTTTGTGCGGACCGCAATAGAAGCCATCGCCGCCACAGTGCATTTTGTGTGGCCCGCGGTGGCCAAGTTTAGAGAACAGAAGCTTTATGCCAAGAGACTCAGTGCGGTCGCACTCAATTTTGTGCGGACTGCACTACCCCCGCAGGGGTATTTTTTGTCCAAAAAATTTGGCCTAGTATAAATAGCTTCTTTTCCCATTTTTAGGTCATCAGTGGTAGTTTTAAGCAGAGCTGCGCTCGTGAACAGTGTTCCTTTACTATTTTGAGTAATTTTACAATAGTTTTATCATTGAATCTTCAAGTTTTAGCTAGTAATTAAATATTATGGGGTTTTCTTCATCTATTTCTTTATTTTCTTCTATTATCATGAGTAGCTAGACCCATTAGCTAGGGTTGTGGCTCAACTCTAGTGTGAGTATTTGATGGGTCTTGTTTTTTAAAGCTTGAATGTCTATGGGACTAATTTATGGTTTCATTGTTGAATTAGTAGTTGCAAATACTAATTTGTGCCTATTTGACTTGGGCTCTTCTTGAGAAAGAGTGCTTAAGTCTAGAAAAATTAGTCCAACAAGGAATTGGGGCGTATTCAAGAGATTGATAGCTCCAATTAAAGGGTTAAACCTAGAGATAGTAATACCCGACTTGAACCTCAATTGCTTGCACAAATTATCATACCCAATTGGTCTTGAGAAATTCAATTAGGGCAAAATCACTCAAATTATCGAGAGGTATAAAGTGAGTAGTATCGTACAATGGTTATATTGTAATCCCCAATATGACAACCTAGCCTTAGACTCGAGAACCCGTGAAGTGTCCACCTAGGAGAAAGTCACTTAAGAACCCATCAAGTGTCCGCCTAGAAAGTCTCCTAGGAAAGTCACTTCCCTAGGAGAAAGTCACTTCCCCACAGGTATCCACGAAACCCTTAAGATGTTTGTAAGCATTTTGATGGGGAGCACCTGTGAAATACCCTCACTGCTCCAACAAAGCCAGTATCACATTTGTAATTTGAAAATTGCCCCTCCGGATCCAGGGTGGGACAATTGCACTAGCATATCCTTGGTTGGGAAGCACTCGAGGAGCCACTCTTGGAGGTGGCGGGGGAGGGTCTGGAACATTATCATTGGCCTAGCGGCCTCTCCTTTGAGCTTGAGGCACAATAGGAACCTCATCATCAATATTGTCATCTACCTCCTCCCCCGGTGGAAGATATCCAATAGGTGCGTTGTTTGCTGCCATTTTGTACCTGAATTTACGACACTCACAAATTAGTAACATAGAAGGAAAGAAAAATAATACACAAAACTATTTAGATAGATAGCCAAAGTCGTTAGCTCCCCGGCAACGGTGCCAAAAAGTGATCGGGTCCAACCCTACACCACTACAAAGTGGCAAGAGCGGTCGATGTAGCTTTTACCCGAGATGGTCGGGATTGAATCCACAGGGAGCTAGATTGTTTGGGATTTGAATTCCTATCTAAACTAGCAGTGTGTAATGCTTTTAATTATACTTCCAATCATAATTGTTCGTTTGTTACTTCTAATTTTATGCTAATGAGATGCTAAATTAAACTAAGAGTAAATACTTGTAAGGTTTTCTAAATGGATAACGAGGCACTAGGGAAGTGATTTTCTCCTAGGTGAATATTTGACGGGTTCTAAAGCCTAAGGAAAAGTTGTTATGTTGGGGATTGCGATATAGCCTATGAAAGGAACTACTCACTCTATATCTCTCGGTAGCTTAAGTGACTTTGCCCTAATTGACTTTCTCAAGACCAATTGGGTGTCCAAATTATGCAAGCAATATAGGCTCAAGTCGGGTATTACTATCTCTAGGTTTAACCCTTTCATTGGGGCTATCAATCTCTTGAATACACCCCAATTCCTTATTGGACTGATTTTCCTAAACTCAAGCTCTCTTTCTCAAGAAGAGCCCAAGTCAAAAACGCTCAAATTAGTGTTTGCAACCACTAATTCAACATGGAAAATACAAATCAGTCCAAATATCAACCACCCACAAACATCTAAGCCTTATAACAAAAAACCCATCAAATACCACACACTAGGGGTGAGCCACAACCCTAGCTAATGGGTCTAGATACTCATAATAATAAGAGAAAACATATAAATAGATGAAGAATAACTCATATAATAAGTTTACAAGCTAAGAAATAAAGATTCAATGTTGAACTACCCACAAAATTACTCAAAATAGGTCTAAAACGGCCTTCGCGTGTTCAGCTACGAATTAGATACCCTAAAAATCTGAAAAAGAACTATTTATACAAGGCCAAATTTTCTAAACAAAAATACCCCTGACGAAGGTAATGCGGACCGCGGAAAATGCACTGCAGCCACGGTGAGGCTTTTTAGCTTCATTGTTCAGTCTCTGAATCTGGCCACCACGGACCGCATAAAATGCACCGCGGCCGCGGTGGCTTCACTACGGTCCACACAAAATGGACCACGGACCGCAATGGTTTCCATATTCAAAACTCCCAGCTCTCTGAATCCCCTCTCCGCGGAGCGCATAAAATGGATTGCGGCCGTGAAGAGGCTACTGCGGCCGTGAGAAATCCTTCGCGGACCTCACTGCTTCAAGCCCCAGAAGTGCACCTCTCTGAACTTATCCACCGCGGACCGCACTAAATGGTATGCGGCCGCGATGGGTCTGTTGCGGCTGCAGTTGATTTTATACTGCAGCAGTGCCTTGCGTTGTTCTTGGTACTCGTGCAGGATTCACTCCTTTTTGAGCTGGTTTTGACTACTTGTCACTATTTTGACCAAACCCTGCAAACAAGCACAATATGTAAGCTTTCAAGATTACTTGTATACATTTTTAGTCCAAAATTCAAGCAAAACGGAGTATAAAATAGACTAGAATCCCTAGTTATCATCACTCCTCTCTAAAAAACACGGGGACTATCTGTATACGGTGAAATCGTAGGGTCCAATTCCTTGCTATCGAAGCACCTCAGAGGATCATCTCGGAGGCTCGAGGCTACAAGGCTACGGTCGAGTTTCCTCTTTCGAGGTTCGTCGATGCTCGACCTGGGGACAATGTTGACCATGGCTATGATAGAAATGGGGAGTTCCCAAAGCACATGTCTAGGGCTGACAAAGTCTAGTAGGCTACTCTAAACCCGAATCAGGACGCCATCTAGCTGTCCCATCTCTATATCTTTGTAATTAATGCATTTTGTACTATGTTGGTATTCCCCTCATAAATAAAGGGGATCCTTATCATTTTAGAAAGCCCTGCTGCTTCAGTTGCTCCACACGAAATATACAAGAACAGTCTCTTTGCTCTCTAACATATTCTCTTGATATTATTGCTTCCATTTATTATCTTCATTATTGTTCATCATTTATGGCTTATCATCGGCCGTAAAAGAGCCTTCGTTGATTTTATTATAACTGTTAGTCATACTCCGACCACCTTCGATAGCTCACAGTCGAGCCCCGGAATCGACCTCGAGACCCCCGAATCGACAAGCTTGAGGCCCAAATTGTTAACCTATCGGTTTGGTTATCACCTCACTCCTTACTCTTATCTCGTTTCTAAACCTCACACATAGCATCAACTTCTTAACAACTAGCATAAAAATAGATCACATATTTTTAGAGTCATATAATCAAATTTAATTGTTATTACCATTTTTGCGGTAAACACAAATATTGGCCGCTTAGATCCGAAACTTCTCTTGTTTTTCTCCTGTAGCATTTTCCGGTTCTTCTGCCTCTTTTCCAGAAGGAGAGGAGCCCCCTTTCTGGTTATCTTCCCCCTATATATATAGTATGTATTCCCTTTTATCCAACGGTTCTTAGCCAGAATGCCTTAATCTGTTGATTGTACGTTGGGTCGTTTCTCTTAAATGTCAGACATATGCTTTGCCGTTCAAGCTTTCTGACAGTTCGATACCGACAGCGGCCGAAATACTCGTTGTTATGATATCTTATGAATACGACCACGGCTTAGCCGACCCCTCGCCATTCCTTATAATGTTGATCCCCGTATGATTAGATTTCGACCCATACAATGGTCACAACAACAACTTGTAGAAATTGATGTATGGCTTTTCACTATCTAAAGGCAGCTACACAGTGCTACAAAAAAAAGAAAAATCAATTTATAACTATATATTCATTGACCCTTGTTCTTTTTTCTAGAAAAGGTATTTTGCACTAAGAATTGTTCAAACACACACATGCATAAGTGTATTTTCTTTATAATGACATTTTCAAATGATCTCTACAAAAGAGACCAAATATATATTCAGCAACTAGAAATTTAGGTGTGCGGAATGATTTTACAAAATTAGGGTGTGTAATTCATTTTCATAAACTATAAGGGAATAACATGAATTCCAGCAAACTATGAAATAATATAATATTGCATGTCCCAGATTAACCCAAGAATTTCTGATTGATAGGAAATAGTCAACAGGATAGAGATTGCATGAATCAGCTCTCCGGGAACCATAATATATAGCAGTATATTTTTTAAATATAACGGAGGATATTGTCTGAAGAAGATAACAAGAGTTTCTGTCTCAGGCACAGAGATGAATCTCTTTTAAATAGTACTAATATTAGTACCCGCACGATTGCAGACACAATCCATGTCAAACAATGATTTGGATTATTTTAATTATGTGCAAATAACCTTAAAATTAAACCTTCTATATAGAAATTATAAATAATTATTTAATATTAATTAAGAAGCATCACATGAAACTGTTTTCAAATCTCATTGTGGATAACCTGTTTTCTTTTTCTGTATCCGTAAGAACCCAACCTCATAATTTTGACACTTGTATTATATTTTATGGTTGTGATGACCCAAAAGGTAGTCACTTGTTTTAAAAGTGAATTCTGCGTTCCGAGGCCTTAAACCTCTTTCGGCATCACCTCGATTTGCGTGCACATTCTGGGCGCGTAGCCAGAAAGCCATTTTGTGAAAATCTGTGAAAAATGATGAATTTTGCATTTAAAATGAGTTTAAATTGACTTCGGTCAATATTTTGGGTAAACAGACCTGGACCCGTGATTGGACGGTCCCGGAGGGTTCGTAGGAAAATATGGGACTTGGGCGTATGCCCGGAATCGAATTCCGAGGTCCCAAACTCGAGAAATGAATTTGTAAAGAAAATTATTTTCTGAAATTGTTTATGAGTTTTGGAAATGAAAAGTGTTTAAAACTTAATGGTATCGGGCCCGTATTTTGGTTTCGGTGCCTGGTACAAGTCTTATATGTGATTTAGGATAAGTCTGTGAAATTTGGTAAGAAACGGACTTGAAACGATGTGAATCGGATCGTTTTTGAGAAAAATGGAAAATTTGAAGTTCTTGAGAAAATTTCATGATTTTGATGTTAAATTCATAGTTGTTGATGTTATTTTAGTGATTTAAATGTACGAGCGAGTCCATATAATGTTTTTAGGTTGGTGTGCATGTTTGGGTTGGAGCCCCGAGGGCTCGGGTGAGTTTTGGATAGGCCATGGGGCGGATTTTGGACTTGAGGAATTGCAGACTTTCAGCTGTTGCATTGCAGGCCTGCAGGCCTGCAGGCTTCGCATTTGCGAAGCCTGGCTCGCAAATGCGAGTTCTCAAATGCGAACAATGGCCCAGGCCAGCTACCTCGCAATTGCGAGGAAATCTTTCGCAAATGCGACGCCTCCCCTCTTAGCCAATCGTTGCAAATGCGACGCATTCTTCGCAATTCCCAACTCGCAAATGCGAGAAGTTGTTCGCAATTTCCAACTTAGCAGAAGTCTGGGTTCGCAATTGCGAACCCTGGTCGCAATTTCCATATCTACAACCTGCAATTTTATAACTTAGCCGAAAATTTTTCATTTTTCACACTCTTTCAAAACCAAAACACTCTTGGGGCAATTTTTCAAAGACAACTATTCTTCCAAATCGATTGTAAGTCAATTTTAACTCGTTTTCTTCAATCATTAACATCTTTTCACATGATTTCAACTCAAAATCAATGATTTTCATGGGGGAAATTGGGTGTTTTGGTTAGAACTTAGGTTTTTCAAAAATTGGGGATTTGGACCTCGATTTGAGGTCCGATTTCAAAACAAATTCTATATTTGGGTTCGTGGAGGAATGGGTAATTGATAACTAGGGATTTTGATATATTTTATACTCCTTCTTGCTTAAGTTTTGATTAGAAATGTGTACAAAATAGTCCCAAAGGCTCACAAGTTGTGCTTCATTGCAGGTTTGATCAACTAGGTGATAAGATGTCAAAGATTAGCTCAAAAAGGAGTGAAACTTGCACAAGTATCAAGACAAGACAAAGCTCAGGCAAACAGGGCCAGTGTGGCTGCATACCATTCTGTGTGGTCCGCACAAGTTAGGTTCAGAGAGTATGCAACTCAGGCAAAATAGGCAATGCGGCCGCATGGGATTTACTGCGATCCGCATTGGAGTCACTGCGGCCGCACTCGATTTAGTACGGTTTGCAGCGCCAAGGATCAGAGAAGTGCCAGTTTGGAGATTAAAGCTCAATGCGATCCGCACTCCATTTCATGTGGATTGCACTAGAAGCCACCGCGGCCGCACTCGATTCTGTGCTGTCCACATTGCCCGAGTTCAGAGAGCTGGATTTTACGTCAAGAGCCTTAGTGCGGCCGCACATGATTTTGTGCGGTCCACACTAGCCCCGCATGGGGTATTTTTTTCCAGATTTTTTAGCTTAGTATAAATAGCTTTTTCCCATTTTTAGGTCATCAGATAGTTTTTGTACTTAGCTGCGCTCGTGACTTCCATTCCTTTAGCTATTTTGGGCAATTTTAGCTTCATTTCAACATTAAATCTTCAAGTTTAATTTAGCAATTAATTAATATGAGTTTTTCTTCATCTATTTCTTTGTTTTCTTCTCTAATTATGAGTAGCTAGACCCATAAGCTAGGGTTATGGCTCAACCCTAGTGTGGTTAATTGATGGGTCTTGTGTTTTGATGCTTGATTGTCTATGGGTGTTTGATATTTGGACTAATTTCATGTTTATTTGTTGAATTAGTAGTTACAAACACTAGTTTGTGTTTAGTTGACTTTGGCTCTTCTTGAGAAAGAGAGTGTAAGTCTCTAAAATTGGTCCAACAAGGAATTGGGGCGTACTCAAGAGATTGATAGCCCCAATTAAAAGGTTAAATATAGAGATTGTAATACCTGAATTGAACCTGGATTGCTTGTGCAAATTTGCATACACAATTGGTCTTGAGAAAGTCAATTCGGGCAAAATCACTCGAACCACCGAGAGGTGTAGAGTGGGCAAAATCGTGCAATGGTTATATCATACTCCCCAAATGTGTCAATCATGCCTTAGACTCAATTACCCCGTCAATTGATCACCTAGGCGAAAGTCACTACCCTAGTGCCTTTTACCCATTTAAACAACTCACAATAGTTTAACCTTAGCTTACTTTAGTTTAATTGAGCATTGTAATTTATACAATTAGAAGAAAATCAAAACCCAAAAATGTTTAGAAGTGCAATTTGGAACACATACACAACTCCACTGTAGATAGACACCTGACTCCAACTTCTAGCTCCCTGTGGAAATCGATCCCGACCTTAATCGGGTAAAAGCTGCTTCGACCTTCTCTCGCTACTCAATAGTAGTGCAGGGTTGTCCTCGATCACCTTTTTGGCACCTTTGCCGGGGAGCTAACGGTTTTGGCTATCTATCTAAATAGTTTTGTGTATTGTTGTTCTTTCCTTCTTTGTTACTAATTCATGTGTGTCACAACTTTAGGTACCAAATGGAAGCTAACAACGCCAATGACCCTCTTGGAAATATGATTGCTGGGGAGGAGGTAGATGATGAGGTGCCTCTTGTACCTCTAGGACAACGTAGAGGCCGCCAGGCCAATGCTAATGTTAATGACAATATTCCAGACCCTCCTCCGCCACCTCCAAGAGTGGCTCCCAGAGTGCTTCTGAACCAAGGCTATGCAAGTGCTATTGTCCCACCCCGAATCCGGGTGGGCAATTTTCAAATAACCAATGTGATGTTGACCTTACTAGAGTAGCGTGGGTATTTCACGAGCGCTGCAAATCAAAATGCTTACAAACATCTCAAGGGGTTCGTGGATACATGTTGGGGGAGCAAGCAAACTGATGTGTCCGAGGATGCTCTCCGGTTAAGACTCTTCCCATTCTCACTTCGAGGGAAGGCATTGGATTGGCTCGAGCGACTTCCCAACCATTCCATAACTACTTGGGATGAGTTGGAGAACAAGTTCATTGCAAAAACATTCTCACCAGGGCATATGGCTGCTTTGAGAGATGAGATATTGGCCTTCAAGCAAGAGCCCACGGAACCTTTGCATGAGATTTGGGAGCGTTGTAGAACAATGGTGAAGGAATGCCCCAACAATGATATGACCGAGGCGATGATCCAACAAACTTTCTACAGGGGCATTATACAACAAACCAATGCATAGTGAACCAACTTGCTGGGGGAAACTTTATGAAGCTGTCATATGATGAGGCATGTGATATTCTTGACGAGATGGCTGATACTTCTTCCGCTTGGCAAAGTATAGCCAATGTGCCCCAGGGTGACCCCACGGTTATTCATTTTCACAAAGAATTACATGATCATGGGCAGGCTATAGTTGAGTTGACAACCATGATGAACCAACTAGCGAAGGCACAGTTGCAACAAGTTTAAAATCCTCGCCAAGTGAATGCTATGGAGGCGTCAATATGCTTGTCAACAAAAGAAGAAAAAGAGGGCAAAAAAACAAGGGAATTCAGAGCAATTTAACAATGATTGTAGTGGATTCCAAAATGATGGTTATGACGAACAAAATGAGGAGGTGCAATATCTGAATAATTATCAAGGCCAAAGGGGCAATTCTTCCAACCAACAACAATGAGACCCCAAGGCAACTGGGGAAATCAACAACAGGGCAATGGTAATTGGGGGAACAACAACCAAAACTCCAATTGGGGAAATCAGAGCAACAACCAAAACTTCCACTGGGGAAATCAGAACAACAATCAAAACAATCAGGGAAGTTGGAATGGTCACAACAACAACCAAGGTAGATGGAACAATGGAAACTAAGTTAACCGGGGGCAAGGCGTTCAAAGGCCCCCAATGTACCAACAACCGAACAATCCACCCCCATTTCCATCTCAAGGACCTAGTTCTTCTAGCAATGATATGGGTAGAATTGAAATGATGTTCGAACAAATGATGAAGAATAATGCGGATTCTGATGTGCAGTTGGCTTCCCACAATACCTCAATCAGAAATTTGGAGGTTCAGTTAGGCCAAATCTCTCAGTCCTTGAATACACGCCCTAAGGGTGATCTACAAAGTGATACAGTAGTGAACCTGAAGGGTGGGAACAATCATGTTATGGTGGTAACTACAAGGAGTGGACGAGGCGGTGATGTGAATGCCTCCAAACAAAAGCAAGTTTTGAGTGATGATGTCGAGTTGCAAGATGAAGTTCCTTTGGTGGTTGAAAATGTGATTGATGAAAATGTGAATGAAGAAGTGAGAATTCATATTCATGATGTCGAGGTGGAAACTCAAAATGATGTGAACCCGTCTAGGAAACACATAATAGACATGCCGAAGCCGGTTGTGCCTAAAGCCAAGGCCACCTCCACCTTATCCTCAAAGGCTCGCGAAGCAGAAAAATGAGAATCAGTTTAAAAGGTTTATTGACATGATGAAGAGCCTATCCATCAATATCCCTTTGGTGGAGGCTCTTGAACAAATGTCGGGCTATGCTAAATTCATGAAGGACTTGGTAACAAAGAAGTGGTCTATGGATTGTGAAACTATAAAAATGACTCACCAAGTTAGTGCAATAGTGCATTCAATGGCCCCGAAGCTTGAAGATCCCAGTGCTTTCACCATTCCTTGCACTATTGGGAGTGTGGATTTTGCTAAAGCTCTATGTGATTTGGGGGCTAGTATCAATTTGATGCCCTATTCCATTTTCAAGAATTTAGGTACTGGGCAGCCGAGCCTGACTTCCATGAGATTACAAATGGCAGATAGAACGATAACGAGACCATTGGGTATTATTGATGATGTGCTTATCCGGGTGGACAAATTTATCTTGCCAGCTGACTTTGTGATCTTGGATTGTGAGGTGGATTGTGAAGTTCCTATCATTTTGGGGAGACCTTTCCTTGCTACGGGGAAGGCCTTAGTTGATGTGGAAGCAGGGGAACTCAACTTCCGGGTGGGTAATGAGAAAGTGGTCTTTCATGTTTGCAAATCAATAAAGTAGCCCAATAGTACCGAGGTGTGCTCTTTTGTGGACCTCATCACAGTAGTGACAGTTGATGACACTAGTGCAATGATTAATGTGGAGGATCCATTGGAGGCCGTATTGCTGAATCTTGATGTCAATGATGATGAGGGCCGAGTGTAGTGCGTGAACGCTTTACATGGAATGGGCTCTTACTCTTATGAGCCTAGGAAATTATCTTTGGACCTCGAGAATAGAAAGACTCCACCAACAAAACCTTCAATTGAGGAGCCACCGGTGTTGGAGTTGAAACCACTGCCTCTACACCTCAGGTATGAGTTCTTAGGCTTAAATTCTACTTTGCCAGTTATTCTTTCTTCTTGCCTTACTAACATGCAGGTTGATGCCACATTGGCGGTGCTTCAAAAGTGAAAAAAGGCAATTGTATGGACTTTAGCTGATATTCGGGGGATAAGCCCCGCATTCTGTATGCACAAGATTATTCTGGAAGATGATGCAAAGCCCTCATTGGAACATCAAAGGAGGTTTAACGAGGCAATGCAAGAAGTTGTGAAAAAGGAGGTGATCAAGTGGTTGGATGTCGAGGTTGTGTACCCTATCTCTGATAGCTCTTGGACTTCACCGGTGCAATGTGTACCGAAGAAGTGTGGCATGACCGTGGTTGCAAATTCACAAAATGAGTTGATTCCTACTAGAACCATCACCGGTTGGAGGGTATGCATGGATTACCGCAAGTTGAATAAAGTGACCCGCAAGGATCACTTTCCTTTGCCTTTTCTTGATTAGATGTTAGACCGACTTGTTGGGCGTGCCTTCTACTGTTTCTTGGATGGGTATTCTGGGTACAACCAAATCTTGATTGCTCCAGAAGATCAGGAGAAGAGCACATTCACTTGTCCATATGGCACCTTTACTTTCTCTAGGATGCCTTTTGGATTGTGTAATGCACCGGCTACATTTCAGCGGTGTATGATGGCCATTTTCACTGATATGGTGGAAGACATTTTGGAGGTGTTCATGGATGACTTTATTATTATGGGAGACTCATTTGATGAATGCTTGAAGAATCTTGATAGAGTTTTGGCCCGTTGTGAAGAAACCAATCTTGTTCTCAATTGGGAGAAATGTCACTTTATGGTGGAAGAGGGCATAGTTCTTGGGCATAAAATTTCAAAGCATGGTATTGAGGTAGACAAAGCAAAAATTGATGTGATTTCAAGGCTCCCTCCCCCTACATCCGTCAAGGGAGTTTGAAGTTTTCTTAGGCATGTGGGGTTCTACCGGAGATTTATCAAAGATTTTTCGAAGGTGGTGAATCCATTATGCAAGTTGTTGGAAAGAGATGCCAAGTTCATGTTTGATGAAAAATGTATGCAAGCCTTTGAACTTCTCAAGCATAAGTTGACCACTACTCCTATCATTACCACACCTAATTGGAGCTTAACCTTTGAGCTCATATGTGATGCGAGTGATGTTGCAGTTGGGGAAGTTTTGGGTCAAAGAGTGAATAAAATGTTTCATCTGATGTACTATGCGAGCAAGACAATGAATGATGCTCAAGTAAACTACACGGTGACCGAGAAAGAACTTTTGGCTATTGTGTTCGCAATGGAAAAATTTCGGCCGTATCTCATGGGTGCTAAGGTTATTATTCATACCGACCATGTCGCACTCCGGTACTTGATGACGAAGAAGGATTCCAAAGCTAGACTGATGCGATGGGTCTTGTTACTTCAAGAGTTTGATTTGGAGATTGTGGACCGGAAGGGTAGTGAGAACCAAGTGGTGGACCACTTGTCCCTCTTAGAGGAGGAGGGGAGGCCTCGTGATGGCCTAGAGATCAATGATTCATTTCTCGACGAACAACTCCTTTCGGTGCCGATGAATGATATGCCATGGTTTGCGGATGTTGCTAATTTCCTTGTGACTGGTATAATCTCGTATGATCTCTCTTCTAACCAAAGGAAGAAGCTCAAGCGGGACAGTTTGGATTTCTATTGGGATGAGCCATACTTGTTCAAGATTTGCATGGATGGTGTGATCCGAAGGTGTGTCCCGAAGGAAGAGCAATTGAGTATCTTGGAGGCTTGTCAGTCCTCTCCCTATGGTGGCCATCATGGCGGGGAAGGGCGAGGACAGCTTCCAAATTTCTTAGTTGTGGGTTTTATTGGCCAACTTTGTACAAAGATGCAAGTGAACTTGTGAAGAGGTGTGACGCATGTCAAAGAGCGGGCGGAATTTCGAAGAAAGATGAGATGCCACTCAATACCATTCTTGAGGTTGATATTTTGATGTAAGGAGCATTGATTTTATGGGCCCGTTTGTTAGCTCGTATGGGAACACCTACATTCTTGTGGCGGTGGACTATGTTTCAAAGTGGGTTGAAGTCGTGGCTTTTCCCAACAATGAGGCCCGGAGTGTTGTTGCGTTTCTCAAGAAGAGCATTTTTACAAGGTTTGGTACTCATCGTGCAATCATAAGTGATGGGGGGTCTCATTTTTGCAATAGAGCTTTTGACACTTTGCTTGCAAAGTATGGTGTCAATCACAATGTTTCTACTCCCTATCATCCTCAAGCAAGTGGTCAGGTTGAAGTCTCCAACAGAGAAATCAAAAGCATATTGTCAAAGATGGTCAATGCTAGTAGGACCGATTGGTCAAAGAAGTTGGACGACGCTTTATGGGCTTATAGGACTGCTTACAAGACTCCGATTGGTATGTCTCTGTATCGGTTGGTGTTTGGGAAAGCTTGTCGTCTACCGGTTGAATTAGAGCACAAGGCCATGTGAGCTTTGAGGAAGCTAAATCTTGAATGGGATATTGTAGCAAATCTTCGTGTGGAGCAGCGTAATGAACTTGATGAATTCCGATTACATGCCTACTCCAGTTTATCCTTGTACAAGGACAAGATGAAGTACCTTCATGATAAATATGCTCGTAGCAAGGAGTTCAAAGTAGGTGATTTGGTTCTCTTGTTCAACTCTCGGTTACGTCTGTTTTCGGGAAAGCTTAAGTTAAAATGGAGTGGACCGTTTGAAGTGGTGTGTGTGACCCCTTTTGGTGCTCTTGATTTGAAAAACAAAAATGGAGAGGTCTTCATAGTTAATGGGCACCGAGTCAAGCATTATCTTGGAAAGTTTGATGATAGCCACGTGGTGGCGCTTCTTCACCTCAAATGATGTGATGGTAACCTGCGTCGCGCCGCAACGTTAAATTAGGCGCTTCTTGGGAGGCAACCCATGTGTTTTTTCTTCTTGTTTTTCATTGTAGGATAGGATTTATTTTTAGACTGACTGGTGGTGAGATGTTACAGGTTTGTGTTGATGCAGTGCAGAACACAATGAAAAAAATTGTCAAGTCTCTGAAGTTTCGGGGGGGGGGGGGCACAAAAATCAGTGCGACCACACTGATGATTGATGAAATGAACATCTCTATGAAGTTTACCACCGCGGCCGCATTGCATTTTTTGCGGTCCGCGGTGGTCCACAGCGGCCGCAGTGCATTTAGTGCGGACCGCAGTGGCTACTTTGGTCTGTACCTCATGACTTTGAGCAATGCGGACTGTATTGCCATTTTGTGCGATCCGCATTGGGTTGGTAAGCTGGGCCCCAGGTCCTTTTCTATAAATAGGGTCTGAGGCCCTCCTTTTACACTTTTCGATCTCTTGACTCTCAGAACTCATAAAATCACTGTTCATTTTTCCTCTTGCTCGTAATTAACTGCTTCAAATCGTTAATATTCGGTTCTTCTCACATCTGGTAACATTAACTTCTTTTTAATTGTTTTAATTTTGTTATTTTCTCTTAATTTTTTTTTCTTGTTTTCCTTCTATTTTTCCTGTACTTCTTTTGATTTGGTAAAATTAGTTTAGTTAATTTCTTGATTACAGTAGAATTAGGTAGTTAAAAACACTGGGCAAACACATAGGGACCTTTCTTAGGTGTAAAATTGGACTTAAAATCAAAATACATTGAACCCTAAGTTAGTGCTGCTTCTGGGTATTCAGTGCGGACCGCAGTAAATTTTGTACGGTCTGCGGTGCCCTTGTGCGGTCCGCAATGACACTTTGTGCAGACCGCATTGCTGAATGTCTTGAAACTTGATCTTCGAGGACCGCAACCGCATTGCATTTTGTGCGGTCCGCGATGCCTTAATGTGGACCGCATTACCATTTTGTGCGGTCCGCGGAGCATTTGTTCAGAGAGTGGGTAGTCTAAACCCCACCTCTGTGCGGACCGCATCTGCAATAGTCTGCAACCTTTTCTTTTCTGCAACTCTGATCTTAATTACTTCTACTGATACTAACAAGACTAATGGATGTTGTTTGTAGACAATGGTGAAACAAAGAGGCAAGGGTTCTAAACAAGCTGGTCGAGGTGAATCTCCCGGGGAGGGAAACAAAAAATGATAAGACTGACTCCTCCAGCCTAGCAAAACATTAAAAACATGAGGAAGATCATTAAAGCTGCTGATAGGGCCATTGATTAGTCTGGGAGTGAATACAAGCCCTTCCGGGATATATCTTCAAACTCAATCCCAAAATATATCCATGTTGGCCGGAGAGAAACAGACTAAGAGACACTCCTCCACCTTCCCCCGCTGCCCAAGAGTTAGTAAATGTATCTTCTGGGTCATCTAAGGGCTCAGATAAAGGCAGTGGGGATGAATACTCCACCTCTCCCACAACTTCATTATCCGAAGAGGGTGCAGTAGGAGAAGAAGAGGTAGTAGGAGAAGGGGGTGATCCCCAGATTGGTAGGATAGAACGAACTAGAAACTCGGAGGTGTGGCAAGATCACTTTATGAGCGAGGTGGCCTACCATAAATTCATAGAATGGTGGCCTATGAGGAAATTAATTCTGAAGAGAAGTTTTGTAGATAGAGACCTTTTGCCTCAAAACCCCAATATGAGAAGGTAGTTTAAAGAGAGAGTGGGCTGGGAGTATTTCTTAAACAACTGTGAGGATGCAAATGAGCACCTAGTCAAGGAATTCTACACCAATGTTGCCCATATCAAGAAGGGTACCAAAGTGACCAAGGTGCGCAATTTGAAAGTGTTGTTCGATGGGAAAACCATAAATGACTACTTGGGCTTTAATGAGGAGGATGAATCGCTGTATTCGGCGAAGATGGAATTAGATGAGGAAGTCCGTCCTTGGTTCACACAGTATCTGGCAGTCCCAGGTACCATCCCGATTGGTTGAATGCAGGAGTAAAAGTTTTGAGGAGACGTTTGAATTTCGAGGCCAAGGGGTGGGAAACATTCGTGTGCAGCAGATTGGACCACACTACTCATGACAACTCCCTCCCTCTTCACCGGGCAGTTTTGGTGGCATCGATCGTGGCGGGTACTCGATTAATGTCGGGAAGGTAATATCTCTGGTAATTACGCAGGTAGTCAGTGAGGGTGACAGAAACTACCCCTTCCCCAGCTTCTTGACTATGTACTTCAGGGACCTAAAAGTTGAAAAGAGGCCATTTGATATCAAGGTAAAAGCGAAGGCCCCGTTCTTATGGTACAGTATGTAGGGTGATGACAACCCAAAAGGCAATAACTTCAAGGGAACAACCACTGCTCCAACTAGCCAGTCAGAAGAGCCAGTTGTGGTAGTGGCTCCTACTCAGCCTGCCTCCACCTCAGCGGACATTCCCCCTGGTCCATCTACTTCAGCAGATCTAGATATACCCTTTTCTCAAGCCTACCCAGTGACTGCACACCGACTGAGCCAGACTCTTCTCAGTATCAACAACTGGATGCAGACAGCTTCATCCAAGTTGTTTGTCCTTACTACTACAGTAGCAGCTCAGTCGACACATCCACCTCCACAGGTCCCATAGTCTATTGAGGATGCCCTCAAGGATATTCTGGACAACCAGAAGAAAATCCTTGATACTTAGAAAGTTCTTACGGATGCTGTGGAGTCTCATGGAAAAGCTCTCAAGGAGCTTGCTAGGGAGGCCAAAAAGATGAGAAAGACGCGAACTTCCAAGGAGTTCGTAAAGGAGTTGAGGGTTGAGGTTGACGGGTTGAAGGCAGATCATCTGCCTTTGGATTTATTGTTACAGGACCTTGTGCTCACCCCCAGCCAAAGCAGTCCCACAAGCCTCCCAAGAGGAAGAGGATGATTCCCCGAGCAGATGATACAGTCATCCAGTTGGCAGACCCACCGGAGACCTCCTCCATTCAGCCACAGGATGCAGCCCAAGAGCCTGTCCAGGTCCAGGCCCAGGTCCCAGCAATAGAGCAGCAGGCCATAGGGAACCAGTCTGAGGCTCCCAAGCATATTGAGGACCCAGGGACCACTCAGGATCCCATGCAGACAGACGAGTCATAGGGAGTCTCTATATTCTTTTCCCTTTTTATTTTTGGTGCTTATTTGGTTTAGTTGGCATTGAGGACATGTCAGCTATCATTTGAGGGGGTAGGCCCTACATTGATTTGTTGGATGATTGTATATATTTGACAGTTTTATGCTTTCTTTATTTTTCATCTTTGCAATGTATATAATTTTAGCACTTCTTTACATTTTTCGTACTTTTACTTTGGGCATGTATATAAAGTTTATGTTACATTGTATATATTCATCCCCTCTATTGTATATTCGATTAAATCCCTTCTTGTAAATATTCATTTTACTTTCCGAATTTTTCTTTTTCGTAGCTTCTTATTTATGTTCGTAGCTTCTTGTTTTGAACGTTTGCAATAAGCCTTTGGTTTTCTTAATGCCACGGTTCTTTCCAAATGTGGAGTTTGTGTGAACCGGGTGGCTCTTCCCAATGATGGATGGCGTGAAAACCTTATTAAGGGTTTGAGTCCGTCTTTCTTTTCGCTTTTAGTAGTTAGTGGTTAAGGATGCCTCAAGCAAAGCTTCACTTGGGCCTAGCACAATTGCCTTTGATCTTATGGTCAAAAATAAATTGTTGTGTTTAGGATGGTGAAAGTCGTGACCTTGAGACTCTTGTGTTGACCGATAATCATCAAGTGGTTTTTCGGGACCATTGTGTGCTCAAATCTTATCTAAGGTCGTTGTGGGCCCCCGACTATATGTCTTTAGTGATCCCATAGCTTGTGTGGTGAGAAATTGCATTGCAGGTCCAAGTCCCAAGCCATTGGTCTAGAACTTGCCCTGAATATTTGTTGAGGAGAAATCCTAAGTGAATTTTGACTTGAGACATGATTACCTGCTTGAGAAACATGCACTCTCTCGAAACAAACATTACCTGCTCCTCGAGGTAGCTTTTGTAATTCAGACTTTCACTCACCTTATGCCGTAAGTGTGCCAACTCGACTTCCCTATCATCACAAAGAAGCCTGAGGGTTTTCTCCCCACCTAAAGCTTTCCACAAACTGGCTTCACGACGAAGAAACTCAGACTTGAGCTTGTCAAAAGCCTGCAAAAAGGGAGCTCAATAAGAAAGGGGAGGCACGAAACTAAAAAAGCCTATACCGACTACCAAAACTCACCATAGTGTAGAGCCGCTGAGCTTCCTTGAAGATCAAGCGCACATCTACTAGTCCGACTCCCTCAACCCCAGTAAAGCCGATCCCGGTTGGGGCACGATCGCTTAGTGTATGCAGCCCCTAGCTTCGAACATCCCTCGAAGTACCTTCGATGGGAGAAGAATTCAGTGGCTGAAAACCCTCATTCCTCGAGGTGCCTTCGACGAGAAAAGAATATGACAACGGAGGTGGAACCGTTTTTCTAAAGCTAGAGATCTCGGACGTAGCAGGCTCAGCCGACATATCCTCTCCGAGCCCCCGGCCTGGACTCATCTTGCTATAAGCGTCGTTGCCCTACTAAGGCCCTTTTTGCTTATTATTATAATTCCGTAGCCTAGAAGCTGGCGATCCTTCTCCCTCTCCGAGAGAGCACGGCCTCACCTCAAAGGACTCCCCGATGCCTATGATGATGGGGTTAGTACGCGTAAAAAGAAAGTGCCTTTCAAAAAAGGAGCAAATCGCATAGCACATACCGTGGTGTTTGGCCTCCCATCTACCCTTAGACAAAGCTCACCACTTACGCTCATTATAAGTCGAGTGAGTCACCAGCTTCCGAGCCTAATCCGTCAGGTCGGGGACCTCACATGACCTCCATAAAATTGCTGCAAAAAGGGAAAGGAAGGTGCATTTACGGAGCCCGCCTACCATAAGCAAAACTACAAAGGCACAAGTGTATCACTTACATGTAAAATTCCATTCCTCGGGAAATGGCAGAAACTCCACAGGGATAATATCGATAGTTCGTACTCAGACAAATTGGCTCATCCATCCCTGATCCACGTCTTCTTCATCATCAACAATGAAAGGCATGGTGGATCGGCATCGTAGGGTCAGCAGACCCCGATGATGAAAAGGCGGATACAGCCTGATGAGATGACTAAGAGTGAATTCAAGCCCTGCTTCTTCCGCAAAGAACCTAATCATCAATACTATCCTCCAAAATGACGGTTGAACCTGTGCCAAGGTAACTTGGTACTTTCGACAGAAGTTGACCACAACCCTATCAGGGGGGCCCAGCATGAAGGGGTACATGTATACGTTCAAAAACCCCTCAGCATGATCCATGATGCTCTTTTTCAGGGAAGGTACCCGCAGTACTACCTTTTCCCCCCATCCACAATCTTTCCTCATTGACTTAAGGTGCCCCTCTCCTATTAAAGAAATAAACTTCGGGGTATACTCCCAATAACCCCGAGCATTTTGTTTCAAAAGGCCTTCAAGGGCGGAACTCCCCTCTCCTTGTCGAGCGGACGCTGGTGTAGCAGATTATAATTATGGTAAAACTAGGGAATTGAAGCGGGAATTCGAGCAAGGGCTTCAAAGTTAAAATGGTGAAGGGCCTAACGCAGGAAAGAAAAACTCTACAGAGGAGGATAATTACTCAGAATAGCGGAATCCTCAAAAGAAGGAATACAACCCTATATCTCGAGAAAGCGGCGACTATCCGCCTCCTCAAAGGCCAATTAAAAATGCTGATTAAGCCATTTTTTTCACTTTGGGAAGATGTACCAGTGGAATTGCCTTGGTCTCTTCATAACCATGTCCTGCAATTAACGCTACCATACGATATCTCAGGGATCAAAAACCCCCGCATCAACAAGCCTCGAGATGATACACAATCTCGAAAACCTCTGTCAAGAAGAAGATTGGCTCTAAGAAGCCATTGACATCATTACAAGTCTCGAGATGGTACCCAATCTCGAGGACCTTTGTCAAGAATAAGATAGGCTCTAAGAAGCCATTGACATCATTACAAGCCTCGGGATGGTACCCAATCTCGAGGACCTCTGTCAAGAAGAAGATAGGCTCTAAGAAGCCATTGACATCATTACAAACTTCAAGATGGCACCCGATCTCGAGGACCTCTGTCAAGAAGAAGATAGGCTCTAAGGAGCCATTGACATCATTACAAGCCTCGAGATGGTACCCGATCTCAAGGACCTCTGTCAAGAAGAAGATAGGCTCTAAAGAGCCACTTATATCATTACAAGCCTTGAGATGGTACCCGATCTCGAGGACCTCCCTCAAGAAGAAGATAGGCTCTAAGGAGTCATTGCTATCATTACAAGACTCGAGATGGTACCCGATCTCAAGGATCTCTGTCAAAAAGAAGATAAGCTCTAAAAACCTACTCATATGGGTTTGACCTCGAGGTGGTACCCCACCTCGAGGATTTCTGCTATTATAAGTACAGGTCATTTACCCGACCCTCCGACCCTCGAGCTACCTGAGTCCTCGGGTTGAGTTAAAACTGTCCTCTTGGTTACTTTAATCCAGGGACCATCTAAATCTGGTTGAGCCCTTATCTGGGATCTATCTGCAACGCCTTAAGGCTATCTTCACTCTGAGTTCAAAAAAAGTTTCTAGGTCGCCCAAGCTTGAGCGAACTCTCACTCAGGGACTTCTCTCGAAAGCCTAAAGGTTATCTTTATTCTCAAACATCCAAGCAAGTTCCCCCTCGAGGACTATCACCAGGGCCTAAAAGGCTAAGTTTCGTTCTAAAAATTTCGAAGCCATATTCTCACTCGACCCGAAATCGGGGGCCCCGATGACCCGAGTTTATCAATCCAATTTGGGCTCAGCCCAAGGAACGACAAAGGGCTTTGTAGGATATCATATTAACCAATCAAGCATCGGGGAAACACCTACACCGGGACCCCGTATTCAGATCAATCGGTAGAGTCATGCACTCAGGTTCTTCATAAACGCGAATAAAAGGAAATCCGGCATAAATCAGGTACAAAATTAAAGAAACATTATTTCATTAATAAACCATGATTATAAAAGCCCACGAAGGGTCCTTATACATGATTACAAAATCGCATGAAGGTTCCTTACATAGAAACAGAGAAGCCAAAGAAAAAACAAAAAATATATATACCAGCTACGGACCTAATCCGCTTTCCGGGGTACATCCTCGGGGGCAGTGTCTTTGAGAACTGTTCCCTCGGGGCCTCTTCTCGATCTTTCAAATGGTATTTTCAAGATTAAATAAGAAGCATAAAACGATAACGAAGAAGAAGAAAAAGATGAAGAAGAAGTAGTAAAAGATGAAGAAGTGGCTGGGTGAAAAATCTAGCGAGTATGGGTCTCGCCAGCACTACTATTGTGAAGCCACTTCTTGAGACATTTCACTGGTGCGGGATGCAACAGTTAGTAGATGGCACCACCTCACTCCACGGAAAGCAAAAGGAGCGAGGCGAAGCACCGGGTAATTAGGGGAGATGAGTAGAAGTTCGTGGTCCATATATCCTTTAATGCGAACGTAATTTGAGATTTTTCTCTCATTACCTCGGGCCAACAAGAACAACAAAAATAACAAATCAGTACAATCTCGCTCGGGAAGGGAAAGCTCTAGAAAAAGGCCATGGTGCAACTGAAAAGGACACTGGCATGTAACCTTAAGGCCACAGGCCTGAAACATAGGAAATAATAATTAATGAAGATGAAGAGAAGAAAGGGGTAAAGGGCTGTTGAAGAACATTTGAATGAAGTTTTGATTCAAGACTGCTTCCATTTATAGAAAGGGTAGCAGCATAACCGAAGGCGCAATCAATCAATGTCTTTGAAAAACGTGCCAGCAGGCGCAATCAATGCATTTTGGGAACTGTATTGGCGGCGATATTATCACTTTGGAGAATATGAATCGGTTGTACATCAACGATTATGGAAAAGTACATTGAATAACTCTAGAAAGGTGAACCGACGGGACTCCTCAATTATCACAAAGGCTTACGTCATGAGTATGACATCATCGCGGGAAGGTCGAGGAGATGGATATCGAAGTCATTTCTTATCGTTTCACTCTAAGAAACGCGGGACTATCTGTATACGGTAAAATCGGAGGCTCTAATTTTCGATCACTATGACGTTTCATAAGCACGATTCTATAGGCTCTAGATTATGGTCGAGATTAACACCCGAGGGATTATCGACATTCGACCTCGGGGCAGTGCAAATCGATAGTCATGGTGAAAAAGTGGGAGGTTCCCAAGGCATGTGACTAAAACTGACCTAGTCTATTTGGCTAGTTCAAATCTGTACCGTAGCATTAAATGGTTGTACCAGCCCCATATCTTCGAAATAAATGTATTTGTACTATGTTAGGATTTCCTCTCATATATAAAGGGAATCTTTGTCATTTTGCGAGACATCTGATACTCAATATTAAATATACAAGAACATTCTCTCTGCTCTCTAACATATTCTCTTGATCTATTGCTTGCATTTATTGCTTATATTTATTGTGTTCTATTTATTGTTCTTCATTTATTGATCATTATTGATCATAAAAGGCTTCCATCAAAGCTATCATAACTGTTAATCCCCCCTCGATTGCTCCTAGCCAAGCGTCCAACTCGACCTCGAGGCCCGTATACACCAGCTCGAGGCCCCGATTTCCAGCCATTCGGTTTGGTCATTATACTATCTACAATCTCTTATCTCATTTTCCAATTTCTTACTTAGCATCTATTGCCTAAACAACTAGCATAAAAATAAATCATGTATTTTTAGAACCACAAGATCAAATCTAATTGTAATTACCAATTTCAAGGTAAACATAAACAATCGCCCTAATCTCCACAAAAAGGAAAAAATCATTTATTAGGTACTCCCTCCGTTTCAATTTGAATAACACATTCTCACTATTAATCTGTTAAAAAAATGACACATTTCTATATTTGAAAATTTTTACCCACTTTATCCTTAATAAAAAACTTTTATAACCACAAAAATGGCATGACCCCATAAAGCTTTTGCCCTTAAGCTTTTAGAACCATATATTTTAAAAAGTCTTCTTCTTTTTTTCAAACTTTGTGCCAAGTCAAACTGCATCATCTAAATTGGAGTAATTATTATCAACCTTTTAATAACATTGAAAGATCAATATGAAACTAAAAAATTATGACACAACTCCTGGATTGATAATTGAATGTACAAAAGGTGCAATAAGCACGGCTTTTTGTACCAAGGCCTATAGTTTGGTGGTATCAGAATAATAGCATGTGTGGCTAAGCTTCTTTTGGGATAAAAGAGTTTTTTTGGGGCCAAAAGTATTTTTTTCTCTAATGTTAAAGTATTTGGCCAAGCTTTAGAAGGAAAAAAAGTATTTTTGAGTAGAAACGAGAAGAAAAAAATAGCTTCTCCCCAAAAGTATTTTTTAGTACTTTTGAGAAAAATACACTTAGAAACATCAGAAGTAAATATTCCCTTTGATCGCTACAGGTATGTAGCCACGTAAACAAAAAGAAGGCAAGATATCTGATGAATTTGCGGAAAATGCCAATGCCGCATCACCAACTTTCTGAACATCTGACCTCTAAAGGAGATATCAAAATCTTGAGCCACGTAAATCAACCCCAAAGCTAAAGGAGTCCTTTTAGGATGAGAATTCGATCGTATAGTCGTCTTCTTTGTTTGAAAAATGCATAGTGGAAAGGGATGCTAGTCGGCTCGGCGAAGTTGAAGCCCAAAAAAGAAGATCCAGAGTGATTCCTCACATATCCTGTCAGGGGCCCAGTGGAGCACTCGAGTATAGATTCCCTATGCTCATGTAAACGGCTGGGGCCGGCCGGCCTGTAGATCTAAAAGGATCCAGCCATAGGACTTACTGGATATTATTTGTCCACAAACAAAACTGGCAAAACACAAATTACTGCTCAAAAGTGCTTTTTAAAAAAAATAGCCAAATACAAACTTTTTATCACCAAAAATACTTTTTTTAAAAGCACTTTTCAAAATAAACAAATTTTAGAAGCTTGGCCAAACATGCTATATCTCTCCCCCACATAGGCAGATTCGATTGGCACCACCCCTTTTTCCTTTCCGTTCCTCAATACCTCCTTAGCAATGGAAGTTTTTTGTTCCTGATTCAATTTTTTGACTTATGTTTCACCTTTGCATCTCTATTTTCTTGTAGACCAAATATACTAACAAGTCTTCTTGTACAATTAATTGAGCATATTTTCCCCATGGATGGAGGAGAACCCACGAACACCACTGGGAAAAACGAATGAAGAAAAGATTCGTCTATGATAAGATTTAAGGTCCAACACTCAATAAATGTAGAACTGCATTAGAGTACAATTCTAACGCCAAAACTAATTAAGAATATAACATGCAACCTCCAGCATTATACCATATATATGGTCGAAATCAGGTATGCCCGATTTAACGGGCTCAAAGAGTCACTTTAAGCCCGAGTTCAGGATGGATAGAGTTCAAGCCTGATGGACCAAGCTCGAACTTGATGAAAGAGTGCAAGGCTCGAGGATCGAAGTACGTGATGAGCACCGAAGTCGAGTATGACCAACCCCGAGATGATGCCGTTATGGGTTTGTAACAGAAAATGCAAGATTCCTGTAACATCCCCAAGATCACGGCGTAAATTCCGGAATAGATTTGTACGAATTTATACTAGGTGGTTAGACAGCTGTCCCAATAATATTCCTTACTAAGAATGGAAATGTACCTTATTTAGGGTTCACCTACTATATAAAGGGTACCCCAATCATTTGTAACGATCATCAATCATTGTCAAAAGAATATACTTTCTTACTTTCTTGCTCATTACTCATTAGAATTGTCTCTTAACTTTATTGTCTTTACTTTACTATTCTTGTTGACCTACCTTGAGGCCATCGTAGCTCGAGGTCAAGACTTGCTTAAGCACTGGTTTGATTCAACTGACTTCTATAATTTATACGTTTGCTTTCTTGGTTATTAATTAGTGTTGAACTAAATCACGTATCTTTGAAACCACAAATAAGTTTAATTGTTACTCATATTTTCGAGGTAAACTATTTGGCACCCACCGTGGGGCTAAAGATAATAGTGGTTATTTCAGTATTGATTTTGATAACACACGCTATTTTCACACTTGTTCTTGTCAAGAATTTTTGCTCTTAGGTTAAAACATGTCAAACTCACAATATGTACCCGTACATGACGATGATGATCTTGGATTTCATGGGAAAATAACAATGTAGTTGCTCCGGGAGCTGGTGTACCACCGATTAACCCTAGGGAAGTGCCAAATGTGGAACCGGTCGATGTTGGCTTACACATTGTTTTGAATGCAGATTTAGGCACAGACCCCGAAGGAAGTGTACATAGGGAAGTCCGATCTGGTGGCCAAGGAACACAGGGTATAGGAGATGGGGGAGTTAGCCTCCAAGTAATATTCAAAATTCTGTAAGCTCAACAGATTGCTATCGCTCAGCTTCAAAGTCAACATAAAACTCCAAGCGTGGTCGCACTAGAAATCACTTACCATACTGAGACGGTGACAGAAAGATCGAACGGTAATGGCTCGGGGACTGATCCCACAATTATGAGGATGCTCGAGGAGCTCACCAAGATAATCGAGTCGGGGGAGAAAAAGATTTAGGATAATGACAAAAAAGTGGACACGTATAACACCCGTGTTGATCAAATATCGGGGGCACCCCAGGTCTTAAAAGGTTTGGATGCCAAAATGTTCGTATAGAAGTCGTTTCCTCAGAATGCGGCTCCAAAGGACATTCCTAAAAAGTTCTGTATGCCTGATATACCTAAATACAATGGGACGAGCGATCCTAATGAACACATTACCTCGTACACTTGTAGGATTAAAGGAAACGACTTAAATGATGATGAGATCGAATAGATATTGTTGAAACCATTTGGGGAAACTTTGTCAAAAGGAGCAATGATTTGGTATCACAACTTGCCACCAAATTCTATCGAGTTGTTTGCTATGTTAACAGACGCCTTCGTGAAGGCACATGTCGGGTCCATATCAACAAGGAAAACAGACATTTTCAAGATAAGACAAAAAAGTGATGAGATGCTAAGGGAGTTCGTATCCCGATTTCAAATTGAGAGAATGAATTTACCATCGGTCTCAGATGATTGGGTTGTGCAAACTTTTACACAAGGGTTAAATGAGCAGAGTTCGATTGTGTCTCGACAGTTGAAGCAAAATCTGATCGAGTATCTAGCTGTGACTTGGGCAGATGTACATAATCGTTACTAATCGAAGATCAGGGTCGAGGACGACCAGCTGGGGGCCCCTTCGGGTTTATTTCATCCAAATAGATTGGCAGTTAAGGCCTCAAGGGATACAAACAGGGAACCAAGATCAAATAAGGAACGGTATCAGCCATATATCGTAGATCGAAAAAATAATGGTTTGGGGCGCAATCCCCCTCGGAATGATCGAATAAATGATCGAGGGCAAACTTCTTGGGGACTTATGAGTAAGAATGGTTTTGATAAACATACCAATCCCGTAGAAGCACCTCGGTTATCGGAGTATAATTTTAGTGTCGATACATCGGGTATCGTATCGGCTATTGGAAGGATCAAAGACACCAGGTGGCCCAAAACTATTCAAACCGATCCTTCTCAAAGAAATATGAACTTGATGTGTAAGTATCATGGCACTCATGGCCATAGGACCGAAGATTGCAGACAGGTGAGGGAGGAGGTAGCTTGATTGTTCAACTAGGGTCATCTTCGAGAGTTTCTCAGTGATCGAGCTAAGAATCACTTCAGAGCAACAGGAAGAATAAGTAGGAAGAGCCATAGCATGTAACTCATATGATCGTTGGCGGGGTCGATGTTCCTCAAGGGCCTATATTCAAACGTACCAAGGTGTCGATCACCAGATAAAAATAGACTCGAAATTACATGCCCAAGGGCGTCCTATCGTTCAATGATGAGGAAGAAGAAGGCATTTCTCAGCCGCACAATAACGCCATGGTAATTTCTAATTTGTTAAATAAAATTCAAGTTAAACGTGTTCTAGTGGATCCAGGTAGCTCAGCAAACATAATTAGATCAAGGTCGTAGAGCAGCTCGGCCTACATGATCAAATTATACCTGTATCTCGGGTCCTAAACGACTTCAACATGGCAAGTGAAACAACAAAGAGGGAGATAATCCTACCAGTGAACGTGGTTGGGACCATCCAAGATACAAAATTCCATGTCATTGAAGGCGACATGAGATATAACACACTACTCGGGAGGCCATGGATCCACAACATGAGGGCAGTACCGTCGACCCTTTACCAGATGATGAAATTCCCAATAGTGGATGGTGTGAAAACAGTTTACAGGAAACAACACACTGCAAAGGAAATATTTGTTGTCGATGAGGTGACACCGATACCAGCACCTTCGACCTCAGAAAAATCGAGCACCAGAGATAAGCAAACGCCCAAATAGTAATCATCGTCCCAAGCCTTGACCGAATTGGAGATCGAAGAAGAGGAAGAGGGTTTCCTTTCTCCTCGAACTTTTGTTTTTCCCGAAGAGTCAAATGCAACCAAGTCAACGGTTGAGGAGCTGGAACAGGTCATACTGATCGAGTATATTCCTGAGAGAAAGGTATACCTAGGAACGGGGTTAAACCCCAAACTCAGGAATAAACTCATTCATTTTCTTAACGATAACATGGATTGTTTTGCTTGGTCCCACTTAGACATGATAGGGATCCCACCAGAAATAACAACTCACCGGCTAAGCCTCAACCCCAGATTCAAACCGGTGAAGCAAAAGAGAAGGCCCCAGTCCGAGTTGAAGCATGCATTCATAAAGGATGATGTAACTAAACTTCTCAATATAGGATCCATTCGGAAGGTAAAATACCCCGAGTGGTTAGCAAATATAGTAGTAGTCCCTAAAAAAGAGAAAAAACTTAGAATGTGCATAGATTACAAGGAGTTAAACAGGCATTCCCTAAAGACTCTTTTCCACTGCCTAACATCGATCGCATGATCGATGCCACGACTAGCTACAAGATCATTACCTTTCTCGATGCCTACTCCGAGTACAATCAGATTTAGATGAACCTGGGGGACCAGGAGAAGACCTCATTTTCACTAAGTTTGGAACTTATTGTTACTATGTAATGCCCTTCGGGCTAAAAAATGCTGGAACTACATACCAACGCCTAGTTAACAAAATGTTCGAGGAACATATAGGCAAATAAATGGAAGTTTACATTCATGATATGTTAGTTAAGTCCTTGCGCGCAGAGGACCATTTAATTCATTTGCAGGAAACATTCGAAATCTTGAGGAAATACAATCGTACACAGTGTGAAAGCTGTACAAAGGCTAACTGGACGGATAGCTGCCTTGGGCCAATTCATTTCGAGGTCTTCAAATCGAAGCCACGGGTTCTTCTCCTTACTAAAAAAGAAAAATAATTTCGCATGGACCCCGGAATGTCAACAAGCATTGGAAGAATTGAAGGGACACTTATCGAGCCCACCTCTACTCCACACTCCAAAGGCAGATGAGAAGCTATACTTATACTTAGATGTGTCTGAAATAGCGGTAAGTGGCATACTAGTTCGAGAAGAGCAAGGTACGCAATTTCCTGTTTATTACATAAGTCGAACCTTAGGAGATGCTGAAACTAGGTATCCACACTTAGAGAAGTTGTCACTTGCACTAATAAGCGCATTTAGAAAATTAAAGCTATATTTCCAGTGTCACTCCATATATGTGTTACCACTTATCCTCTCCCAAACGTTTTGCACAAGCCCGAGTTATCGAGCTGATTGGCCAAATGGGCCGTCTAACTTGGCGGGTACGATATCGAATATCAACCCTGAATGGCCATCAAGTCTCAAATATTAGCTGACTTTATGGTCGATTTTACACCAACCCTCATACCCAAAGTGGAGAAAGAACTTCTGCTAAAATTGGGTACATCATCGGGGGTATGGACCCTCTTCACGGACGGTGCCTCGAATGTGAAAGGGTCTGGGCTTGGCATCGTTTTGAAGCCACCTACAAGTAGCATATTAGACAATCTATTAAAACTTCTAGGTTGATTAATAATGAGGCAAAAGTATGAGGCCATGATTGCAGATCTCGAGCTAGCTAAAAGCTTGGTGGCCGAAGTCGTTGAAGCCAAGTGCGATTCTCTGTTGGTGGTGAACCAAGTAAACAAAAGCTTTGAAGTTCGAGAGGATAGGATGCAAAGATATTTGGAGAAGCTACAGGTAACCTTGCACCGCTTCAAGGAGTGGACTCTAGATCATGTGCCTCGAGAACAAAATAGTGAAGCCGATGCACTTGGTAACTTGGGGTCATCAGTTGAAGAAGATGATATTATCCCGGGGACTGTCGTCTAATTATCGAGATCTATGGTCAAAGAGGGTCATGCCGAGATAAATTCTACAAGTTTGTCTTAGGATTGGAGGAATAAGTATATCGAAGATTTGAAAAATGGAAACCTCCCATCGGATCATAAAGAGTCGAGGGCTCTACGAACCAAGGCTGCTAGGTTCACATTGGATGAAGATGGAACATTATATAGGAGGACGTTCGATGGACCACTGGCGATATGTTTAGAACCGAGGGACACCGATTATGTTCTATGAGAAATCCATAAAGGCACTTGTGGGAATCATTCCGGCACCGAGTCTTTGATTCGTAAAAATTATTAGAGCAGGGTATTACTAGGATAGCATGGAAAAAGACACTAAGGAGTTTGTTTGAAAATGTGATAAATGTCAAAGGTTTGCACCAATGATTCATTAGCCCAGAGAGCAACTTCACTCAGTACTGTCCCCGTGGCCTTTAATGAAATAGGAATGGACATCGTCGGCCCCCCACCAATAGCCCCAGGTAAAGCTAAATTCATTTTGTTTATGACTGACTACTTTTCTAAATGGGTGGAAGCACAGGCCTTCGAGAAGGTCAGAGAAAAAGAAGTTATTGACTTCATCTAGGACCACATCTTGTGTCGATTCGGGATACCTGCCAAAATCGTATGTGAGAACGGGAAGCAATTCATCGGCAATAAGATAATGGAGTTCCTCGAAGCACACAAAATAAAGAGGATCTTATCAACACCGTACCACCCAAGCGAGAACGGACAAGCTGTATCGATAAACAAGACTATCATTCAAAACTTGAAGATAGGTTGAATGACGCTAAAGGGAAATGGAGAGAAGTTTTGCCCGAGGTTCTATGAGCATATTGAACAACATCAAATTCCAGCATGGGGACAACCCCGTTCTCCTTAGTATATGGCTCCGAGGCTTTGATTCCAGTCGGGGAACCCAGCACCAGATTTCAACATGCATTGGAGGAATAAAATCACGAGGCTATGAATACTAGCCTCGAGCTATTAGATGAAAAACGAGAAGTTGCACTTGTTCGGATGGCCGTGCAGAAGCAAAGAATCGAGAGATATTATAATAGGACCTACCTTCGACACTTCAGAATCGGGGACTTAGTTCTACGGAAAGTCACCCTCAATACTCAAGCCCAGAATGAAGGAAAACTAGGCCCGAATTGGGAAGGACCGTACCGAGTCGTCAGAGTTATCGGTAAAGGATCTTACAAGCTTGGCACGATGGAAGGTGAACAGTTTCCAAATAATTGGAATGTATCACTACTCAAATGGTATTACTGCTAAAGTATGACCTTCTCCTTTTCTCCATTTGTATTTAAGAATAACTCATTGCAGATGTTCGATCGAAGACATCGAGAATACCCTTCTACACGAAGACCTTAGGTTTTAAAGCATGTGTTGTACTCTTTTTCCCGTGGATTGGGTTTTACCCAGATGGGTTTTTTCCGACAAGGTTTTTAATGAGGCAACAACTATGTTCTATCTAGGGAGAATTCAACACTATCCAAGGATTCTTTTCTATCAACCTCGAATACTGGGGGGAGCACCACCCTCGAAGGTTATATTTTCGAGAAATATACTTCACGCCAAAGAGGGACTCGATAGGAAAATTTTGTAATGGGCCAAACTGTCAGATGAACCGTGTCCGTGTAGAATAGTCGAGCCCTGATGGCAAAACATGTACGCATGTATGAATTATTCAAAGAAGCATTCTCTCTATATCAAACACTTTGTGTCCCAAAGATATTTGCTACTATACGAGCTCCATAATTATGATTCCGCAAAAAATGGCTCAAGGGCCAAAACGCAAATACCAAATACACCTCGAATTCGGGGGTTGTCATCAACAGTCAACACATTCGAGTATCTAGACTCGAATTTAAAGACCTCAAAGAGGCATCCCTCGACGCAAAGGCCAAAGCCATCATACTCGGGGACTAACCTTTCGGACAAGTTCAAAAGGTTATCGGGAAACAATTCCAAGAGACACACCTGAAGGCTACGGCCAAAATAACGTGGCTTGGATACGTCTGAATTCTGCAATAAAAATAGGTCTTCGAATTCTTAGAAAACCGGTTAAATAAAGGCTACCCTCGGCGATTTTATCAAAGGGCTTCGATAAAATCAGCCCTCGAAAAACCTTACGAGGTATCGAATTACTGAAATACAAACTTATACTATGGAACTAAAAACAAAGGGTTCTGATTGACACCGAACTCTCAAAAAATCCAATGGGTAAAAAATGCATGCCAAGGCATAAATAAATTTTTACTAAGTCTTCTAAGACGAAAAGGAGAAATAATAGCCATCTTTCAAAGGCCATATCGGCCCAACCTAATAGAACCTAAGGGTCAAAATAGTTAGAGTTCGAGACCTTGTTCTCACTCGACTCCGACCTAAGGGTCCCATCATCCCGAGCTCGCATCAAATTGACTTAAGCTTAACTTGAGGATTCATCAAAAACCCTTAAGAGGTATTCCATTATAAGTTCAAGGATCGCCCATTGATTACTAAAAACCCTAAGGGTTTGTTCTACTCTAAGTCCAAGCCAGTGCTCACTCGATCATTGAAGTTATAACATCAAAACATTTCACAAAACAAAGACGAAGCAGAATTTGAAATAAATCGGAGATGGAGCATAAAGAAAATAAATTCCTTATATTCATAAAGGGTATTTATAGTGGCCACAAGGGGCCTTACACAAAAACAAAAAAAACAAAATCCTAAGAGCCTAATCTACTTTAAGAGCCGCATCCTCAGGATCCGCATCCTTGAGAGTTGCATCTTCGGGAACCTCCTCCTCGGGGACTTCAACCTCATCTCCTCTGATCTCGAAACCACTAGAAGAATCTTTATCATCGCAGAGTAAGGCGGCAGCCTCGTCCTCCAAAGTTTTTGCCTTTTTAATATCAGCTGAGAGATCAAAGCTACGAGCGTGCACTTCCTCGAGAGTTTCTCTACGGGATTGTCGTCTGGCATGATCGAGAGCACTTGACAATTTGACTTCAGCAGCAGTGTAGATTTCCTATGCCCAAATGTTAGCAGCCTCGGTATCAGCTCTATAAGAGGCCACAAATGCCTCTACCTCAAATTTGGCCTTCGCAAGCTCGGCGACTGATTTAGCTTCGAGCTCCTCAATTTTTCGGCTATGGGCCAAGCTTTCCCCCTTTACATTTTGAAGCTGGCGTTCGATCAAAGTCAGCTGGGACCGAAGCATGTCTTTCTCTGAGGCGAGACGATCCATATGTTGCTTCCATCCCAGGGTCTCGGCCTCTTTCACCTTGAGCACTTCTCGAAGATGCTCCACCAGCTCGCCCTTCAGCTGGGCCTGCAAAGTCAAAGTGTTAGTCGCTAAGTCAGATAAGCACATAACAAATTCCCAAAAATCTACATTACCTGCTCAATAAGCTCGATCTGTTCTGACTGAGCCTTCGTAAAGTCGGATCTAAGGCCCCTAATCTCCTCCTCTTTTTGAACATAGAGGAGTTTGAGGTTGTCCCTCTCTTCCACGAGCTTCTTGATTTCAGCCTCGCATCGGGTGAGCTCGGCTCGAGACTTGGAGAATGCATGTCGATGGAGCGTTATAGCCTTCACACAAAGAAAAGAGATCAAACTCAAAAAACGAGAATAAATCACGAGCATAATTATGGAAGCAGAAACTTACTTGCTTAAGAAGACGCTGAGCCTTGTCAAAACTAAACGAGGCATCCGGGTTGGCACCATCTTCGACCCCTAAAAGGCATTCCCGAAAAATATTAGTCCCTTCGTGGGTCGCCCATACGTCAGGAGTCTTCATGGCCTGGGCATCTTGGAACTGCCCTTCAGAGAACACGGGACCAAGTGGCAATTCGTCTTTGTTAATTATCCCAAGTGATTCACTTGGGACATTATCTTCTCTTTGGAGGGCCTCAAAATTAGGCTCCTCGGGATCACCCGCCAAATGTCCTCCGAGATGAGATGCACTTTTACCACCCGATGTCTTGGGGACTTTGCACGATCTCCCCTCTAAGATTTCTTCATCTCAAGAATGAACCGCATCGGCCATCACCGGTTCGGTGGATTTCGAAGCCCTAGTGCTTTCTCTCTTCCGAGCTACCAACAGGCAGTCGTCATCTCCTCCCTTTTCCTCGTCATTTCGAAGGTGTTGGACCACTTCTACAGATAGGGCCACAGGATTGGCCCTAGGCTTTTGAGCCTTATTTTTATTGGGCTTCTAGGAACTTGCTGGCGAAGCCCTTTTCCTTTTCTTCTCCTTGGTTGGCTTTGGGATTTCCTCCTCATCGGGCGGGGGCTGCCTCAATAGCAACAGTATCTCCGAGGCCTACATAAGGAGAAAGTAGGTATTTTATAGGAAAACATCGACATATGAACAAGGGAATTCACCATGGTTTTTAGCTTCCCACCGACCCTTGGCCAAATCTTGCCAATAGCGTTCCGTGTGTGAAGAAGTGGAGGCCAATTGTCGGACCCAATCTGCGAGGTCCAGAATCACACCAGGAAACCAAGGGGCAACTGCATCATCAAAAGGAAATTAGATCGAGGAAGAATAGGGAAAGCAAAACAGTAATCATTGTCGATAAATTTGTACTTACGTTTCATGTTCCATTCCTCGGGAAATGGCATCCTTTCAGCGGGAATTAAATCGGAAGTCTTGATTCGGACAAACGGATCATCCATCCTTGATCCTTAACCTCATCGATGCTAGAGAATGGCGACTTCGAGGATCAACATTGGAGCTTTATCAGACCGTCTTGATAAAGGTAGGGGCTGTATAGCCTAATCAGGTGGTCGAGGGTAAAAGGCATCCCATCGACCTTGCCTGAGAAATACCTAATCAAATTGACGATACGCTAGAAAGAAGGGTAGATCTGGCCAAGCGTCACCCGATATTGGTTTTAGAAATCAAGAATGACTGGGTCCATGGGACCTAGTGCTGGATCTACGGGATCTAATGTGAAAGGATAAGTGTACATGCTTAAGTACCCTTCCACATGAGTGGTGATGTCCTCTTCGAGAGAAGGAATCACGACATTCTTATCCCCCAATTACAATCCTTTTTCACCTGCTCAAGATCATCTTCGGCCACCATATGGGGAGCATACCTTGCTAAAGAATCAAACTGCATACTATACTCTTGCACACACATATTACCTTGTCGAAGGTTCAAGAACTTATCAGATCTAGCTCGTCGTATCTCAATTGGCAAGTAGTAAGAAAGAAAGGCCTCAAAAAATTCCTTTCACACAGTTGGAGGAGCGTTCGGACCCCTGGATCTCTCCTAACTATCATACCAGAACCCGCTAAATTCCGTAACCAATAAGAAGCCAACTCTACTGCATTCGTATCACTAGCATGCATAACATGTAGTGTACGATGAACCTGGTCAATAAAAGTCTGTGGGTCCTCCTTGGGGTCTAATCTGGTAAACAATGGAGGGTCTAAATTAATAAAATCACGAACTCTCGTACTAATTGGGTTATCAGCAGCACATGTATTCTACCTCTGAGCCTGAGCAGCTACCAAGCTAGTCAACAACTGCAAAGCACTCCGTATATCCTGGTCTCTAGTGCTAGACGGAGGAACTGGAGGTGTTGGGTGCCTCCTAATATCCTTTAGAGGAGATGGAGTAGATGAGTTATGAGACGGCATCTCACTCTGAGCCTCACTTTTGCCTGCTCTGGCTTGGGGCAAGTGACTGGTACCCTCTCCCGCAGCTGTATCGAGTCGTCTGCTAATCGTTTGCTTCCTAGTCGAAGGCATTGCTGAAAGAAAACAAGGTGAATATTAGAGATGAACACTTACGACTCAAATCTATGCACGATCTAGATTCAGGAAGAAGGTAACAACCCTAGATGTCATGTAGCCTCCTGATTATAAATGTGGCGCGCTACACATCCATAATCAAGACTCTACTAGACACGGCTCATAAACAAGCCCTAGGACTGACTTGCTATTATACCAAGTTTGTCACGACCCAAACTGGAGGGTCATGACTAGCACCCGGGCCATACTTGCCGAACATCAACATATATTTTATCTAACCTTCCTTATTATCTTTAAGGGCCGACAACATCAATATAAATGGTAGATATGGATCATGAACAACTAACAATGAAAGATACTGGCATGAACATACTTAACATAGAATAACCAGACAGGTAGGAAACTATATATAAGGTACGAGCTACCACGCTGCCATGAAAGACTATACAACAAAAATCAGCCGACAAATCATACCAAAGTATACATGAGTCGACACATTTCTATGAGCCTCTAAAGGAACATAAGTGCTGCAACATAGCCGGAATAGGGCCCTGACATACCCATAATGTCTATAACAAAAATGCATACCAAGACCACGGCAAGTCCGGAGAAGGGATCTCACCAATAACTTCTGATCTAGGAAGCCTACTATGATTGGGGTCTATCAGGACCTACAGCACGACATGTAGCATCCACAAATAAAATGAACGTCGGTACGAATAAAGTATTGAGTATGCAAGGCAGGAAAGCATAAGTATGAACAGTAATGTGAATAAGGATAGAGAATATACAGTCTGTAACATTTGGGTACCTCTGAGGGCTACTGACATGAAATGCATGATACAGACATATATACACATAAACTTTTAAAACACACACCTCTATGGGCATCATCATCATCATATTGTACCCGGCCTCAAAGAGGACTCGGTAAAAACGTACCCGGCCATCATAAGGCTCGGTAGAATCGTACCCGGCCATGTGGAGCTCGGTAAAACCCAACTAATTAGTGGTTGCACAATAGGTGTCGTACCCGGCCAACTATACCGCGGCTCGGTAGAGTAAAATAGATACATATATTTAATGCATGCTCGACTCATAGAATCATGTTCTAAACCTTTTAAAGTAACGTAAGGTCAGTATCTTCTGTACACGTTATTAGGACTAACTCTTCACTATGAACCTTATAAGAATCAGGAAGTACCAACAACATTGATAACATAAAAATAAGAGAAGCAACATCAACATCAATCGTTCCATAAGAAGGGAAACAATGTAAGTATTGCTAGCTTTTAAGAGTAGAGTATCTTTGGAAGCTCGTTCATTACATTATGTACAATCGGAGTCGTGCAAAAGAAGGAAAGGGATAGCCTCACATACCTTGTATATACTTCCCAACCTCAAGCTATGCAAATGTCACGACTCCTTAGTCTACAATAGGAGAAATGACACTATCGTTAACGTTTAAGCATCGTAATTATTATGTACCGACCACAACCTATTTTACGATGAAACGGACAGCATATCCCCTATTTATATGACTTACCACAAGTGAAAACAAAGCACCAAACAGCCCAAACAACATCAATATTAATCATATTGAGCCTCCCAAAACAGTCCACCAACCGACAACATTACTACCAAATCTTTCGATATAGATATTTCACAAGTTCTAGCTTCAATGACTTAGCCACAACTTGGATAATCTTAAATACATATGGAGTAAGAGGTTCCTTACCTTTAGAAAAAAGTAACAACTCCAATTTGACATTATTTATCCACGAAATATCCCTCCAATGCTGCCACAACAACAAGGAAGCGGAACTAGCAATCAATTAGGGTTTTTCAGTACTAGAATCACTTTAGAAGGCTTGAAATCACCTAGGGTTGATATTAAAAACTTGAGGGAGTATTTACAGATCATAAACCCCTTAAAACAACCTCCCATGCGAGCTGTAACAACACAAAATGAGCAACAACAAGAAGAATAAGAAACTTACTAGCGCTACGGGATTCCCGACACTTGATTTGTGTTGTTTGCCCTTTGTTTGGGTCTTGAATCATGGAGAACTTTGAGAGGGTGTTTCTAGGGTTCTAAGATCTGAATATACTGAAAATGAATGACTTAAAATGGGTTCTAAGCATATTATATATATCCATATCTCTTTAACTGACTATGTGGGACCCATAGAGAGGTGTTTGGTGCAGTCTCGCAAAAATACAAATATCTCTCTACTTTGTTATCGTATCGACGAACGGTTAAATGCGTTGGAAACTAGACTCATAGATCTTCAATTTGGTAGGTATATCACCCCACAATTCAAAGTAAATTAGGAGAAAAGTTTAGTAACATTTGACCTAAAGTTTAAGTAAAATTATGAACGTAAGTTGCGACAACTTTTGTCGACTTTTGTTTCATAACTCGTTTGACCTCAAGACTTATGATACGAATATTATATGATTCAAATACCTTAAAACACGACCTGTTAAGTGTATTAAGCATCTCTATGTTTACTTGAAAATACGGCTGACAACATCCTTGATTCCTTTAACTTCTAATACTTGTTAACCACCCTTATACACCTTTGTATCATTTAAGACCAATAGGATTAACTTCTTATCATCTCAAAGATAATCTTTTCTTGGATTTAGATTGACTAACTTACGGCATAAACTAACATACGTGAATATGGGTTGTAACACCGACACAGGCTTATCGATCTTGAAATCGGAAGATAATTCGCATGGCCCGAGAATGCACTCCTCGATACAAGGTGGCACCGTCGTTCTACCACCGGCCGGACGTGATGATGAGGAGGCTTTTTCTTTCTGAGGAACGGTTTTAGATGTTTTGGCCATTACTGTTGAGAAATTCAAAAGAAGAGAAGAAGTTGATGTTGTAGCAAGAACAAGTTGAAGAAAGGATGAACTCAGGGAAGATGAAGAAGCTAGTGAGGTTTTGAGAAAGATTTGAGAAGTAAAAATTCTAAAAGTTGTGAAATTCACCTATTTGTAGCGGCCGCTTTAACCATTTGGGGAAGCCAATGGCCGACCATCAGCACCTTCAATTAATGGCCTAGGGAACTATGCAGACGCGTCCTTTCAATCACTTCAGTTGCTGACGTCAAGAATTTGATATCATGATCGAGGCATCGGAGGATTTAGGATCAAATCGTTTCTTATCATCTTACTCTAAGAAACGCGAGGACTATCTGTATACGGTCGAAATCAGGTATGCCCGATTTTACGGGCTCAAAGAGTCTCTTCAAGCCCGAGTTCAAGATGGATCGAGTTCAAGCCCGATGGACCAAGCTGGAGCCCAATGACTGAGTGCAAGGTTTGTCTATGATAAGATTTAAGGTCCAACACTCAATAAATGTAGAACTGAATTAGACTACAATTCTAACGCCAAAACTAATTAAGAATATAACATGCAACCTCCAATATTATACCATGTATATGGTCGAAATCAGGTATGCCCGATTTAACGGGCTCAAAGAGTCACTTTAAACCTGAGTTCAGGATGGATAGAGTTCAAGCCTGATGGACCAAGCTCGAACTCGATGAAAGAGTGCAAGGCTCGAGGATCGAAGTACGCGATGAGCACCGAAGCCGAGTATGACCAACCCCGAGATGATGCCATTATGGATTTGTAACAAAAAGAGCAAGATTCTCGCAACATCCCCAAGATCACGACATAAAATTCCGGAACAGATTTGTACGAATTTGTACTAGGCGGTTAGATAGCTGTCCTAATAAGATTCCTTACTAAGAATGGAAATGTAACTTATAAAGGGGACCTCAATCATTTGTAACGATCATCAACCATTGGCAAAAGAATATATTCTCTTACTTTCTTGCTCATTACTCATCAGAATTGTCTCTTAACTTTATTGTCTTTACTTTACTGTTCTTGTTGACCTACCTTGAGGCCATCGTAGCTCGAGGTCAAGACTTGCTTAAGCACTAGTTTGATTAAACTTACTTTTTTAATTTATACGTTTGCTTTCTTGGTTACTAATTAGTATTGAACTAAATCACGTATCGTTAAAATCACAAACAAGTTTAATTGTTACTTGTATTTTCGAACTAAACATACCACATTATGTGTGAGCACAACGATGCGTATAAGTCTAATATACGCTCTTGTTTCATTACTATTCTAATGTGTCATGCCACTTTACAATAGTTTTTATGAACGTGTATCTGATAGTAGGTACAATGGAGAGGAAAAGCTGCCATACGAAAAGCCTAACTATTACGTAAATAGAATACATGATGCATGCATATTTGTTGTTCAATGCTTCTATCGTTGACTGAATTCTATCTACCGCACATGACACATGTTAGTTAATCAACTCATTAATTAGGAGCTCATTTTCGGACAATAGATTTTGAAATGATATCATCAATATTTGGAAGTTTGCGCAAACGGGAAATGCTCACTTGGGTCCTCCATGATACTTGAATCATACTTTGATATCAACGTTGTCATTACCCCTTGTCCTACTCTAAGGTGTGACATTCAGTATATATAACATTCAGTATGAGTCTATTAGATTTACCTACACCAGCCGCGCTTGCGGACTATAGCAGACTACTTAGTATATTAAAACCTCTTTTATAAAAGGCAGAATTGGGAATCGCCCGGGGCTCATCCTGGGGCGGAACACTCGTAAAATGCCCATGGGTTTATGTTTGGGGCTTAGTTCTGTGAGACTTACGCCTCGACCGTCAGTGCTTACGTCCCGGACACGCCTAACGCCCAGCGTACTGGGCTAGCTTCATAGAACTTTATGCAATTGTGTGTAACTAATCTTGTAAATCCTCAAATTTTCTTAATAAATCATGGACTATTCAAAATTACTTTTTTCTTAATCATAAATCATTAAGTTGAGAGTATTTATGTCATAATTAAAATAAAAATTATTGCACGTTATCCGTTAAGACTTCTATGATAATAAATTTAAAATAAATCTTTCATTTAAAAGTATTTATTTATTAACTTTGGTTATGTCTTTATTAAGTACATAATTTTTTTATAATTATTTTCCTAAATATTATTATTTTTACGTTTACGAGATACAACACTTATTAATTTATAGCTCAGTATTAGCTAGTAACTATTTACAAATATTTAGTTATCATGATATAGCACAGTGAATTATATGTCACTTTATTAACTTGTTGAAACTTAAAAATAAATAATGGTAGAGAATCATATTTAAATTGTGAATTATATTTTTATAAAAATTATCTTTCAAATAGAAAACATATTAAATAAAGGGAGTACTTTAAAAAAATTAAAATTATAATATCAAAATTCATTCAAGATCCATTACTCCTTAAGAGATACATATAAGATTTCGCATCGAATACGTTACTTTTGATGTTTGAGTTGCAACAACATTGCAGCTACAACAACAACAACAACCCAGTATAATCCCACTTAGTGGGGTCTAGGAAGGGTAGTGTGTACGCAGACCTTACCCCTACCCTGGGTAGAGAGACTGTTTCCAAATAGACCCCCGGCATCCTTCCCTCCAAGAACTTACCACCTTGCTCTTTGGGAGACTCGAACTCACAACCTCTTGGTTGGAAGTGGAGGTTGCTTACCATCAAAGCAACCCCTCTTGTCTAATTTGCATATTATGATATATATCATACTTTTTGTATTATTCAAAGTTCAATTATAATTTATAAATATTTTAAATAGATTATTTGTTATAATTTTGTGATTTTAATGTAATTTTTATAATTATTTTTTATTTTATACTATTTTAAAATTCTTGAAATTAGTAAAATTTAAAGATCCGTGAGACTTACACTCCATGTCTTAGGGCTTATGTCTTGCCTCGTTAGAGATAAAACGCCTTGTTTCACACCCCGTCTTTTAAAACATTGATTAAAACACATGTTGGTCCGAACACCATTATTATTCAAAGAATAGAAAGATGTTTTATAGCGTAAAAGGATGTCATCCAGCAACGTTGGTTACCTTGTTCTTGAAGATCCCAGATAAAAACAATATATGATAAATACAGAGTTCACCAAAGGCCCAAAGCAATAAAAGGCAAGGGCAAAATAATAACTCGAAAGAAAAGAGAAAAAAAAAAGACAGAAAGAGAGAGAGAGATAAAGAAGAATAGGAAGGTAAACTGCAGATAAGGACCATGTGAAAGACAAAGAAAGTAGAAACACAGGAAATGTCACCTTATCTGGAGAAGAGGACGGGTGAATGGACGTTGGACAATGGTCCAACCTGTCAGGCCCTCTGTATAGGGTATCCAAAATCCATGTGACCAACCGGAAAATTTCATTTTGTGTCTCGTACAACTGACATTAGTTGTATGAGGCAATTTTTTTGTCTCACATTTTTATGGACCCAAATTTTTGTGGACCCAGAAATATAAAATTGGGGTCCACAAATTTGTGCGACAAAAAGGAGCCTCATACAACTAGTATAAGTTGTATGAGACACAAAATAAAACTTCTCTGACCAACCAAAGCTTGCTCTTCTAAAGTACATTTCTGCAATCATCTGCATTCAAATCTAAAACTCTCTGTCTATGGCTCCCTTCTTTCCAACTTATGTGACACTTCATGCTTTTAGAAAGTCAATTTGATTAATTTTCGAAGCTAAATTAAATTAGATCAACTCAATATATTAAAATTTAAATATTCAAAAATTATATAAAAAGTACTATAAATTGCAATACTTCTCATGTCAATATGATGAAAAATTTACAATTTAAAATATTGTTCAAAATTCATATAGCTTGAATCTAGAGCTGCAAAAAGTATCATAAACTGGGACGTAAGGAGTATTATTAACACTAGTATTCCCACTTCCTTTTTTCTAGGACCGTATGGGGACCCGTTAATACCATTTCTCAAATGGGGCTTGAGCTTGGCTTCCTTTCCTTGCCCAAGTATTTGAAATTTATGTACGGCCATGGGCAATCCATCCCAATGCATGCACAAAGAATGCAAAAAAGGGATTTAGGCCTCACTCTGTCTGCTGCTTCCTGTCACACATGCTCCTTTTAGCTGTTGCAGCACAGCAAGAGCATATGATTTAGGTCGCGATAACATGCTCATGTGAGTATATTTCGCCCTGTGACAAACAAGGCATGGAAGAATCAAAGTTGGTATCTTATTCCATGAAGTGATACATATATATACATGTACATAGGATCCTAACTATGGAAAGAAGTAAAAGGAAAATCCTAAAAATCTGCTATCAAATCTCAATACTTATTCTATCTATGTATAGTACAAGTAATCTGTCTACATTCATTCTTTATGTCTACATTCATTCTTTAACACTCCCCCTCAAGCTGAAGCATAGATATTAATCATGCCCAGCTTGTTGCAAAGATAATTAACTCGAGTTCCATTTAACGCCTTTGTGAATACATCAGCCAATTGCTCTCCTGTCTTCATGTAACTAGTAGAAATCAAGTTTTTCTGAATCTTCTCACGAATAAAGTGACAGTCAACTTCAATATGTTTTGTTCTTTCATGATACACCGAATTTGAGGCGATATGAAGAGCGGCTTGATTATCACACCAAAGTTTTGTTGGTGTAGTATGCTTTATCCCAATTTCCGTAAGGTGATGTATCCACATAACCTCACACGTAGTCTGTGTCATAGCCCTGTATTCGGATTCTGCACTGGATCGAGATACAACATTTTGTTTCTTACTTCTCCATGATACCAGGTTTCCACCCACAAAGACACAATAGCCGGTAGTAGACCTTCTATCAATTTTGGATCCAGCCCAATCCGCATCTGCAAAACACTCAATGTGAGAATGCCCACGATTGCTGTATAATATGCCAAGTCCAGGGGCTCCTTTTAAGTAACATAGAATCTGTTCCAGTGCTGCCCAATGTTTGACCGTAGGAGCGGACATAAACTGGCTAACAACACTTACAGCAAAAGCAATATCTGGACGAGTCATAGTGAGATAGTTTAATCTCCCAACTAACCTCTTGTATCTACCTGGATCATTAAATGGATCGCCATCATCTTTCATAAGATGCAAATTAGGAACCACTGGAGTACTGCAAGGCTTGGCAACCAACTTACCAGTTTCTGCCAGTATGTCAAGAATATACTTTCTCTGAGATAGAAAAATTCCCTTCTTGCATCTACTTACTTCTACTCCCAAGAAATATTTCAGTTGTCCCAAGTCTTTCGTATGAAACTTAATATGCAATAAAGACTTGAGAGAAGAGATTCCTGCATAATCACTTCTGGTAATAACAATGTCATCAACATATACAACCAGGAGAATAGATCCAGCTGTTGATTGCCTGTAGAAGACTGAATTATCACATTTGCTCTTTTTCAGCCCAAATTCTTGAACTACCTCACTAAATTTTCCAAACCAAGCCTGGGGACTCTGCTTCAAACCATACAAGGACTTCTTCAAATGACAGATCTTCCCGTACTCCCCCTGAGCAACAAAACCAGGTGGTTACTTCATATACACCTCTCCATGAAGATCGCCATGAAGAAAGGCATTCTTAATGTCCAATTGATGCAAAGGCCAATTCTCAGAAGCTGCTAGAGAAATGAACAAGCGGACAGAAGTAAGTTTGGCAACCAGAGAGAAGGTGTCAGAATAATCTACTCCATAAGTCTGAGCATACCCTTTGGCCACAAGTCTGGCCTTAAGTCTCGCTACAGAACCGTCTGGATTAACTTTGACCGTGAAGACCCATTTGCATCCCACTACTTTCTTTCCACTAGGTAAATCCACTAAATCCCAAGTATGGTTTTTCTCTAAGGCATGTATTTCCTCAAGCATGGCTTTAGACCATCCAGGATGATTCAAAGTCTCTTTCACTATTTTGGGTATAGAAATGGAGTCTAGAGACGCAATCAAAGATCTAGACGCAGGAGATAAGTGATCGTAGGAAACAAAATTAGCAATAAAATATGTGGATTTACAAGTACGTGTACCTTTGCGTAAAGCAATAGGAAGGTCAAGGCCTTCTGGAGGATCAGGCGGAAGAGGATCAGATAACGAAGGAATTGATGCAGGACCTGTATCATTTGTTTCTCGCCTCCGCGAGTAAACTTGAACAATTGGTGTTCTTGCTAACACAGTTGGAGCAGGTGCTGAAGGCAGAATAGTCGATTGGTGCTCGATAGAAGAGCTAGGAAATGGAGAAACATCATCTGATTGTTCTGTCAAAGTACGGGTAACCTGACATACTAGCCACTCATCTTCCTCCCCCTGACTTGTAGAGATGGGAGGTGCATAAAAGAATGGTATAGTCTCTGAAAACACTACATCAGTTGACACCAGATATTTACCAAGTTCAGTAGAATAACACTGATACCCCTTCTGAAAGCGAGAATAACCAAGAAAAACACACCTCAATGCCTTGGGATCCAGCTTGGTAACAGATGGTCGAACATCTCGAACATAACATGTGCTTCCAAACACCTTAGGTTCCACGGGAAATGACTTGTTTGGAAAAAGAACACTGTGAGGCATATTGCCACCAAGAATAGTAGATGGCATGCGATTAATCAAAAAGCAAGCTGTGGAGACCGCATCAGCCCAGAACTGTTTAGGAACCTTCATTTGGAACAAAAGTGCCCGAGCTGTCTCAAGTAGATGCCTATTCTTCCTCTCAGCAACTCCATTTTGAGAGGGTGTATCAGCACATGAAGACTGATGTAGTACACCATGTTGTCTCATGTAGGACTGAAATAACTCTGACATGTATTCGTTAGCGTTACCAGTCCTTAGAATACACACTAAAGCATTGAATTGAGTTTTGACTTCAGCACAGAAGGCAGAAAAGTGAGTAAACACTTCAGAGCAACTCTTCATAAAGTAAATCCAAGTCATCCGGGAAAAATCATCTAAAAAAGTGACAAAATAATTATGCCCAGTTTCAGAAACAACAGGACATGGTCCCCAAACATCAGAATGAACTAACTCAAAAGCTGACTCGGCTCGCTTATTAACCCTTGGACCTAACGAGAAGCGACGATGTTTTGCAAATCGGCATGACTCACAATCCAATGAAGAAATATTCTGAAACTGAGGACAAAGCTTCTTCAACAAAGGCAGAGAAGGATGCCCCAACCGACAATGTGCTTCAAAAGGAGACACGATACTGGAGCATGCAATAGACTGTGGCTCCCATTCATCAAGGATATAGAAATCACCAGAAAATATCCTTTACCAATAATCTGTTTCGTCATAAGATCTAGAAACAAACAATGATTGGGAAAGAACGTTACACAACAATTAAGGTCTCTAGTGATTTTACTAACAGAAATCAAATTAAAGGTCAAGTTTGGTAGACTTAATATAGATGACAGGGTAATAGAGGAAGTTGGTTTAACAGTCCCAGATCCAACACTGCTACAAGTTGTTCCATCAGCTACAATAACTGAAGAGGGTGCTTTGTGTGATCGAAAGCTAGAAAAAAAATTCGGATTACCTGTCATGTGATTTGTGGCACCAGAATCAATCACCCATTTATTTGAAGAGGTGATAAGACATGTCTTATCTGACCCAGCAAAAGCAGTAAATGAAGAAGATTCCTTCATTGATTTATGATATTGAAGGAACTCAAGAAACTCATCCGAGACCAAGATTGCTGGACTAGGAGTTGTAGCACTATTTCCTCCTTGCTTACTGTATATAGTCATTCTAATAAAACTCACGAAATATATTCAAGAAGAGATTAACTAAGTTCCAAGCAGGTAGCCAATAAAGATATACTCCACCAGAAATATGACCAAACCAAAGAACCAATGATGCACCAACAAATCACACAAACCAGTAATATACTCCACCAGGAAATATAACCAAGAATAGTGAAGTATATTCCACCACTAAAAGAACTCAGAAATACTAGATTATCTTCAGATTCCAAATAGGTAGGTAGCTGCGAAGGACCAAATCAAGATGGAAGAAACAAAGTTTAGATGGAAATTAGTAACCTAGGACTTTCAGATGAGACTGTTAATGAGCAGCACTTCTGGGAGCAAGAAAGCCATCTCAAATGGTGGTCAGTTCGAGTAGAAACCACCAGACACACGCTGAAAATAATGACGTGACCTAGGAACAGTGAGCCAAGTCTCCAACCGATCTCTCACGCACCCTCACGCGCCGTCGAGGCAGATTATGTCAGAATTTCTTTGTCGGTGCCTGGGCTTCGCAAACAATGAATCCGACCACCAAATTCTGGAAACATGAATATCAAAAGGATTGATGGTGAGAGTTACTTCGCCAGACCAAAGGACTCTCCTAAAACCGGTCAAGTTCCAGTGAGACCGTTTATTTCTCAGCCGGATTTCAAACTTAACACCAGCTCTAATACCATGTGAAAAACAAGGTATGGAAGAATCAAAGTTGGTATCTTATTTCATGAAGTGATACATATATATACATGTACATAGGATCCTAACTATGGAAAGAAGTAAAAGGAAAATCCTAAAAATCTGCTATCAAATCTCAATACTTATTCTATCTATGTATAGTACAAGTAATCTATCTACATTCATTCTTTATGTCTACATTCATTCTTTAACACGCCCATTTCTCTCATACCCTTCTCAATGAGCATCTTCTAATGAGAAGAAATAGTGTTTTGTATCGCGGTTAAATCAACAGGTACTGTTTTTTTCCTCTTCTATGGAGGGAGAGAGAGGGAGTGAGGGAAAAATATAAGATTGTTCAGTCACAGCAAATAGAAGTGAATCTAATGCCTCGATTTCAGAATCTAATGTAGACACACAGGATCTATAACAAGAATAACAATTAAGAACAGTCATGTAATGGAGGATGGGTTAAAGAATGAATGAAATTAGAGTATACTAGACTAAGCTCCCCTACCAAAACTTCAATCAAATACCACAAACATGTGCAACTGCTGCAGCAATAGATAAAATGTATGCATATCCAACCAAGGTAGCAAGTGCAGTGAATGGTGAGACAAAGAGGGTATCAATGGACATGTTAACCAATCCAGTTAGCACGTTAGCCTGCATGATCAAATGTCGATTTTGTGACTGATCATCCAGAGATCAAAGGATGAACAGAAAGCATTATAGAACGATGATGCCAGCAATAAATTTTTCTCACCAGAAGAAAAGAGCCCAGTAAGTTTCGGTCAAAAACTTCTATCAACGCAGCAACTTTATATCCAGGTACATAATCAGCTAGAGTTAAAACTGCAAAAACCTGAAAAAGAGAAACGTTGAGCCATGCCTAAATCAAAAAAGAAATGAAACATTATACGGAATCATGCCAGCAGATTGCGTTATGAAACTATGCATCATTGCATTCAAGAGAAATTTGCTCAAGTAATCCAGAAGTTCTTCCCAAGAAAGCATGAAAATTAATTAGTCTTCCCCTATCCAGAAGTCCGGTGCTGTTCCCTTACCGAAAGAGAAATGAATCTACTTTTGACAAAACTTTTTGGAAATGCATACGCAACATTTAGAAAAAGCAACACTTAGTTTGTATAAGTGTATATTAAGTTCAATCTTAGAAGAAAAATTATAAGCATCCTACTTCACTCAAGAATGTGGTCAATCTACCACAAAAAGTGAAATAGAATTAGCATTTACGAACAGACAAGACGTAACCATCTATCCTCCAGTCCTGGGCTCAGACATCCATTTTGTCGTATTACTCAAAAGACGTCCTTTCCCTAAACTGCACAAATGACCCCAAACTAATTAACTTGTTGGAGAAATTTAGAGTTTAGTCTTCCTTATAACTCACAGTTTGGTCCATGCTATTCTAGTAAGTAGTGATGAAACTCTTTGTTCTTCATAGTTATTATTTTCGCAGAGCTCAAAGCTACTTTTGTTTCTTTATCTCTTATTATCTCTTGGATTTCCACTTTCAATTAACTTATCAAGTTCTGAAATAAGTGATGAGTGATCAATTAATCAATAATCCTTCAATTCCATACTCTTTGGGGGTCAAACATATGATCTATATCCATTCTGATCAGCTAAATGAATCCTTTAAATCCACTCTCTATTTGTATCCATTTCATTCCGATACTGGTACATACAACAAGAACAACAACAACAACAACAAGAACCACCACCCCAGTGAATCCCACAAGTGGGGTCTGGGCAGGGTGAAGTGTACGCAAAGAAAGGTTGTTTCCGAAAGACTCCCGGCTCTACTGGTACATAGTTGTCGTTAAAGCAATTAAGAATTCTCTAAAACAAGAGGTTCTCTAAATCCTACACTTATTTCGACACTGACATACAAGTTTCTAACCAAAATATAAATATTCCTGACAAGCAACAGATATAATATAACTGTAAAAACATCAATTAGACCAAATTCCAACCAGCTGGTACAGTCTATATGGATCCTTTACTTCCATTATCTTCTGTCTTTACCTAAAATATGCACTGATTTCGACAAATCCTGTGTTTTTTTAGGACAACTTCCTTTCATGTGATTCTATGTCTACCTTATACTCTTTTAGCACCTTCAATCAGTCCACACCTACAAACCAACTTATTTGAGGTACATAGAACATGATCAAACCATCTACAAACGACATTCTTTTATTTATCCTTTATGAGCTTACTTGCACCCTCTATCGGATATAATCATTTTGATCTCAACGACGTATCCATATTAACTTGTGCATTTCTAGGACATTCATCTTGTGGATATATTGTATCCCTGAGACACTATACCTACTCACGTATAATGTTGGTCCCACAACCAATGTGTAGAATTTGCTATCACTTTGTTAGGTATCGGGTTCAAGGAAGATCTTTTGTGTAAACCAGGGTTAACGGAAATCTCTTTGCATCTCTTCCCACTGTTCTCATACTTGTAACTGCTTTTTCGTACATATCTCTAATACCACTTATTTTGATATGGATCCTTTGCAAAGGACTTTCATTCGCACTCTATTATATGCTTTCCATAGTTCACTGCATCTCATGTAGATATCTTTCTTCCTCTAAAACTTTCTATCAATCTTCGCTGTTATCAAACTACCAAGAATAAACTCACTCAGTCAAGCTTAATGTCCCTAAATCCACGCTCCATCACTCTTTTCGCGAAGTTCTACTGTATAAATCGTAAATTTAATATCACAACAGTTCGCACATCTTTATCTCCTTTGTTCTCATATATTGGAACCAATCTACTCTTTCTCCACTCATTTTGCATCTTTCTTTCCTTAATATAGCTCGAATTGCTTGGTTAGCCATCACTATAACTTCACCAAGGCACTTCAAAACCTCTATAAGTATACCAATTGGACCACAAACTTTTCTACCCTTAAATACTCCATGATATACTTTACTTCAACATAAGTTATCTATGAATTTAGCTAAGCTTTCTATCTGTCACACGTGTATGAAGATCAATTAAGTCATCCGCATAATTTGTATTGAGCATTTGATCGAGATAACCTCTCCATCTAGTCTCACTATCTCTGATCAAAACTTGTTGGAAATCATTCTTAATACACTTGGTCCAACTTTTTCCCCACTTTGTACTATATCGTGGCATAAATGATGAGAGAAGGCATCAGAAAACCTATGAATTCTAAGAGACAAAACTCCATCATCCAATAAGAGTCACATGTATGTGTGCAAGCACAAACTCCATTCACATGTCTACAACTGGAAACAACTCCTTACTACACCTTGGAACATAAAACATTGCGTAGATGAATGAGTAGCTACAACAATTAAGCAAACAAAATCTGCATACACAACTTTGAACCGTAGTGGTCAGCAGGCTGGATCGTGGCTTTGGAAATAAATCGGGCAGGTGAAAATACCATACAAAGTTGAATGTTTTGTTTGGCTGGTTGTAAAGACTACTCGTCTAACACAAGAGAATTTGAAGAGAAGGGGAATGCGGCTTTGCTCTAGATGCTACTTATGTGGAAGGGAAGCTGAGAGCAATAGCCGTCTTTTTTTTGCATCGTCGGATAACAGATCAACTTTGGCAAATCTTTTTTAATATAAATGGGTTGAAATGGATCATGCCTAAATCAACTGGAAAGCTCCTGGCTTGCTGGAATGATTGTGAAGGAGTGGTCAGACAAAAGAAATGGTGGAGTGCTGTTCCGGCTTGTGTTGGTGGACCATCTGGAAGGAAAGAAACTCAAGATTTTTTGAAGATATAGGCAACAATATCTAGAAGATTAAGCTGAATTGTTTGTTTTTATTTCACTTTTGGTGTAAAGAGGAAATGGTAGAACTAGTAGAACCACTGTTTAACATCATAGAATTCTTAAGAAATGAACTAGGGAACTTTCTGTGCTCTTTTTGTGAATTGTAAATATGGCTCTTAGTACTGCCTTTGTGCTGCTAATGGAGTATAATTTGTTACCTTTCTCAAAAAAAAGAAATGAAGCAAACAAAAGGCGCCACAGGGAAGAGAGCTTTCCACATTCTAACTATGAAAAAGAAACCTCAATAGCATCTAAGTAGATACAATAAACAATGAACTGATGTTTATTGGTGTCAAAGAAACAGACTTGAAGGATGAGAGCAACAAATGGCCCAGAACATTCTTGAAACACACTGCAGAAGGAAAGTCAAGAGACATTTAGTAACAGAGTCAATTTATATGAATCTTACCTGAAGGTTCATAGCCAATACTACAGTAACATATGCCAGGTTGCACTGTCAAAAGAGTTTATTAGTCATCTTGCCATAAAATTACTCTGAAAACTAAGACATTTTTTACTGAAAACAAAAGGAGGAAAACACCCAGAGCAATACAACACTACCATTCTGCGAGAAACCCTCTCAACGTGCATGTCTAAAAAAACTGTCAGCAACCTGCAACATGAAGAGGAAGCAACAAGTTAGAAATAGCAGCAATTATATATCAAGGCAGCAAACTCCATAGAGGAAGCTCAAACCAGAGTAGAAGACAAAGAATCCAGACTCTAATCCTTGCCCAGTCGTTTGTTCTCAACACAGCATCTCCAGGTTTTCCAAAGAAAAGATAGCTGCCTAGTTGGATGCAAACGAGGTATAACCCCCAATAACCTGATATCAAAAGAAATAATCTTCCAAACCAGAATTTCCAATCATAACGTAAAAAAGCAAGGACATTATGACAAGAAATGCTGAAAATATTATGATAACCAGCTTCAACCCAGCTAAAGTCGATACTCATGTGAGAATGCACGGGAGAAAAATCTATTATTGATTAAAATTGACAATGATACAATGAGCCCTATATATATAATACATGTCTTACTCCTAATACATATGGGATTAGGGTTATATACTACTATTTAACTATCAAACTAACACTCCCTCTCAAGCTGGTGCATATAAATCATATGTACCGAGTTTGTTACATATATAACTAATACGAGGACCAGTGAGGGACTTGGTGAAAATATCAGCAAGCTGATCATTCGATTTCACAAATTTTGTAGCAATATCTCCCGAGAGTATCTTTTCTCTAACAAAGTGGCAGTTAATCTCGATGTGTTTAGTTCTCTCATAGAACACTGGATTTGACGAAATATGAAGAGCAGTTTGATTATCACACACAAGTCTTATCTGACTAATCTCACCAAATTTCAACTCCTTGAGCAACTGTTTGGTCCAAATTAGCTCACATGTGGCCATAGTCATTGCTCGATATTCTGCTTCTACACTAGACCGAGCAACCACATTTTGTTTCTTGCTCTTCCAAGACACCAAATTTCCTCCTACTAAGACACAATATCCAGACGTAGAACGTCTATCAGAAGGTGATCCTGCCCAATCAACATCTGAGTATCCAACGATCTGCTCATGGCCTCGATCCTCAAACAATAAGCCTTTGCCTGGAGCTGATTTTATATACCGAAGAATGCGGACAACTGCATCCCAATGACTATCATAGGGAGAATCCATAAACTGACTCACAACACTCACAAGAACTGAAATTTCAGGTCTAGTCACTGTGAGGTAATTTAATTTACCAACCAACCGCCTATATCTTGTAGGATCGCTAAGAGGCTCCCCCTGTCCTGTCAGAAGTTTAGAATTCGGATCCATCGGAGTGTCAACAGGTCTACAACCTGTCATTCCTGTCTCTTCAAGAATATCTAAGGCATACTTCCGTTGTGAGATCACAATACCTGAGCTAGACTAAGCGACCTCAATACCTAGAAAATACTTTAATCTGCCCAAATTCTTAGTCTGAAAGTGCTGAAAGAGATGTTGCTTCAACTTACTAATATCATCCTGATCATTGCCGGTAATAACAATATCGTCAACATAAACGACCAGATAAATACAGAGATTTGAAGCAGAATGTCGATAAAATACAGAGTGATCAGCTTCACTACGAGTCATGCCAACTCCTGAACAACTGTGCTGAACTTACCAAACCAGGCTCGAGGAGACTACTTTAGACCATAAAGGGACCGGCGCAACCGACATACAAGGCCACTAGATTCCCCCTGAGCAACAAAACCAGGTGGTTGCTCCATATAAACCTCATCCTCAAGGTCACCGTGAAGAAAAGCATTCTTAATGTCCAACTGATAGAGAGGCCAATGGCGAACAACAACCATGGATAGAAAAAGGCGGACTGATGCAATTTTAGCCACGGGAGAGAAAGTAACACTGTAATCGAGTCCAAATATCTGAGTATATCCTTTGGCAACAAGACGAGTCTTAAGTAGATCAACCTGGCCATCTGGACCAACTTTGACTGCATACACCCAACAACAACCAACAGTCGATTTACCCGAAGGAAGAGGAACAAGCTCCCAAGTACCACTCGTATGTAAAGCAGACATCTCGTCAATCATAGCCTGTTGCCATCCAGGATGAGACAGTGCTTCACCTGTAGACTTAGGGATGGAAACAAAGGACAAAGATGACACAAATGCACAATGGGATGATGACAGACGATGGTAACTTAAACCGACATAATGAGGATTAGGATTAAGTGTGAATTGTATACCTTTTCGTAGTATAATCGGTTGATTAAGAGGAGACATGTCCGCAGTATTAGCAGGGTCAAGTGCAGGACGTGAATCAGCTGGGCCTGATGCTGGGGGCGGACGACGAGGATAAGTCAGGAGTGGTGGAGCTGTAGAAGGTTGAACTGGACTAGGTGGTGGCACTGGAGCTATAGTTGTGGAACTGGACTAGGTGATGGCACTGGAGCTATAGGTAGTGGAACTGCAACTAGAACTGTAGGCGGTGGAGCTATGGAGAAAGATGAATGGGAGATAGGGACTGAATCTCCAAAAGAAGGAACGGATAGCACCTCAGAAATATTTAAGTGATTAACTGGACCTGTGAAGTATGATTGGGTTTCAAAGAAGGTAACATCAGCAGGCATAAGAAATCGTTGAAGGTCAGGAGAATAACATCAATATCCCTATTGCGTTCTCGAGTAACCCAGAAATATGCACTTAAGAGCACAAGGAGCTAACTTATCTTTTCCTGGAGTAAGGTCATGAACAAAGCACGTACTCCAAAGACACGGGGTGGAAGAGAGAACAAAGGTAAGTGGGGAAACAGGACAGAGAATGGAACTTGATTTTGGATAGCTGAAGATGGCACACGATTAATAAGATAACAAGATGTAAGAACTGCATCCCCCCAAAAACACAGCGGAACATGAGATTGTATGAGTAGGGTACGAGTAGTTTCAATAAGATGCCTATTCTTTCTTTCAGCTACCCCATTTTGTTGGGATGTGTACGGACAAGATGTTTGATAAATAATCCCATGGGAGTTCATAAACTGTTGAAATGGGGAAGACAAATACTCTAGGGCATTATCACTACGAAATGTGCGGATAGAAACCCCAAATTGATTTTGAATTTCAGCGTGGAAGGTCTGGAAAATAGAAAACAACTCAGATCGATTTTTCATCAAAAATATCCAAGTGCACCTGGAATAATCATCAAAGAAACTGACAAAGTAGCGGAATCCTAAGGTAGAACTAACCCGACTAGGACCCCAAACATCTGAATGGGCTAAAGTAAAAGTTGACTCTGCTCGATTATCAAGACGCCGCGGGAAATAGGAGCGGGTATGCTTACCGAGCTGACACGTCTCACACTCTAGAGTGGACAAGTGAGATAAGCCAGATACCATTTTCTGAAGTTTTGACAAACTGGGATGTCCTAACCGTTTACGTAATAAATCTGGTGAATCAGTAACGGGACAAGTTATTGGAGGAAGATAAGATGTGAGTCCATGTGATTTTGCAAGGATAAGGTAATAAAGTCCATCTAATTCACGTCTGGTACCAATGATCCGCCCTGTACTGCGTTCCTGTATAAAAACAAGGTCATCAAGGAATAAAACAGCAGATTTAAGTGATTTGGCTAAGCGACTAACAGCTATGAGATTAACAGGACTACCATGAACATAAAGAACTGAGTCTAAACGTAAGGAAGGAAGTGGACTTGCTTGACCTATTGCAGTTGCCATGGCTTGAGACCCATTGGCCATTGTGACTGTTGGAAGAGATTGAGAAAATGAGATACTAGTGTAAAGAGATTTATTACCAGAAATATGATCAGATGCACCTGAATCAATGACCCAAGACTCAGAAGGTGAAGATTGGGAGACACAAGTCATGCTACTATTTGTTGGAACAACGGAGGCTAATCCTGAAGATGTCTATTACGTGCTTTGTACTGAAGGAATTCAATATAATCCGGTATAAAGAAACCATCTGGATTGGATTTAATGCATTCGATCCAACGAATTGTGAGTCTAAGGCTTCTAATAAGAATGACATTATAATGTTCACGCCGGAAAAGGTCAGAAAATTGTTTGGAAATCACTGTTTCACTATTACTGTTCACCGGAAACACTGTAGCTCGCCGGAAAATAAAAAAGTCGTTGGAATATGATGTAAACTTGATGGGTAGGCTCGGAAAGGCCACGCGAACAGGCTGTATGAAGGAAAAAATTTGAAATCTGGCCGGGAAAAGGCCAACGCGCCGGCGCGTGGGGAAAAACTCGCCGGAAAAACAGACTTCTGATCCGCGCGTGAGGGCGGGTGAGAGGTCGGTTGCCTGAGATCTTTGGTAGGGTTTGGTCGCCTAAGCCTTGGGAACCCTGGGGTGGTGTTGGTTTTTGCACAACACCAACAGAAAGTGATTTTGTTACGGATAACCTCTTAAGTCGCCGGAAAATTGCACGGCGACGAGGTCTTTCTTCCCGGAAGTCGCTGGAATGACTCACAGCGATAATTTTCTCACTGAAGCTCTGATACCATGTGAGAATGCACGGGAGAAAAATCTATTATTAATTAAAATTGACAATGATACAATGAGCCCATATATATAATACATGTCTTACTCCTAATACATATGGGATTAGGGTTATATACTATTATTTAACTATCAAACTAACAACTCACATAATGAATTAAACATCACATTTGGTTAAGGACGACTCGTTTCAAACCTACTTTGAAATGCTTTTCTTGAGACGAGGATCGATCGGAAACAACCTTTCTACCTCCACAAGGTACGAGTAAGGTCTAACATACATACTACCCTCACCAGACCCCACCTCACTTCACCTCTGGGAATACACTGGGTATATTGTTGTTATTTGATTAAAGACGACTCGTGAATACCTTCTGAGAAAGGAGATGTGTAACGAAATAGAAATAGCTAATGTAATGCTTCGTTACCCATGTTTTATTCTACCTTGAAAAGAAAAGTCATGGTCAGAGTTTTGACATCCTCTAGGAAAGGGTTCCCAAATAAACAATTCTTACCTTCTGATAAAAATTTGGGAACGAAATTCAACGCTTGGCACAGGAATAAAAATTTAACCAAAAAAGAATCAGAAAAGAAGTATTTTTCTTCAGAGTGGCAAGTGTGTGTGTGTGTTAATCTGGATGTTCATTTGTCTCAAAATCTACAAACTTACCTGACACCTTTATTCGACCATAGGAAACAGTTAACATGTGTGCTAGATTCAACAAAGGAAGAACCATAAAAGAAAATGAATCCTCAGTTCTTACTACAATAAAGTTACATTACATGGACCAACTTGCAAGATGTGAATATGTGATTACTGCAATATTTTCAGTAATATCCAGAATGTACTGAATTTACCTCTAGATTAACTTTATTTATTCTTTTGATTTATAAGCATTTGGAAACAAAATGTTCATAATTTTTTCTACATTTAGGTATCTTTTCTTCAGTTCTCTCAGCCCACATCCCAAAATTCACCTAAATAAGTCCACGCACTATTCACATAATAATTCCGCTCAAACAAATTAGCATTAGGAAGCAGTTTTACACGTGTATGCTTACACTGACCAAAGAAAAACCCAAAAACTAAATAAATGCCCCAGTTCTTGCTAGAATAAATTTACAATTTGCGAATCGCCTTAGCCCGAATAGTACTATGTAGGAACTTATCATGGTTAATTATACTGTGAAGTTTAGTTTGATTTACAAGCATTGCGACCCAGATCTTTAAAAAAGATACATATATTGGTACCTTTTCTTAACGCCACCTATGTGAGCTAGTCTCAAGTCTAGATAAAGGAGGAATTTGTGATTCCAAGTTAAAACTTAAAGGGGAAACCAGCCAGTCTCTTCTCCCAAGCATTTCCAGATTGACACAAAGAAACCATAAAACTGAACAAGAGAGTAAGCAAACGCAGCGCGCGCGCGCGAGAGAGAGAAAGAGAGGGAGGGAGGGAGGGAGAGCTCTAATTTCATTTCACAAATTTATTGTATGTTTATATGAAGATTTTACTTTACAATAATACTTACCAAAAATGCTAAAAACTCCTTCTTTGTTTTGGCTGATGATGTCAGCTCCTCTCTCGCTTGAGAGAGATATTCATTTAGCCCAAGCAACAAGAAGGCCTCATATCCTAAAACGACAAAGAACATTATAGGCTTACAAACATAGGTACCCAAATTTTTTAGATGGGCCAAGATTGCAACAATACCTAATAGAATAAACCAGCCCAGCATTCCACAATTACTTGGCGAAAGATTAACCATCGATGTCAAACTTGCCACGGCAGCAAGAGTGAAAAAGAAATTCCAGTGCACACCATATTCACCAACGTGAACCTATGATGAGGAAGGGAGTGACTTCCTATGTTGCACGGACTTTTCAAAATGTTGTCTCGTTCGTGTCGGATCCTCCAAAAATACACTACTTCTGAAAGATCTAACACGCACCCGGAGAAATTTTCGGAGAGTTCGAGCAACATAGGTGACTTCTAACAGCTATAATACATAGAAAGTGATATAGACCGAAGAAATGCCCACCAAATGCAGATGAAGAAAGGAACATAGTAACTTTGCAGATAAATTTCATGAGAAGCATCTGTAACCATTAGTAGAGACATCCGATGCATTTAATTCAACATACAAACAAAATCATACATAGGTAATGTGAGAATGCACGAGAGAAAATATTATTGATTCATAATTGACAATTATACTATATATATATATATATATATATATATATATATATATATAATACATGTCCTACTCCTAATATATATGGGATTAGGGTTATTTATTACTATTTAACTATCAATCTAACACTCCCTCTCAAGCTGCTGCATATAAATCACATGTACCGAGCTTATTATATGTATAACTAATACGAGGACCAGTGAGGGACTTGGTAAAAATATCAACAAGCTGATCATTCGACTTCACAAATTTTGTAGCAATATCTCCCGAGAGTATCTTTCCTCTAATAAAGTGACAGTCAATCTCGATGTGTTTAGTTGTCTCATAGAACACTGGATTTGACGCAATATGAAGAGCAACTTGATTATCACATACAAGTCTTATCTAACTAATCTCACCAAATTTCAACTCCTGAGCAACTGTTTAATCCAAATTAGCTCACATGTCGCCATAGCCATTGCTCGATATTTTGCTTCTGCACTAGATCGAGCAACCACATTTTGTTTCTTCCTTTCCCAAGACACCAAATTTCCTTCTAAGACACAATATCTAGACGTAGAACGTCTATCAGAATGTGATCCTGCCCAATCAACATCTGAGTATCCAACGATCTGCTCATGGCCTCGATCCTCAAACAATAAGTCTTTGCCTGGAGCTGATTTTATATACCTAATAATGCGGACAACTGCATCCCAATGACTATCACATGGAGAATCCATAAACTGACTCACAACACTCACAGGAAAGGAAATGTCAGGTCTAGTCCCTGTGAAGTAATTTAATTTACCAACCAACTGCCTATATCTTGCAGGATTGCTAAGAGGCTCCTCCTGTCCTGGCAGAAGTTTAGAATTGGTATCTGTCACACCTCCTTTTTACCTACACCCCCGGAAAGATGTATAAATAAGGGAGTTTTTCCAATTTAAGTGACAATCGAAACGGGATTATTTTATTTAAAATTCAGAGTCGCCACTTGAGATAGTTTATGGTGTCCCAAGTCACCGGTTTAAATCCCGAATCGAGGAAAAAATTGACTCTGTATTACAGTCCGTGAATCAGAAATCCGAGTAAGGCATTTTGTTAACCCGGGAGAAGGTGTTAGGCATTCCCGAGTTCCGTGGTTTTAGCACGGTCACTCAACTGTTATATTCAGCTTAATTATCTGATTTTAAACAATTATAAACCTATGTGCAAATTTTAACTTTTAACCGCTTTTATTCAATTTTTAAAGAAGATTGAACGTCGTTTAAAACACGTCTTTGGATCGCGCCGCATGAAATGTACCCGCAATCCTAAACATATTTTATTCAACATTGTGGAGAATTAAAATTGGGTCACATGAAATGCACACCCGAAATTAGAATTAGGTAACACAGCTAGATCACGGGAACCGTATCCGTAGCCATGATTTATTCAAGAATTTAACTAATTTTGCTAAAATTGGTTGAGATTAGAGGTCACACAGCTCGTGGAATTAATGCGTGGATGATTTGAGCCCAACTCATAAATTGCAGGTGTATCATCATTGAAACCCAAAACTTGCTTAGAACACTACATCAATATAACAAGAGTATGGCACTAACTAAAATTATGTATTGTTTGTATCATTACGGAGTTAAGTGCCCACACAGTGCATCAATCTAGAAACAATCCTTTTACTTTATTTGTCATAAACAATATTGTACTACTGCAGCATGGTCAGATTCAAACTTAAACAAATTGAAATCATGAATGAAAAGCAAAAGCACATAGCAAAAGCAAAAAGCAAAAAGTAAAAGTAAAAGCAAAAGGGTGCTATTATTTTTGCCGCTTTTAATATTTCGGGAAAAATTTAAAGTTATTTAAAACACATTGTAAGCCACACTACATAAATGCACCCGCGGTTCGGAACACATGTTATATAACATTGTCGAGATTTGGATGGGTCACATAAATGTGCACCCCAGTTTAGGAAGGTAAATTATTAAGTAGCGCGCCTAAAGCGACTACGCCTTTTCGAATTTGCGAGGGCCATGGAAATTCAACTAAATAGCACGCCTCCAATTCTAAGGATTCAATTATTCAAAATAAACTAAATGAGGGCAGCCATCTTAGCTGTTGGAAGTCAGTAGCTTTTGAGGCTAAAGCTAAAGATCTCAAAACTCTAGAATTCATTTCAATTAACATGCCTTCCCCATCAACTGGATTTACAGCAAACAGTTTCCACTCTTTAATTTTGAACTAATTAAGCTAAAAGTAAAAATGAAATCCTACGAAGGGAAAAGTAACCAAATCTAAAGCAGATTTGTTATATTTTTAAAATAAGAGGTGCTGTGATTTAAACAAGAAACAAATCAATACACAACACATAGAGCAATCAACACCATCACATTTAATTTAAATTCAACCATGGTCCAACCAAATCAGTGTACACCAAGAAACAGCATTTCAATGTAAAACATTTACGAATTAACAAAATTCGTCATGGAAATCGAAAGCAGCAGAAATTAAGAATAAAGAAATGGAACCTCTTTAAACGACCAACCCGAGCCGGTGTACAAGAACCCGAACAGAAAAATTTTCCGGACTAAAACTCGAATCTCGACGGTAGCTCGGACGGAACCTCAAATCGTCGACAAATCGAACGGAACTGAACTGAACCGAACCAATGGATGGAGCTAGCGACCTACGAACGGGCTTTAACGGAACTCGGACTTAACTAAAAAGCCACTGCTTTTCGACGACAACCAAAGAACGAGAAGAAAATAAAAGAAACTTTTCACTGTTGCTCCTCTCGTTTCCTGCGAGATCGACGGTGAAAGAGGAAGAACGATGGGGATCGTTCTTAATTTTGGCTGCTGTCGATCTCTCTTCTAGGTTGCTCTCTCATGGCTACTACTTTTTTTGTAGGAGAAGATGATGCTTGGGGGTCTGTGTTGTTGATGCCCGAAGAAAGGGGGTCTGTTGCTTTTGTTTAAATAAATAAAAGTGACGATTGGAATTGGGGTGAGGCCCTTTTTTTGTTAATGGGAAGGCACTATCTTCCCTTTTTTCGTATTCTCTTTTTATATTTCCCTATTCCCAGATCTATATCTTTCTTCCACTCTCGTCTGTTCCCCTCTATGTAGTGTGTGTATTATTTTTGGACCGAAAAAATAATGAGAAGATGCCGTGTGGTCCCCTTGGCAAAAGAAACGTGAGTGGGAATTGAAGATGGGGTGCATGTGAGGTTTGTTATGTAGAGATAAGGAAGCATTTTGGCAAATAAAAACTTTTGATTGGTTCTTTCTTTTTGTCTTTTCTTTTAAAAACTAATTAAAAATACTACATTACTATTACAAATTAGAAAAACACAAGAAACTATTAAGGAAAAAGTTATAAAATTGCTAGTCTTACCAAAATTAGACAAAAACATATTTTTGTGAATTTCTTTTCTTTTGCAAATGAAATACATCTTATATCTAAAAGTGTAATTCTTTTTTTTGTAGTATTTTCTTTTCTTGATAATAAATAGTAAGCAAAATGATCTATCTTGCAAACTAAGTAAAAAAAAGCAAGGTAAAATTATTACACTCAAATCTCTAACTCAAAAATTGTACCAAACTAGATAAAACTTTTTCTTTGGTATTTTATTATTATTATTAGTATTATTTATTTTTTTATTTATTTTGAAACTTTTCTTTCTTTGTAAATGGAAAATAAAACTAATACTCTAAAATATGTAACTCTTTTTTTTTTTGTAATTTTCATTTTCGTGTAATAAAAATAAAGTAAAAGAGTAAAAATTAGTTGAAATATCTATATTAGGCCTAAATTAAATATTTACGTACTAAAATATAAACAATCTAGGGGAGGGTCAAAAATCACATGTCTACAGTTGCCCCTCTTTGACTGGAAACGCAAAAAAAATTCAGACAAAGAACGACTAGACATGTTTTTCGACCCAACCCTTATTTGGAGAGACTAAACTGAGAGAGAGGAATGTGACCGAGCCCTGGTATCTGGGCTACCTACATATCCTTGGTTATAAAGGAATCAGGCCACATGTAGTTCAGAGATGAGTGAGATGATGGAGTATGCCGAGGTGAAGAGCCAATCGAGGTGACGTTCCGTTGAGGTTCCGGTCCGTAGTCCTGTTATTACATCAAAAATCAAAACATGAAAAAGACTAGCTAAGCCTATCAACTACGAGTTACAAGTTTCCTATCTATAAGTCTTCTGAAGCTTGATCTTGAGTCTTGAGTGGTTCTTCATGCAGACTTTAGATTTGAACCTTGACGCTTGCTAATTGCAGGTGCTAGCTCGTTCTTCTTCAAATTTTCGGACCAAGACCGGACATGTAGTGCTTGTGACCTCGGCCGTGTCTTAAGTAGCTCACACCCTTCATCAACTTCTGCATTTGGATCAACTTCTTGCCTTTCTCTTTTTCTTTATTGTGACTAACTTCTGTTGATCACCTCGGACTGCTGACTCGCATTCTTGCTGGGAGCTTCTTTTATTGCTGACTTGAATTGTAATCTGAGATGTTTTCCCTTTCTTCAGGTGGACGCCTGATTGCCAAAAACTTGAACTGTATTCCCGTGCTCTCCAGGTGGGCGCCTGATTGCTGAAGCTTGAATTTATTACCTTGTTCTCCAGGTGGGCTCCTGATTATTTGAAATTTGAATAGTATTCCATGCTTTCCAGGCGGGCTCCTGACTTCAACTTGAAAGTGCTCCCTGCTCTCCAGCCGGGCTCCTGACTTCAAGATAGACAAAACAAAGAATTTGAAAGCTAAAACTTAAATTGTACTCCCTTGTTCTCCAGGCGGGCTCCTGACTGCTAAGCTTGAAAGTATTCCCTGCTCTCCAGGCGGGCTCCTGACTGTTGCATTTGAAAGTATTCCCTGCTCTCTAGGCGGGCTCCTGACTTCAACTTGAAATGTATTCCCTGCTCTCCAGGCAGGCTCCTGACTTCAACTTGAAATGTATTCCCTGCTCTCCAGGCGGGCTCCTGACTTCAAAATAGACAAAACAAAGAATTTGAAAGCTAGAATTTAAATTGTACTCCCTTGTTCTCCAGGCGGGCTCCTGACTGCTAAGCTTGAAAGTATTCCCTGCTCTCCAAGCGGGCTCCTGACTGCTGCATTTAAAAGTATTCTCTGCTCTCCAGCCGGGCTCCTGACTTCAACTTGAAATGTATTCCCTGCTCTCCAGGCGGGCCCCTGATTGCTAAACTTTAAATGTATTCCCTGCTCTCCAGGCGGGCTCCTGACTTTAGCAACACAAACAAAAACAAAGAAAATTTTTCTGCCCCAGTTTGGTGGCTGGGCACAGATGTGAGTGTAAAACGGAATTATATTACCAAGTATTAGTAAGAATTTGAAAGCTAGGTCCCATTATTCAAGGGGGTCCTGACAACTCTTAACTAAACTGCAATTTTAAATCTAAGTTATATCTTCTACAGGTGTGACTTCTGCTAATTCTTGCTATCTAAGAGGATCTTTAAACTACTCCCCATTTATCCAGGAGGGTCCTGAAAATCAAAGGTCAAATTTTATCTTAAGGGTGACAACTTTCATGACTGAATTATACTACCCTACAACAGAATTTACGCTAAATGTTGTTATCTAATCGAAATCTTAAAGCTAAGTCCCATTATTCAGGAGGGTCCTGGAAACTCCTAATTGAATCCTATCTCGAACATGCAAACTTCTAAGCCAACTTATATTCCTTTGGGATACATTTATGCTAGATTATGTTATTTCTGAACTTTAAACTAGGTCCCATTTTCTAGGAGGGTCCTAAAAATCAAAAATCAAACCTGTTTGGTGACTGCCTTTCTCCACGGAGGGTTTCTCCGAAGCAACCGAAATTTCCTGCCCCTATTTTAATCAAAGAAAAATCTTGTTAGTTTAAAATGTGGTGGTTGGTTTGTGGCCTTGACTTTGAGAGCGGTTGCTCATTCACTTCTCATGATAATCGATTTCCACTCGAACGCCTTGCTTGTTCCTTGACTAATCACTTTCTTTGTCATCCTTACCACAAAAAATACCTCTTCCATTCAGACCCAATACCTTCTATCTGTTGCATTGCTCATGAACCGACATCTACCAAACCTTTGTGTTTCACATGATCCCCATGGTATATTGATTATTACCAACTTCAATGCGCACGTTGTTCTTTCCTGATTTAAATCACTAGCCTTGGTCTTGAGGTCTATTGCTCCATCACTTGCCATGATAGCTTTGATTTCTGCATGGAAGATATTGCTTGTCACTGGTTTACCACCTTTTTTGTCCCTTGTATTTCACATGGATCCCAACGCATGTTGATTGTTACCAACTCAGTGTGTATGTTGTTCTTCCTTGACTTAAACCACTGGCTTTGGCTTTGAAGTCTATTTCTCCCTCGCTTGCCATGATAACTTTGATTTCTGCATGGAAGACTTCGCTTGCCACTGGTTAACCACATTTCGTGAATCTTATCACAGAAAATACCCTTAATTTATTCACCTAACACCCTCCATCTGTTGCATTGTTCATGAATTGATATGTACCAAACCTTTATATTTCATAAGGATCCCAAAGCATGTTGATTATTACCAGCTCAATGCGTTTGTTGTTCTTTTCTGACTTATGACATTTCGATGTGTTAGCCAGACCCCGTTTTGTGCAATTGGACAGCCAGTGGCAAATTTTGAAGTCATTTCTCACTTATTTTGACCAAACAGACTCAGGAAGAGGAAGTAAATAAGACAAGAGGAATAGAGTAAAGGACAAAGAAAAGAGATGATTCCTAACAAGAAAATTACAAAGTAGAAATCTATTAGATGTGGATACCAACTCTAATGACCATGACATGCACCTGTGGCCTATTCTGTTGAGCAAGTCTAATGTTCAACTCCTGTTATACCCCGAAACCGTGAAACTGGGCTTCAATGCCCTGATTATCCAATCCGATTCACAGTCCTTATTCGACTTGTAATGCCCGAAGGGTTTTCACCATCAAGCCTCTCTCATTTTGTTCTTTCTCTCAACTTACTGTCGCCTTACGGTGCCCGCGAGGGTTTTCACCAATAAGACTCTCTCATTTTTATTTCTCTCAGCTCCCGTCGCCTTACGTTTCCCGTGAAGGTTTTCACCTCTAAGACTCTTATTTTATTTCTCTGCTTGGACCAGAGTGCTGCCCCTGATATGATTCACCTCTACTCGCTTGACTTGGCATCTCTCGAAAACTGGTCGGAAGGTCTTTCTTTGGACCGTAATGTGGGCTTTGGATGGGGTTAGGAAGAAAGGATATCAAAGGCTCAAAATAATTTGAATGGGTTCAAAATTACAACTTTCGGAATCAGATTTCCTACCACAACCACCACTTCTGCCCCAGTTTCTTTGCTTGGGGACTTTTGGATTTTTATTTTGATGAGACCGAACCATGAGGCTACCTACGTATCCTTAAAAGGAATCAGGTCGAACGTAGTTCATGTCATAGGAATTACTTTGTTGTTGTGATTTTCTCTTTTCTCTTTCTTTTCTTTCTCTTTTTTGCTTTCTTTTTCTCTTTTTTGCTTTCCTTTTTTTCTTTTTGTTGTTTTTTTTTCCTTTTTTTTTCTTATCATTCTTTTCGTTCTCTTCTTTTCCCTTTTTTTTTTTATGATTTTCATTTTTCTTCTCTCCCTTTTTGTTCTTTTCTTTTCTCTTTTCCTTTACTTATCTTTCACGCTTGTGTTTCTGATCTTTTCTACTGATTCCGAAAGAGGGGTATGAAAGAAAATAAACAAGTCTCGAAGGGGTAACGAAGGGTAAGGTGTTTAGATAGCAGAACAAAATGCCTTCGTCATTCCAATCTTCAAAACATGTCAAGTACAAACAACACAATTAAACAAACCAAGGAAAATATTCGTAACATCTTTTGATTGCGCCAGACTTGATGACCATATCCACACATTCGCCTTTTACATCTGTTAAGTACGAAGCACCATTGGATAACACTCTCATTACGATGAACGGCCCCTACCAATTTGGGGCAAACTTGCTTTTAGCTTCAACCTGATGCGGCAGGATGCGTTTCAACAGTATTTCTTTTTGTTCTACTTGCCCCAGTTTCACAATTCGGGCTTGAAGTGATCTCAAAATGCCTTTACATTTTTTTCTCAAATGTCCCTATCATCTTCAAATTGTTTCATTGCTTCATGACTAAACTAACTTTTTAAGACCAGGCTGAGAATTACGCGTGCATGTCATGTCACTAGAGTCAATAGGAAAAGAACTATAAAAAGAAAAGAGAACGAAACAAAAATGACTAAAAATAACAGAGAACAGAAAGTTGCATTAGACAGATGGTGAAAGGGTTTGAACAACAAAACAAGCAAACTAAACTGGGGTTACAAACCTAGAAAAAACCTAGACAACACTAGACGGGCTACTATGACTAAACAAACTAGGCAAAATAAAAGGATAGAAAGGTTTGAGTCACCAGACAATATCCGGATTACAACCCTGAAATAACCCGAACAACAGAAATAACAACAAAATAAACCACCAAAACTCCTCCCTGGCTAACCAAGAAAGGAGTATCTTTCCAATTTCCAATCTCGGCGCCTTAGCCACTGAATTCCGCATCAACATTACTAGGACCTTCACAAACTTCCATCACATTGTTCTTAACAAATTGCTTTTGGGTTCCCTTTGTTGGCTCGTTCTTAAGATCAACCTCTGATAGCACTGAAAACTTTGCAGCGCGTGGACCTTCGAGGATCTCAGAAGAATTTTCATATTCCTTTTCAAAACAAATCATACTCATCATATGTGTCTCATTACGAGCAGGAGATGGACTTTGGTTAGTGTCTGCTGCATCTGGATTTTGCACGACAATGTCACCTGCATCAATAAGCTTCTGAATTGCTTTCTTCAGATTCCAACACTTCTCTATGTCATGCCCCGAGGAATTTGAGCAATATGCGCACCTTTGAGAAAAATCAAACTTCTTTGATAGAGGGTTTGGCATTTTTATATGAATCGACTTCAACATGTCCAATTGCTTCAACTTTTGGAACAAAATGGCATATGATTCTCCAATAGGTGTGAAAGCCTTTTCTTTTTTCAGCAACTTCTCATTCTTAAATGCTTGATTGGGCCGAAAACCTGATCCAGGGGGTTTTCGATAGGCTCGTGGGGGTGGATAGGCATTTTATGGAGCTGGGTACTAAGAGAGTGATGTACGATTTTGGGAGTTCCGTGGAGAGAAGTGGCATTGGGGAGGATCATCTGGTGCATCAGGATATCCCCGAGGATGATATCGAGGCTGGAAGTGTTGATCGGGAAAGCCCATCGGATCATCTTTTCGGTTTCTCTTTCTTCCACCCGAGCTTACTGGGATGTTCTGAATGTCTTTCGAACAACTCATGATTTTACCTGAGTTGATTCCCTCTTCTACCATCTCCCCAATTTTTAACACATCATTGAAAGGCTTTCCCAAGGTCGGGATCAAATGACTGAAGTAGGTGGGCCCCTGGGCTTTTAGGAAGAGCTTAACCATTTCTTCTTCAGCGATCGAGGTATTGACTCGAGCAGCCTACTCCCTCCATCTGAGTCCAAATTCTCTAAAGCTTTCCTCCGGTTTCTTTTACATTCTGGATAGGGAGGAGCGGCCTGGGGTAACGCCCGATCTGTATTGAAAGTATCGAACAAAATCTTGAGCCATGTCATCCAATGTAGGCCAATTACCAACATCTTGACGATTATGCCATTCCAAAGTTGTCCCAGTCAGGCTCTCACTGAAGTACGTCATCAACAAATCATCTTTCTCGCCAACACTTCTCATTTTACTGCAATAATCCCTCAAATGGGCTACTGGATCTTCACACCCATCATACAAGTTAAACTTTGGCACTTTAAACCCCGCGGGCAGGCGAACGTCAGGGGACACAGACAGTTCTTTGTAGGACATGCTGCACTGATCTTCCCTTCCTTGTTTGTTCATCGAGGATTGTTCTATGCCTTTCAGCCTCTTGGGTATCCCCTCTTTCCTTTCTCTTCCTGTGAACCTTTCATTTTCAACATGCAACTTATCCCGAGGGCTCTGTTTGTATGAGTTGGGAACTTTGTGGGCAACCTCTGAGGGGTAATATCGGACATTGTGAGCTTTAAGTAAGTGCTCATTGTTGGGGATGGTGGAAAAGACAGGAGGGCAATTTTTAGGAAAGGTAATTGGAAGATGAGTGACGGAGCTACTAGGGTGGTTGGGAAAGCCATGGTAAGTGGGTGAATCTGGAGAGTATGGGGGATCTTTTGGCACTGTGACCGGTGTTTGGGTAAGGGTAGTATTTAGGAAGCTAGTTGGTGGCGGGGGTGGTTCCCTCCCAGTCATCCAGGCCTGATACATGTCCGTCATGTGTTGTCTTAACATCCTCACCTCTTCAACCAACCTCTTATCCTGTTCAACCAACTGCTTTCGGGCACCGGTATCAACCAACTCAGTTCTGTTGTTGTCTGTCATTTCCTTTTGACTTTGTATTGTGGAGAAGAGTTACCACTTTAAAAACCACAAACCAACCACCCTTCTGCTCTTGAATATAACAAAAGGAAACCATCACGTTAGCGTTAGGGCATTTAACATAAGATAATCTCACTTCATGTGCAATGCACCTAGCCATAGTTATCGGTTCTAAAATGACTTCGAGGGTACAAAGGTCAGTTGGCATCATCCCATTTTCTTCATTTCAACCTCTCTTTTCTTTGTTTTTCTGGTACTTCTTAGCTCGCTTATTTTCCTTCCCCTTTTACTTTCTGATTATCGCTCTTTTTCTTCCTTCTCATTTCTCACATCCCATGACTTCACCTTTTTTTCTCTCTTTTCCCGTTTCCCTTTTTCCTTTCTTTTAACAGTAAAAAAAAGTGATTCGATCGAACCCTATGTAGGTTGCCTACGTATCATGACCCCGCATGAATCAAATCTTTGCGTAGTTCTGGAAGATCGGGAATAAAGTAAACAAACTGACATTTTTTTTACCTTAATGACTACTCTGATGAGAAAAAGAACTAAAAGGAATTTGAATTTTCTAAACTGGATGTTCTATAACCTATTCCAAACTCAAGCTTAACGAACACATATTTTTTCTCTCTTTTGAAAACAAATACTCTATGGGAATTATTAAGGGAAAATCGTAGAAGAGAAAAATATTTTTTTTTATTCTTTTTTTTTAAGAAGAAAATCTAAAGAATAAACCACCGAAAAATATTTTGAATTTTTATTTGATATCTGATGCAAGGTTTCGAAACAAGCAAAAAAAAAATATTTTTGATTTCAATTTTGATTGCCTAAAAGAGAAACTCCGAAAATAAATCAAAGGTAAAGTATGTTGTCTTTTTTTCTCTTCTATGTACAATATCCTAAAGAAAATAAAAAGAATTTTTTTTCATTTTTCACTAATTTCCCAAAGAAACTTCGCAAAAGAAAATCTTTTTAGATTTTAAATTAACACCTTAAATAAAGCTTTTAAAGAAGTACTAAAAGAAAATTCTCTTTTTTTTGGAATTTTGGTCCTAATATACTTAAAGGAAACATAAAAATAATTCATTTTAAGTCCTAGATATTAATTGCCTAAAGGAAAAACAACCTCAAAAAATTTTCTTTTTTCCATTTCTAGAATTAGTAATCTAAAGAAAACTTATAACGGAAATATAAAATGCAATATCTCTTTTTTTTGGATTTTTGAGTTACAACACATGTTTTTCAAATATAAAGAAGAAAATACAATAACAAAAGACTTGACATTATTGTACAAAACTAGAAAGTAAAAGACATACATAAAATGAAGAACGGACTCAAAACATAAAAATAAAATAAATCTCCTTAAGAAACTCCTGATTGAGCGATCCTGACTGGATGGTCACTGGGTGTCTGTCATGCTCAAACTCCGGTAAATAAATCCACAACTGTATGAGAAAACTTTAAACCAACACTATGTGAGACAATAACACTCCCTACTGGACACATGCAAGACACGATTGAGGCTATTTTTGCAAAATGGCTTATTTGGCCAAAAGGTGGCTAGAAGTGCAAAATTTGGCTAAGACCCCGCAAAGCCAAGAACCTAAGATTTACTAGGAAGACCAGACCCTATGTGGGATGTCTACGTATCACTCCCCGAAAGACGAGAATCAAGTATGCGTAGTTCGGGCAGATAGGATACGAGCAAGAAGTAAAAATAACAACTAATTTAGAGAAAATATGTTTTTTTCTCTTTTTTTTTTTTTGAAAAATGATGAAACATGTAAACTCTTTTTTTTAATTTTCTTCTTCCCCTTTTTTGATTTTTGATTTTTGAAAAATGATGAAAAAGTATAAAAATCTTTTGAATTTTCCAAGCTCTTTTTTTTTTCTCTTAACAAAATGTAGCAGAAAACATAATTAGGCGCCACTCGCTTTATCTTCACACTTCACCCTCTTTTTCTTTTTTTTTTCTTTTTTCTTTTTCATTTTTTTTTTCATTTGCCCTCAACTATCATTAGTCCGCCAAATGACCCTTTTACCCTCGAAGGAATGCAACATGTAGCACATAGGATGCATCAAGATGGTCTGTTATTTTGGGTACACCTGTCCTAGACGGACCCAACCCCTGTGTTGAGTCCCCAAAGTCAAAATGCACATGATGTAAACAAGCGTTCCTACTAGGGATCCGGCATAAGGTATTGTTATACTAGGTTTAAAACCTGGGTTTATTTGTTCTAGACCTGGCTTACCCGAGCGGACAATTCGAGCCGAGGGGGGGGGCTGCGTACCGGTAACCAAAAGATCATCCGTCTTTGCAACTTGTCCGAACCTCGTTCTATTTGGAATAGGACTCTAACAGAAAGAAGTCACGACCAGCGTGCACTTCTCGGGAGAGAGACGAGGGGGATTTCGTAGCAATTTATATACAGTTCAGATAATATCAAAACGGCAAAAAGCAACATTTAGCACATTAGGCCCAAACATGTAAATAAGACCAGATAATAAATAAAGCCCAATATAACAATTATCCTAAGCTCGAATTCTTGAACCCTGAACCAGAGATTCTGGGTTCGGTCCCCAGCAGAGTCGCCAGAGTTGTCACACCTCCTTTTTACCTACACCCCCGGAAAGATGTATAAATAAGGGAGTTTTTCCAATTTAAGTGACAGTCGAAATGGGATTATTTTATTTAAAATTCAGAGTCGCCACTTGAGATAGTTTATGGTGTCCCAAGTCACCGGTTTAAATCCCGAATCGAGGAAAAAATTGACTCTGTATTACAGTCCGCGAATCAGAAATCCGTGTAAGGCATTCTGTTAAGCCGTGAGAAGGTGTTAGGCATTCCCGAGTTCCGTGATTTTAGCACGGTTGCTCAACTGTTATATTCAGCTTAATTATCTGATTTTAAACAATTATAAACCTATGTGCAAATTTTAACTTTTAACCGCTTTTATTCAATTTTTAAAGAAGATTGAACGTCGTTTAAAACTCGTCTTTGGATCGCGCCGCATGAAATGCACCCGCAATCCTAAACATATTTTATTCAACGTTGTGGAGAATTGAAATTGGGTCACATGAAATGCGCACCAGAAATTAGAATTAGGTAACACAGGTACATCACGGGAACCGTATCCGTAACCATGATTTATTCAAGAGTTTGACTAATTTTGCTAATATTGGTTGAGATTAGAGGTCACACAGCTCGTGGAATTAATGCGTGGATGATTTGAGCCCAACTCATAAATTGCAGGTGTATCATCATTGAAACCCAAAACTTGCTTAGAACACTACATCAATATAACAAGAGTATGGCACTAACTAAAATTATGTATTGTTTGTACCATTATGGAGTTAAGTGCCCACACAGTGCATCAATCTAGAAACAATCCTTTTACTTTATTTGTCATAAACAATATTGTACTACTGCAGCATGGTCAGATTCAAACTTAAACAAATTGAAATCATGAATGAAAAGCAAAAGCACATAGCAAAAGCAAAAAGCAAAAAGTAAAAGTAAAAGTAAAAGGGTGCTATTATTTTTGCTGCTTTTAATATTTCGGGAAAAATTTAAAGTTATTTAAAACACATCGTAAGCCACGCTACATAAATGCACCCGCGGTTTGGAACACATGTTATATAACATTGTCGAGATTTGGATTTGGGTCACATAAATGCGCACCCCAGTTTAGGAAGGTAAATTATTAAGTAGCGCGTCTAAAGCGACTACGCCTTTTCGAATTTGCGAGGGCCATGGAAATTCAACTAAATAGCACGCCTCCAATTCTAAGGATTCAATTATTCAAAATCAACTAAATGAGGGCAGCCATCTTAGCTGTTGGAAGTCAGTAGCTTTTGAGGCTAAAGCTAAAGATCTCAAAATTCTAGGATTCATTTCAATTAACATGCCTTCCCCATCAACTAGATTTACAGCAAACAGTTTCCACTCTTTAATTTTGAACTAATTAAGCTAAAAATAAAAATGAAATCCTACGAAGGGAAGAGTAACCAAATTTAAAGCAGATTTGTTATATTTTTAAAATAAGAGGTGCTGTGATTTAAACAAGAAACAAATCAATACACAACACATAGAGAAATCAACACCATCACATTTAATTTAAATTCAACCATGGTCCAACCAAATCAGTGTACACCAAGAAACAACATTTCAATGTAAAACATTTACAAATTAAAAAAATTCGTCATGGAGATCGAAAGCAACAGAAATTAAGAATAAAGAAATGGAACCTCTTTAAACGACCAACCCGAGCCGGTGTACAAGAACCCGAACAGAAAAAATTTTCGGACCAAAACTCGAATCTCGACGGTAGCTCGGACGGAACCTCAAATCGTCGACAAATCGAACAGAACTGAACTGACCCAATGGATGGAGCTAGCGACCTACGAACGGGCTTTAACAGAACTCGAACTTAACTGAAAAGCCACTGCTTTTCGACGACAACCAAAGAACGAGAAGAAAATAAAAGAAACTTTTCACTGTTGCTCCTCTCGTTTCCTGCGAAATCGACGGTGAAAGAGGAAGAACGATGGGGATCGTTCTTAATTTTGGCTGTTGTCGATCTCTCTTCTAGGTTGCTTTCTCATGGCTACTACTTTTTTTGTAGGAGAAGATGATACTGGGGGGTCTGTGTTGTTGATGCCCAAAGAAAGGGGGTCTGTTGCTTTTGTTTAAATAAATAAAAGTGACGATTGGAATTGGGGGTGAGGCCCTTTTTTTGTTAATGGGAAGGCACTATCTTCCTTTTTTTCGTATTCTCTTTTTATATTTCCCTATTCCCATATCTATATCTTTCTTCCACTCTCGTCTGTTCCCCTCTATGTAGTGTGTGTATTATTTTTGGACTAAAGAATAATGAGAAGATGCCTTGTGGTCCCCTTGGCAAAAGAAACGTGAGTGGGAATTGAAGATGGGGTGCATGTAAGGTTTGTTATGTAGAGATAAGGAAGCATTTTGGCAAATGAAAACTTTTGATTGGTTCTTTCTTTTTGTCTTTTCTTTTAAAAACTAATTAAAAATACTACATTACTATTACAAATTAGAAAACCACAAGAAACTATTAATGAAAAAGTTATAAAATTGCTAGTCTTACCAAAATTAGACAAAAACATATTTTTGTGAATTTCTTTTCTTTTGCAAATGAAATACATCTTATATCTAAAAGTGTAATTCTTTTTTTTTTGTAGTATTTTCTTTTCTTGATAATAAATAGTAAGCAAAATGATCTACTCTTGCTAACTAAATAAAAAAAAGCAAGGTAAAATTATTACACTCAAATCTCTAACTCAAAAATTGTACCAAACTAGATAAAACCTTTTCTTTGGTATTTTATAATTATTATTATTTTTTTTTTTTAATTTTTTTTTTGAAACTTTTCTTTCTTTGTAAATGGTAAATAAAACTAATACTCTAAAATATGTAACTTTTTTTTTATTGTAATTTTCATTTTTGTGTAATAAAAATAAAGTAAAAGAGTAAAAATTAGTTAAAATAGCTATATTAGGCCTAAATTAAATATTTACGTACTAAAATATAAAAAATCTAGGGGAGGTTCAAAAATCACATGTCTACAGTTGCCCCTCTTTGACTGGAAACGCAAAAAGTTTTCAGACAAAGAACGACTAGACATGTTTTTCGACTCGACCTTTATTTGGAGAGACTAAAACTGAGAGAGGAATGTGACCGAGCCCTGGTATCTGGGCTACCTACATATCCTTGGTTATAAACGAATCAGGCCACGTGTAGTTCAGAGATGAGTGATAGAGTATGCCGAGGTGAAGAGCCACTCGAGGTGCCGTTCCGCTGAGGTTCCAGTCCGCAGTCCTGTTATTACATCAAAAATCAAAACATGAAAAAGACTAGATAAGCCTATCAACTACGAGTTACAAGATTCCTATCTATAAGTCTTTTGAATCTTGATCTTGAGTCTTGAGTGGTTCTTCATGCAGACTTTAGATTTGAACCTTGACGCTTGCTAATTGCAGGTGCTAGCTCGTTCTTCTTCAAATTTTCGGACCAAGACCGGACATGTAGTGCTTGTGACCTCGGCCATGTCTTTAGTAGCTCACACCCTTCATCAACTTCTGCATTTGGATCAACTTCTTGCCTTTCTCTTTTTCTTTATTGTGACTAACTTCTGTTGATCACCTCGGACTGCTGACTCGCATTCTTGCTGGGAGCTTCTTTTGTTGCTGACTTGAATTGTAATCTGAGATGTTTTCCCTTTCTTCAGGTGGACGTCTGATTGCCAAAAACTTGAAATGTATTCCCGTGCTCTCCAGGTGGGCGCCTGATTGCTGAAGCTTGAATGTATTCCCATGTTCTCCAGGTGGGCTCCTGATTATTTGAAATTTGAATTGTATTCCCTGCTTTCCAGGCGGGCTCCTAACTTCAACTTGAAAGTGCTCCGTGCTCTCCAACCGGGCTCCTGACTTCAAGATAGACAAAACAAAGAATTTGAAAGTTAAACTTAAATTGTACTCCCTTGTTCTCCAGGCGGGCTCCTGACTGCTAAGCTTGAAAGTATTCCCTGCTCTCCAGGCGGGCTCCTGACTGTTGCATTTGAAAGTATTCCCTGCTCTTCAGGCGGGCTCCTGACTTCAACTTGAAATGTATTCCCTGCTTTCCAGGCGGGCTCCTAACTTCAACTTGAAATGTATTCCCTTCTCTCCAGCCGGGCTCCTAACTTCAAAATAGACAAAACAAAGAATTTGAAAGCTAGAATTTAAATTGTACTCCCTTGTTCTCCAGGCGGGCTCCTGACTGCTAAGCTTGAAAGTATTCCCTGCTCTCCAGGAAGGCTCCTGACTACTGCATTTGAAAGTATTCCCTGCTCTCCAGCCGGGCTCCTGACTTCAACTTGAAATGTATTCCCTGCTCACCAGGCGGGCCCCTGATTGCTAAACTTTAAATGTATTCCATGCTCTCCAGGCAGGCTCCTGACTTTAGCAACACGGACAAAAACAAAGAAAAATTTTCTGCCCCAGTTTGGTGGCTGGGCACAGATGTGAGTGTAAAACGGAATCATATTACCAAGTATTACTAAGAATTTGAAAGCTAGGTCCCATTGTTCAGGGGGGTCCTGACAACTCTTAACTAAACTGCAATTTTAAATCTAAGTTATATCTTCTACAGGTGTGACTTCTGCTAAGTCTTGCTATCTAAGAGGATCTTTAAACTACTTCCCATTTATCCAAGAGGGTCCTGAAAATCAAAGGTCAAATTTTATCTTAAGGGTGACAACTTTCATGGCTGAATTATACTACCCTACAACAGAATTTACGCTAAATGTTGTTATCTAATCGAAATCTTAAAGCTAAGTCCCATTATTCAGGAGGGTCCTGGAAACTCCTAATTGAATCCTATCTCGAACATGCAAACTTCTAAGCCAACTTATATTCCTTTGGGATACATTTATGCTAGATTATGTTATTTCTGAACTTTAAACTAGGTCCCATTTTCCAGGGGGGTCCTAAAAATCAAAAATCAAACCTGTTTGGTGACTGCCTTTCTCCACGGAGGGTTTCTCCGAAGCAACCGAAATTTCCTGCCCCTGTTTTAATCAAAGAAAAATCTTGTTAGTTTAAAATGTGGTGGTTGGTTTGTGGCCTTGACTTTGAGGGCGGTTGCTCCTTCACTTCTCATGATAATCGATTTCCACTCGAAGACCTTGCTTGTTCCTTGACTAATCACTTTCTTTGTCATCCTTACCACAAAAAATACCTCTTCCATTCAGACCCAATACCTTCTATCTGTTGCATTGCTCATGAACCGACATCTACCAAACCTTTGTGTTTCACATGATCCCCACGGTATATTGATTATTACCAACTTCAATGCGCACGTTGTTCTTTCCTGATTTAAATCACTAGCCTTGGTCTTGAGGTCTATTGCTCCATCACTTGCCATGATAGCTTTGATTTCTGCATGGAAGATATTGCTTGTCACTGGTTCAACACCTTTTTTGTCCCTTGTATTTCACATGGATTCCAACGCATGTTGTTTGTTACCAACTCAGTGTGTATGTTGTTCTTCCTTGACTTAAACCACTGGCCTTGGCTTTGAAGTCTATTGCTCCCTCGCTTGCCATGATAACTTTGATTTCTGCATGGAAGACCTCGCTTGCCACTGGTTAACCACTTTTTGTGAATCTTATCACAGAAAATACCCTTAATTTATTCACCTGACACCCTCCATCTGTTGCATTGTCCATGAATTGATATGTACCAAACCTTTGTATTTCATAAGGATCCCAAAGCATGTTGATTATTACCAGCTCAATGCGTTTGTTGTTCTTTTCTGACTTATGACATTTCGATGTGTTAGCCAGACCCCGTTTTGTGCAATTGGACAGCCGGTGGCAAATTTTGAAGTCATTTCTCACTTATTTTGACCAAACAGACTTAGGAAGAGGAAGTAAATAAGACAAGAGGAATAAAGTAAAGGACAAAGAAAAGAGATGATTCCTAACAAGAAAATTACAAAGTAGAAACCTATTAGATGTGGATACCAACTCTAATGACCATGACATGCACCTGTGGCCTATTCTGTTGAGCAAGTCTAATGTTCAACTCCTGTTATACCCCTAAACCGTGAAACTGGGCTTCAATGCCCTGATTATCCAATCCGATTCACAGTCCTTATTCGACTTGTAATGCCCGAAGGGTTTTCACCATCAAGCCTCTCTCATTTTGTTCTTTCTCTCAACTTACTGTCGCCTTACGGTGCCCGCGAGGGTTTTCACCAATAAGACTCTCTCATTTTTATTTCTCTCAGCTCCCGTCGCCTTACGTTTCCTGTGAAGGTTTTCACCTCTAAGACTCTCATTTTATTTCTCTGCTTGGACCAGAGTGCTGCCCCTGATATGATTCACCTCTACTCGCTTGACTTGGCATCTCTCGAAAACTGGTCGGAAGGTCTTTCTTTAGACCGTAATGTGGGCTTTGGATGAGGTTAGGAAGAAAGGATATCAAAGGCTCAAAACAATTTGAATGGGTTAAAAATTACAACTTTCGGAATCAGATTTCCTACCACAACCACCACTTCTGCCCCAGTTTCTTTGCTTGGGGACTTTTGGATTTTTATTTTGATGAGACCGAATCGTGAGGCTGCCTACGTATCCTTAAAAGGAATCAGGTCGAACGTAGTTCATGTCATAGGAATTACTTTGTTGTTGTGATTTTCTCTTTTCTCTTTCTTTTCTTTCTCTTTTTTGCTTTCTTTTTCTCTTTTTTGCTTTCTTTTTTTCTTTTTGTTGTTTTTTTCCTTTTTTTTTCTTGTCATTCTTTTCGTTCTCTTTTTTTTTCCTTTTTTTATTTTCATTTTTCTTCTCTCCCTTTTTGTTCTTTTCTTTTCTCCTTCTCCTTTACTTATCTTTCATGCTTGTGTTTCTGATCTTTGCTACTGATTCCGAAAGAGGGGTATGAAAGAAAATAAACAAGGCTCAAAGGGGTAACGAAGGGTAAGGTGTTTAGATAGCAGAACAAAATGCCTTCGTCATTTCAATCTTCAAAATATGCCAAGTACAAACAACACAATTAAACAAACCAAGGAAAATATTCGTAACATCTTTTGATTGCGCCAGAATTGATGACCATATCCACACATTCGCCTTATACATCTGTTAAATACGAAGCACCATTGGACAACACTCTCATTACGATGAACGGCCCCTACCAATTTGGGACAAACTTGCTTTTAGCTTCAACCTGATGCGGCAGGATGCGTTTCAACAGTATTTCTTTTTGTTCTACCTGCCCCAGTTTCACAATTCGGGCTTGAAGTGATCTCAAAATGCCTTTACATTTTTTTCTCAAATGTCCCTATCATCTTCAAATTGTTTCATTGCTTCATGACTAAACTAACTTTTTAAGACCAGGTTGAGAATTATGCATGCATGTCATGTCACTAGAGTCAATAGGAAAAGAACTATAAAAAGAAAAGAGAACGAAACAAAAATGACTAAAAATAACAGAGAACAGAAAGTTGCATTAGACAGATGGTGAAAGAGTTTGAACAACAAAACAAGCAAACTAAACTGGAGTTACAAACCTAGAAAAAACCTAGAAAACACTAGACGGGCTACTATGACTAAACAAACTAGGCAAAATAAAAGGATAGAAGGGTTTGAGTCACCAGACAATATCCGGATTACAACCCTGAAATAACCCGAACAACAGAAATGACAACAAAATAAACCACCAAAACTCCTCCCTGGCTAACCAAGAAAGGAGCATCTTTCCAATTGCCAAACTCGGCATCTTAGCCACTAAATTCCGCATCAACATTACTAGGACATTCACAAACTTCCATCACATTGATCTTAACAAATTGCTTTTGGGTTCCCTTTGCTGGATCGTTCTTAAGATCAACCTCTGATAGCACTGAAAATTTTGCAGCGCGTGGACCTTCGAGGATCTCAGAAGAATTTTCATATTCCTTTTCAAAACAAATCATACTCACCATATGCGTCTCATTACTAGCAGGCGATGGACTTTGGTTAGTGTCTGCTGCATCTAGATTTTGCACGACAATGTCACCTGCATCAATAAGCTTCTGAATTGCTTTCTTCAAATTCCAACACTTCTCTATGTCATGCCACGGGGAATTTGAGCAATATGCGCACCTTTGAGAAAAATCAAACTTCTTTGACAGAGGGTTTGGTGTTTTTATATGAATCGGTTTCAACATGTCCAATTGCTTCAACTTTTGGAACAAAATGGCATATGATTCTCCAATAGGTGTGAAAGCCTTTTCTTTTTTCAGCAACCTCTTATTCTTAAATGCTTGATTGGGTCGGAAACCTGATCCAGGGGGTTTTTGATAGGCTCGTGGGGGTGGATAGGCATTTTGTGGAGCTGGGTACTGAGAGAGTGATGTACGATATTGGGAGTTCCGTGGAGAGAAGTGGCATTGGGGAGGATCATCTGGTGCATCAGGATATCCCCGGGGATGATATCGAGGCTGGAAGTGTTGATCGGGAAAGCCCATCGGATCATCTTTTCGGTTTCTCTTTCTTCCACCCGAGCTTACTGGGATGTTCTGAATATCTTTCGAACAGCTCATGATTTTACCTGAGTTGATTCCCTCTTCTACCATCTCCCTCATTTTTAACACATCATTGAAAGGCTTTCCCAAAGCCGGGATCAAATGACTGAAGTAGGTGGGCCCCTGGGCTTTTAGGAAGAGCTCAACCATTTCTTCTTCACCGATCGGGGTATTGACTCGAGCAACCTGCTCCCTCCATCTGAGTCCAAATTCTCTAAAGCTTTCCTCCGGCTTCTTTTCCATTCTGGATAGGGAGGAGCGGTCTGGGGTAACTCCCGATTTGTACTGAAAGTATCAAACAAAATCTTGAGCCATGTCACCCAATGTAGGCCAATTACCAACATCTTGACGATTATGCCATTCCAAAGCTGTCCCAGTCAGGCTCTCACTGAAGTACGCCATCAACAAATCATCTTTCTCGCCAACACTTCTCATTTTACTGCAATAATCCCTCAAATGAGCTACTGGATCTTCACACCCATAATACAAGTTAAACTTTAGCACTTTAAACCCCGCGGACAGGCGAACGTCAGGGGACACTGACAGTTCTTTGTAGGACTGTGAGCACGTGATTTTTGCTTCACGGAAAACTACTCCAAAAGAAATTAAAAAATAAAACAAATTTCATCTGTGTACAATTTTGAGAATTTGCGTGACATTTTGGTAATTATTTTTATCCGTAAATTTTTACCTTTGACGAGATTAATTAAAAAATACAAAAATACATATTGCATGCACATTCAAGATTTAATTGTACGTCTTGGAATTAATTGAGTCATGTTTTATGGAAAAAGAAAGAAAATTACAAAATATGCAGTTTTGTTACATTTTGTCATTTATGTGTGCCGCTGTGTAATTTTGTTTTAATTAATTAAATATTTAACCTTGTGTGATAATTGTTGTTAAAGTTTAATAGTGGTGTAGGATAATTTTGGTTTTACAAGTTATTTTTAGAATTTTATTGATTATTAATTAAAAATAGAAAAAAAAAGAATTCAAAATCGAAGAGAACTCGGTTTTGGGCTCATGTTCAACCCAAGCAGATCAGGACCAATCTATGACTGACCCAATCCACATCGACCTGGTCTCACTGACGGTGAAACGACGCCGTATTAGCATCCCCATTCTGAGTCATTGATCGATTCAAATGAACGGCCCAGATCAGGCCATTCACTTACCCAAACGACGTCGTATAGGGCCATCTGATCTCAACCGTTAACCCAATCCCATCCAACGGCCTCAAGCCATCCCCATATGCCCGACCCATTTAACCCCGGACCAACCTGATCTCCTTTTAAGTGGAACGACACCGTTTTACATTAGCCAAGGGATCCTGGCCATTGATCACTCTCTATCCGACGGCCAGGATCAAACCACCCCCTCCGTATAAAAACCCTAATCCCTCGCCCCACGCCCCCCAAACCAAACCCCCCCTCACCTCATGTTCATCATCGTCTCTCAGAGACGAACCCTTCAAACCCTAGCCGCCACCCCGCCCCTTCGCCGGAAAGCCGGCGGCAACGATGCCGCTGGCCATGAAACCAACACCCCTAAGCCTCCCAACCACCCTCATCACGAATCCAGGCTCCCTTTACTTCGAATCTCAATGGAACGTTTCGAATATCAAATCAAAAAACCGGCCTGAAACCTTACCTCCTCCGATGACCACCAAGATCACACCCCTGAATCTCCTAACCACCCTCGTTACAAATCGCCTAGCCGCTTGTCTCGAATCAACCTCCAGCATCACGAATTAAAGTCCGTTCGACCTCAAATGATCGAGTCTGGTTCAAGCCTGGATCGTTTTGTTTTTGAGCTTCCAAGATAAGTTTCTTTTTCCCTTCCGTTCTTGTTTGAGTTCTATTTTGTGTTTGTCTGCATGTCGTAGCTGATTTGTTCGATTTTTCTGTTATTTTTCTTTCAATTTTCTCCGGCTTCATAAGACCTTTTGTATGGTTCAAATTAGCTTCTGTTTGTTTGTTGTTCATTGTTATTGTGAGTTTGTGTGTCCATCCTGTTTAGAATCGTAGAATAGTCTAGTTCATATCAAGGTTCCCTGGTAAAATCACTGAAGCTGATTGGGTAGCCCGTTTGAGATATTTTAATTGTTAGCTATCTGTTGTAGCTCATATAGTTAACTAAATGAATGTCGTCAATTGAATTCACTGAAAAAAACTAGGAAGCCACGAATTGTTCAGTGTTTGTCATTTCTACCTCTTTTCTATTCTTATGTGATTGAGGCACATGAACCTTATTCCCTCATCCCTTCTGTCTAGAATCATTTAGTGGGTTAGACAGGATTGAATTGGTCATAGCTGTAATCAGTGATTAGTTTGAATTTAGAAGAGTTTATATCCTGGCTATTGAGAGTTAGGGCATAACAGTAATACACAGGGGTTAAGGGGGTAGTTTGGGGATTGAAATGATCAGAAATTGGTTAGTTTAAATTGGGCTGACAGTAGGGTATTAAAATACTATCAAAACTAACATATTATTTGAGGATAGTGGGGAACAAGATTAAATGGCATGGGGGAGGTTGATTAAAATAAGTTAAACACCCATAACTTTGATTAAAAAAGAGAAAAGCATGCGGTATGGGGAGTCTGTCAGGAATATCATGGGTATTTTGATTAGTTTAAGGGGGTATGGGCAGAGTGGGAAGGCAGCCTGGGGGCTTGCCATTTCTGGCCTATAAACAGGCTCATTGAGGACAGTTTGAAGGGGGGGGGGGAATTTTCGAGAGGATTGATTCTGGAGGAAAAAGAAAAAAACTGGTTTTAAGGCTGGACAGTTAAGTTTAGAGGCTGGACAGTTTTAAGTGAGAGAGAAAAGAAAAGCAAAAACAAGGTTGGTCTTCCAACCTTTAGAGGATAGTTTGTTTCAGAGTAATAGAGAGTTAAGAGTGTGCTGGATTTTCGACCATAACAATCAGAAGTTACTGCTTTTCTGCATCTATTTCCTTCTCTACTTAGCCTGTATTTGTTTTGATGCTGCTGGGCTGCAAACTGGGTCCTTTACTTGATTGAGCACTATTTCAGTTGAGTTGTTTTGGGTTTTCTGTTGGTCTAATAGTTCACTGGTCTTCTGCTTGGTTTAAATCTGTTGTTGTTTCCTCCTACTGGTTATTATTGGATTTTCTTGCTGGGTTTGTATTGGTTTTAAAAATCTGCCTGCTGGGTTGTTTGTTGCTGAGTGTTGCTTCTCTTGTTGCTGCTGTTGCTGTGTATGCTATTGCTTCCACTGATCATTCATTTTCTTCTCTTGCTTTTCTTAATACCAGGTACACCACTGATACACTGTCAATGTAAGCTGAAAGTTGAAACATGAATACAAAAAAGGAAGAGTTGAAGTTGTTTTTTTTGAATCATACATAGTCTGTATATTGAACATTAAGTTGTGTATAATAGTTCATATCTTCTATTAGGATAATGAAGGTAGTCATCATGTATAACTAGACGTCATGTATGGCAACTTAATGTCATACTGTGTATGTATGCTGGTAGATCAAAAAAGGTGATAGTGTAGTAAGCAATATCTTGAATTTTAGCTGTGTTTATGGTTAGCATATCTTCTAACGCATGTTAAGTGCTGAACTATCCATTGCTAGTTAATCTCACTTCATTTAGTAGGCTGCCTCGTTATAAATTGCAACACTACCGTTAGAATAAAATAACACCGGTTCCCATTTCAGCCTTATAAATATTGGGCCTGAGTCGAATGAATTAACAGGCCCTTATCGGAAAAGGAATGGCCCAGGTCCAGTCCATACAGTGTGCGCTGGGCCTGGGCCCATAACTGCCAAACGGACTGCCCGTATCACGTCCCTCTTTCAACAAATCACGTTCGAAACTTAACTATAATAACTCATAAGTATGTAAATAAAGTAGGACCTTTCCATTTATTTTAGATACAAACAAACTAGAAAACTTAGCCACTATAGGACGACCTTTTAAATAAAAATGAGACGAGCCTCGCCAAATAAAATGCACAGATTGCGGGGCCCTCACAAAAAATGTATGTGTTAATTACTTAGAACTCGGGATAGGCCGTTTAGCGAACTCCACGGCCTTACCCAAAATAATAATACGCTAATCGCTTTAGGCGCGTATTTAATAATGTTATCTTCTCAAACTCGGGTGCACATTTATGTGACCCAAATCCAAATCTCAACGGAGTCAAAGTGTGTCGACGACCACGGGTACATTGATTGTGACGCGGTTCGAGACACATTTTCGCAACATTGCAATTCCCTGTAAGATAATAATAATAATAATGAAAGCGGTAAAGAGTTAAAATCTGCACATAAGTTCATATTTGTATAAAATTAGATAATCAAGCCGAATATGACAGTTGAGCGACCGTGATAGAACCACGGAACTCGGGAATGCCTAACACCTTCTCCCGGGTTAATAGAATTCCTTATCCGGATTTCTGGTTCGCGGACTGTAATACAGAGTCATTCTTTTCCTCGATTCGGGATTAAACTGGTGACTTGGGACACCCTAAATCTCCCAAGTGGCGACTCTGAAATAAACAAACAAATCCTGTTTCGATTGTCCTTTAATTGGAAAAACTCCTTCACCCCTCGCGGGGGCGAAAAAGGAGGTGTGACAGCTCTGGCGACTCTGCTGGGGATTAACACTCCAGAACCACCGGTTCAAGGTTAGAAATTAGAGCTTAGAATAATTGTTATTTTTGGCTTTGTTTATTATCTGATATTATCATAAGATATGTGCTTCATATGCCGGTGATATGTGTTACCGCTTTGATATTATTTGACTGTATATATAAATTGTGCCGAACCCTTGTCTTCTTACCTTCGGGGATGCTGCTCACTGGTTTGAGACTCCCTATTCTGTTAGTGTCATGCCCAAGTAGAAAGAGGCTCGGATAAGTTACAAAGCCGGACGATCCCGCGGGTCACCGGTACGTAGCCCCCTCCTCGACCCGAGTTGTCCACTCGGTAAGCCAGGTCTACAAAACCCAATTTTGAAACTTAGTAAAACATGACTTCATGCCGGATCCCTAGTAGGAAACGTTTATTTTTATCACGTTGGATTTGACTTAAGGGGCTCAACATAGGGGTTGGGCCCGTCTAGGAAAAGCAACCTGGAACAAAAAGATTATCCTGCTGCATCTTGTTTGTTGGCGCATCTAATTTGCTTCGATTTTGCATGTTGATCGGTGGGTGAAAATGGAAATTTTGGAAAAAGTGAGAGCTGCTCATTTAAGAAAAAAACCAATGGCCAAATAATGTGAGAACTCGGCCAGAATTTTGATTTTGGAAGAAAGAAAATTGGATTCGCGATTTAATTAATTTTTCTTACCCGAACTACTTCGGTTTGATTCTCACCGGATGTGAGATACGTAGGCAACCCTTATCGGGTCCAACTTCCTATTTTAAAAAAAAAAACAAAAAAAAAATATATTAAAAAAATGACAAAATATTGCTACTTTCATAAAAGAGTCAGGTGACGCCATTTTTTGCGAAAATAGCCGAATGTTCCCAAAAGGGACGTCGGAAGGCTGTCTTTGCACAAACAGCCGCCTTTGGCCATTTTTCTTACCTTTTGGCCGGTTAAGACCCCACAGCCTTAAAATCTTCATACCTGAAGAGCTGAAAGGCCGTATTTGGAAAATAAGTCTTTCTTTTCTCAAAATTAAGGAAAATGGGAAAAATAGTTTTGGAGTCAAAATAAAGATTTTTGCTTTTGTCTAAATCACCTTAATAAATGTGCAGAATGAGCACGAGTAAGAGTTCATCTGGGGCTATTATAAGCAGAGTCCTTTTGGGCTTACGCATGTGGTGGAACGACTTGGGAGAATCAGGGCGAGATACAGTCAAGACATACTTAGGAAACTTGGTTAGATTACTGGACATCGATCCGCGAGGGGACATTATAAGGGCTTTAATTTCATTTTGGGACCCAGCACACAATGTGTTTCATTTCTCAGACTTTGAGCTCACACCAACACTAGAGGAACTGGCAGGGTACATCGGATGTCTTAAAATCCCTATGAGAGAACAGTATCTTATTACACCAAGGACCATGACTGTACACAGATTCCTAGACACCGTGAAGATCCGCAGAACTGTATACAACCCAGAGTTATCAGAAGGGTTTTGTAGTTTGGCATTCCTGTACGACATGTACGGTCATCTGGGAGGGTTCAACAATCCCGAGAGTAAGATCTGCAGCGGGGAAAGCCGGCTGAAATGGGAAAGACATAGGTGTATTGCTTTTATGGTAGCCTTTCTGGGTTTTCTGGTATTCCCTAGAAAGGATGAGAAAATTAACATACAAATCGCTGGGGTCATTGTCACTTTGCTCAAACAAGACAACAACACTTTGGCACCGATGATAATAGCAGACATCTTCCGCGCTCTCACTGTTTGCAAAACCGGAGGAGGTTTCTTTGAGGGTTGCAATATACTACTGCAAATGTGGATGATAGAACACCTATGTCATCACCCTCAGTTTCTGAAATATGGGTCGTCACAAAAGACTTGTATAAAAGAGTTTTCCACGAAGGTCGACGGGTTCAGCCTGCCAGAAGGGGTCGCTGAATAGGTCACTCTGCTGCGTTCCGTCTCAGCAAACCAGATAGAATGGGCATTTGGGTGGCTACCCTTAGATGAGATCATACACATGTCAGCCGTCGAATCTCACTTGATGTTGATGGGTCTCCAAAGTATCCAACCCTATGCGCCATACAGAGTATTGAGGCAGTTGAGGCGATGTCAAATAGTCCCAAAGGAAGAGGATCTCAGTATCCAGGTGGTCGAAATCGGGCCTGGTGGGCAGTTCCCGGAAGCAGTCGTTCGGAGAATCTAGAATTAATGTCAAACCCTGAAAGTAGATACTTGTGTACAAGATCGGGCCAAGGGCGAAGTGTCGCCAAAATACCTCACATGGTACAAAAGAGAGCTTGAGCACCAGAGACCAACTAAGAGAGCTCACGTCCAAGACTTTGTAGAATCGTCGCAAGCACAATGAGGTTGGCTAGCCAAAGAGAAAGAATATCGGTTGAGATTGGCAAACTAAAACAGCAAATTGAAAGGCTTAAATATCAAAGCAGCTTGCAAATTGATGTTGATACAGGGGAGAAAAGCAAGTTGACTCAAGAAAACAAGGCCCTGGGAGCCCGAATCCGCCAAGACAGAAAGAATGTCGGTGACCAACAGAAAAATCGGTCCAATGAAAGGTTGATAGCAGAGCTAAGGAGTCAGGTCTACAAAAGCCGAGAGGACTTGGAGAGATCTGAAGCTTGCATAGCAAGAATAAGGGTCATATGGGCAAAAGGTACAATGGCCCGGAGGAAGCATCTGCAACAAGTCATAAGGGATTATGAAATGAGCATCGGGCTATTAAGGAAAACGAACTCCACTCTTCAGGAGCGGATCTTCAAACAAGCCCGAGATGCCCAAGCTGACAGAAGGCGCTGTTATGATGTGATGACCAAAATGGAAAAACAAATGGAAAGGTTCCAGGATCGACTCGCCGACAATGCTCAAGCACTGGGACTGAAAAACCGGCGAATAGAGTAATTATTCAGGGAAAGGGACAACATCCGAGATAGGATTGACGAGATTGGGCACTCCATTTACAGGAGATGCTTGGCATGTGAGCAGATGCCTCGTGATACCCTACTCGCCTCCGTCATGGGCTATGTTCACCGGATCATGAATGAGTTGAAAAGCTTACAAAGAGGTCTCACACCAAAGCCCGCGGAAAGGCCGAACGATGCCTCGCGAGCACCTAAGTTGAAATCCTTAATGTATCCCTAGTTCGAGTCTTGTTTGTTGACTTTATGGGTCCGTTATCTTCCCATATGTTGTTTTTTGTTTCTTTTATCGAGTCAGGTTAAGAATTTTGGAATATGTACTATTGCTGTTCTTTGTTTAAAATAAGTAGTTTGTAATAGCAAATTTTGGTGATAAATTGAATGATTCCAAAAGAATTTTGTGTCTTTACTTTGTGGCAGAACTACTCCCGGTCTGATTCACGCGGGGACGTGATACGTAGGCAATCCACGTAAGATTCGACCGCTACTAAAAAGAAAGAAAAAGAAAAAAAGAAGAAAGAAAGAAAAAGGAAAAAGAGAGAAGGAAAAAAGAAAAGAATAATAGAGAGAAAACGGGGGGGGGGGGGGGGGTCCCAAAACACTTTAAAGGCACAAATACAGCAAGCCGGGATGACGCATGCGGTTGAAGCAAAAACATGTTGGAAATGGTTAACTGCTTAGGAGCATTGCATCCCCAACGTGATATTACCAAATATGTTAAACTCTAACGCTAACAAGTTTGTTGTTTTCCTATACCAGACAGTTAGTTGTTAAAGCGTTCTGGCAACACATCCTTATCAAACCAGATCCAACGGACCTATACCAATAATCATGACTACTTCAGAAAACAGTGCCGAGGAAGAAAGGCCAGTGAGCCAGTTGCTGAAAGAGGCAATGGAGAAGATAGAGCGGATGGGATTGGAGATGAATGCGATGCAGTTAGCCTTGGTTAAAGTACAAAAGAGCCCTGAACTGCTAGGGCATATGCCGGAATACCCTCACTCTGGCCCTTCAACAAGCCTCCCGAATCACCCCTATTATCAGGGGAGAAGCCCCTATGATTCCCAAGCTCCACCACCCCATCAACCTTTCCCACCACCAAATGTTCCCACTTTTATGGGACCCACACCAGCCACACTGCAAAGATCAACCAGTGAGCTATTGTTTCAGGCTCACGATGCGCAGTACTATCCCCCTGAACCCACATTCAATGCACCAGAGCCCCATACCTATAATCCGCACTTGGAGGTCCCGACGGAGATTGAAAAGCCGGTTAAGGTGCCAAAGCAGGATGAGGTAATGAGGAAGTTCAAAAGCCTGGAGTAATCCTTCAGGAGCATGCATGGATTGGGCAACCAGGTCAGCGTGGCCTACAAAGATCTATGCCCTTTCCCGGACGTCCAACTCCCGGCAGGATTCAAGATGCCTAAGTTTGACTTATATGAAGGGCACAGTGATCCTATGGCACATTTGCGGGGTTTTTGCAGCAAAATGAGAGGCGCAGGCGACAAAGATGAGCTACTGATAGCTTATTTTGGTCAAAGCTTAAGTGGATCGGCATTGGAATGGTATACCAGACAAGATCCCAGCAGATGGTACACTTGGGATGATCTAGCGCAGGCTTTCGCGGGTCACTTTCAATACAATCTCGAGATAGTCCCTGACCGTCTCACATTACTGAGAACCGGAAAGAATCCTGGGGAAAGCTTTCGTGAGTTTGGTTTCCGCTGGAGAGAACAGGCAGCCAGGGTTGATCCTCCCATGAGAGAGGGGGAAATGGTGGACTACTTCCTGCAAACGCTGGATCCAACTTACTTTGGTCACTTGGTGACGACAGTTGGAAAATCCTTCAATGAAGTAGTAAAGATAGGGGTTATGATAGAGGAGGGGCTGAGGTCTGATAAAATCCTGAATTACTCAGCGCTCAAGGCAACGACCCAGGCTATTCAGAGCGGCACGGGAGGTGCGCTGGGAAGGAAGAAGAAAGAAGAAGTCGCCACGGTTGAGGCAGGCAGTTGGTCCAGGTTCGGCAAACCATACTACAACCAACCCAGATCCCACATGCCAAATTACCCATACATCCCGCCACAACACTACTATCCACCTCAAGAACCACACTTCTCCGTGCACCAAGCCCAAACATACACTCAGCCTCCGGTTCGTCCGCAATGGCGCACGCCAGCTCCCCAAAATGCATACCCACCTCCACAGAACACATACCCTCCACCCTAAAACGCCTATCCTCCACCAAGGGCTAACAGGAACCCTCCTGGGGCGGGTTTCGAGGAAGTCAAGCTGCTAGAAATGACAGGCTACAGAGACATAGAGCTTTTACTGAGTTGGGAGAGACCTATACCGCCGTGTTCCACAAATTGAGGCAGCTAGGTTTGGTGAGTCCTGTCGAGCCTAGAGGGCCAAACCCCCCACCCCAAAATTTGGACCGGTCGATAAGCTGCGAGTACTGCTCAGGAATGCTAGGGCATGATACCGAAAAATGTTGGAGGTTGAGGCATGCAATACAAGATCTTATTGATGCCAACAAGATCGAGGTCCAGACGTCGGATGCACCCAACATCAACCAGAACCCATTGCCAGTACACCACGAAGCTCACATGATCGAGTTGGTGTATAAGGGAGGAGAGCCGAGGAAGCCCTCACAGACGGTGATGATGATCCAGGCCGCTCCGAAAGAAGAATCGACCGGTAGGATACCAGGGGTACAATTGAAGGGGGAAGATGTCAAGCCAGTGATGATATTAGGGAAGAATCCGTCCACCGCAACAAAGAAACCAGAGCCAGCCAAATTGGTAGTATCAGGGACATCATCCACACCCGTAGTTGTTGTGAAAGGGGTCTGCAGGGAACTGGTCACCATAAAGCCGGTAGTCCAATTGCCAATGATTGATAGCAAGGCCGTGCCTTGGAAGTATGAAAAGGCAGTGGTAATGTACAAGGGAAAGCAAGTGGAGGAGGATAGTTGTGAGGCGCAGGGACTGACTCGATCGGGACGGTGTTTTTATCCAGTGGAGTTGAGAAGGTCCAACCCAGCCGTAACAAAGAAACCCGTGTCAGAAGAAGAGGTGGATGAGTTCTTGAAAAAGATGAAAGTGCAGGATTACTCCGTGGTCAAGCAATTGAAGAAACACCGGCCCAGATCTCGTTGTTATCATTATTGATCCATTCGGATGAGCATCGCCGGGCCCTGATGAAGATACTGAATGAAGCTCATGTGCCCAATGAAATTTCAGTAAACCACCTTGAAATGATTGCCAACAAAATTTTTGAGGTAAATAGGGTAACGTTCTCTGATGATGATCTGCCAGTGGAGGGCACGGAACATAATAAAGCTCTCTACTTGACTTTCAAATGTGAAGATTCGGTAGTTACTCGGGCGTTGGTGGATAACGGCTCAAGTGCCAATATTTGTCCATTATCCACCCTGAACCAGTTGAAGATTGACCATGGTAGAATCCGCAAGAACAACATTTGCGTCTGAGGATTTGATGGAAGTGGAACGGCCACCGTGGGGGATATTATACTTGAGTTGACCATCGGCCCGGTCCAATTTACCATGGAGTTCCAGGTATTGGATGTCGCGGTATATTATAACCTTTTGTTGGGACAACCGTGGATCCACGCGACCAAAGCGGTGCCATCCACCTTGCATCAAATGGTCAAGTTCGAATGGGACAGACAAGATGTCGTGCTGCATGGGGAAGATACTGCGTGCACCATGGGAGGCGCCATTGTGCCCTTCATAGAAACCAACGGTGACAAAGGTCCCTGGGTTTACCAGATTTTTGATGCAGCATTAGCAAACAAGATTACCGAGGGTGAAAGCATTCCACACCCCAGGGTAGCTTCCGCAACTGTCATGATGGTTTCAGAGATGCTGGGTAATGGGTTTGTGCCAGGAAAAGGCCTGGGGCCTGAGCTTCAAGGGATTGTTCAACCTGTCTCCTTGCCCAAGAATTTAGAGACCTCTGGATTGGGGTTCAAACCTACTGCGGCAGATGTAAAGCGAGCACGGAAAATGAAGAAGAGAGTTTGGGTTCTTCCCAAACCAATTCCGCGTCTCTCCAGATCCTTTATTAGAGCAAGTGCCAAGGGGTCACCGGTCCCGAAAATTCTCGGACCATTGATTGGGATGGACGGGGATTTGAATTAGAGTTTCGAAAGGCTGTTTGCCGATGTCCATGTGATAGAAGTTGGAGAGGGTTCCAGCAGAGCAGGCATACAGTTTGTGGGGCCTAAGGCCAATACCAACAATTGGACGGTTACTCCTCTTCCTACCCGGGGGGAGTCCTGGTAGTAGGGTTTGATTTTTCTTTCTTGTTTTTCGGATTATTCCAGGGTGTAATCCAAATCTCATTTTATTTTGTAAAGTGTGAACCCTGTTATCCCGCATTTTTAATAAAATTCTCTTTTCTTGTCTCATTTTAATTTTCTTTTGTTCTTTTCTCTTTCTGAACAGTTCTCTTTTTACTGGTTCTAATGGCATGGCATGCACAACGGATCTTCGACCTAGTCTAATAAATCAATCTGACTCCGACTTAATTATACAAGAGATCGGTTATGATGATGAGTCCGAATATGACGAGGATGAAGCCTTCGAAGAAATAAACCGAGAATTGTGCCAGTTCGAAGAGAAACCCAAGCCTAATCTGAATGACACCGAGTCTGTAAATCTAGGGGATGCAGATAATGTAAGAGAAACCAAAATCAGCATCCACATTGAGCCAAACATCAGGGAGGAATTAATTAAAACCCTCATTGAGTTCAAAGATGTTTTTGCGTGGTCATATGATGATATGCCGGGATTAAGCACCGATCTAGTGGTTCACAAATTGCCCACTGACCCGGCATACTCTTTGGTCAAGAAAAAACTGAGGAAGTTTAAGACGGATATGAGTGTGAAGATCAAAGAAGAAGTGACCAAGCAACTGCAGGCAAAAGTTATTCGGGTCACTCGATATCCCGATTGGTTGGACAATGTGGTACCAGTGCCAAAGAAGGACGGGAAAATCAGGGTATGTGTCGACTACCGCAATCTCAACAAGGCAAGTCCTAAGGATAATTTTCCATTGCCCAACATCCATATCTTGATCGATAATTGTGCTGGGTGCGAGATCGGATCCTTTGTGGACTGCTATGCAGGATATCATCAGATCTTAATGGACGAAGAAGATGCAAAAAAGACGGCTTTCATTACGCCATGGGGAACTTACTGCTACCGGGTAATGCCATTCGGATTGAAGAATGCTGGGGCAACGTACATGCGAGCAATGACTACTGTGTTTCACGACATGATACACAAAGAAATTGAAGTGTACGTAGATGATGTGATCATAAAGTCTTGGCGTCAGGAAGACCATGTAGAAGACTTAAGGAAGTTCTTTCAAAGACTGCGAAGGTATGATATTAAGCTTAACCCGGCCAAATGTGCCTTCGGGGTTCCATCAGGAAAGCTGTTAGGATTCATCGTCAGTCGACGGGGTATTGAGTTGGAACCATCCAAGATCAAATCCATCCAAGATTTGCCACCGCCAAAGAATAAAACGGAGGTAATGAGTCTGTTGGGAAGACTAAATTATATCAGCAGGTTCATCGCTCAACTCACAGCGACTTGTGAACCCATATTTCGGCTGCTAAAGAAAGATGCTGCAGTGGACTGGACGACAGAGTGTCAAGAAGCCTTCAACCAGATCAAAGGGTATCTGTCAAATCCACCTGTGTTGGTTCCACCTGAGCCGGGGAGACCATTAATTCTTTATCTGACGGTCCTGGAGAATTCGTTTGGCTACGTGTTAGGGCAACACGACATTACAAGAAGGAACGAGCGAGCCATTTATTATCTTAGCAAGAAGTTTACAGTATATGAGGTCAAGTACACTCAACTCGAGAGGACATGTTGCACCCTAACTTGGGTGGCACAGAAGTTGAAGCACTATTTGTCCTCATATACTACTTATCTCATATCCCGTTTGGATCCATTAAAGTACATTTTCCAGAAACCTATGCCTACAGGGAGGTTAGAAAAATGGCAAATTTTGCTCACAGAGTTTGATATCATCTATGTGACGAGCACGACCATGAAAGCCCAAGCGCTGGCCGACCACTTGGCTGAGAATCCCGTTGATGAAGAATACGAGCCTTTGAGGACGTATTTTCCAGATGAGGAAGTAATGCATATAGGTGAGATGGAATTACCCGAGGAACCAAGCTGGAAGCTTTTCTTTGATGGAGCCGCAAACGTGAAAGGGGTTGGAATAGGAGCGGTACTCATTTCTGAAACAGGACGTCACTATCTTGTTACAGCTCAGCTACGTTTCTATTGTACCAACAACATGGCCGAGTATGAAGCATGCATTCTGGGTCTGCGACTAGATGCAGACATGGATGTCCAGGACATTTTGGTCTTGGGAGACTCGGACCTCCTGGTACATCAGATTCAGGGTGAGTGGGAAATACGGGATTTGAAACTCATACCATATCGACAATGTTTGCACGATCTGAGCAAGCGATTTCGGTCAGTGGAATTCAGACACATCCCGAGAGTTCATAACGAGGTTGCCGATGCATTGGCCACCTTAGCATCAATTTTACACCACCCCGACAAAATGTATGTTGACCCTTTGCACATTCAGGTTCGTGATCAGCATGCTTATTACAACGTGGTAGAGGAGGAAGTGGATGGAGAGCCATGGTTTTATGACATAAAGGAGTACCTGAAGATGGGGATATATCCGGAACAGGCCACCGGAGACCAAAAAAGAGCCATCCGGCATTTGGAAAATGGTTTCTTCCTCAGTAGAGGAGTGTTGTACAGAAGAACCCCAGACTTGGGATTACTAAGATGTATAGACGCTGGTCAAGCCACGACGGTTATGGCGGAGGTGCCTGCTGGAGTCTGTGGGCCACATATGAGCGGATATGTATTGGCAAAGAAGATTCTTCGAGCAGGGTACTATTGGCTCACTATGGAGCATGATTGTATCAATTTCGTGAGGAAATGCCATCAATGTCAGATACACGGAGATCTGATTCATTCTTCACCGACAGAATTGCATACAATGTCAGCGCCATGGCCATTTATCGCATGGGGCATGGATGTCATTGGGCTTATTGAGCCGGCAGCGACCAACGACCATAGGTTCATTTTGGTGACCATCGATTACTTCACCAAGTGGGTGGAAGCTAAAACTTTCAAGTCGGTAACCAAGAAGGCAGTGGTGGATTTTGTTCACTCCCATATCATCTGCAGATTTGGGGTCCCAAAAGTGATCATCATGGATAATGGTGCAAATCTTAACAACAATTTTATGAGGGAGGTATGCCAACAGTTTAAGATTACACACCGCAATTCCACCTCATATCGTCCCAAGGCGAATGGAGCAGTTGAAGCAGCCAATAAGAACTTCAAGAAGATACTGAGGAAGATGGTAGAAGGATCTAGACAATGGCATGAGAAATTGCCCTTTGCTTTGTTAGGTTATCGCACTACAGTCCGGACTTCCGTAGGTGCAACTCCTTATTTATTGGTATAATGAACTGAAGCAGTAATACCGGCAGAGGTCGAAATTCCGTCCCTCCGAATTGTCGCTGAAGCCGGGATTGACGACGATGAATGGGTCAAAACTCGACTGGAGCAGTTGAACTTAATAGATGAAAAAAGATTGGCAGCAGTGTGTCATGGCCAGTTGTATCAGAGGAGAATGGCAAGGGCATACAATAAGAAGGTACGCCCCAGAAAATTTGAAGTAGGGCAACAAGTATTGAAACGGATCCTCCCACATCAGATCGAAGCAAAAGGCAAGTTCGCCCCAAATTGGCAAGGGCCTTATGTTGTGACCAGAGTGTTATCCAACGGTGCTTTATGTCTAACAGATATCGAAGGAAGATGCGTCGACATGGCTATCAATTCTGATGCAGCCAAAAGATATTATGCGTAATTTCTTTGATTATGATAGTTATTGGTTAGTTTGTTTGTACTTGGTACTTATTGGATAATAAAATGACGGAGGCAATTCTTTCTTCTATCCAAACACTTTTAACCTTTGTTTCCCCCCTTCGAGCCTTATTTATTCTTTCATACCCCTCTTTTGGAATCACTAATGGAAAAAAAAGAAAAAAAATAAAATGAAAACAAGATAAAGGTCATAAGAAAAACAAAGGAATATTGGGAACTACGTTTGACCTGATTCCTCAAAGAGGATATGTAGGCGCCTCACGGCACGGTCATAGTGCACCATAGTGTGCATAGTTCAACATAGTGCAACAAAAATAAAATCCCCCAAGCAAGAAAACTGGGGCAGAGGTTATGTTTTAAAGTTTCAAAAAAGGGTTGATTCCAAGGGTTGTAGTGGTTCACCCATCAAAGTTATTTCGAATTTTTGATAGTCTTTCTTTTAGCCCCACACCAAAACCAACATCGATGTCCAAAAAGACCTCCCGATCAATATCCGAGAGGTGCCAAGTCAGGCAAATGAAAGCCGAGAATAATGCACTAAGAGGATCATAAACTGGAAATGAATTGATAGCCAAAAAGAATCTCCAGAAGAGAGAGTCATAACGGCAGCACTCCAATCCCCCGCAGAAAAAATAAAATGAAAGAGTCTTATCGGTGAAAATCTTCACAGACACCATAAGGAGACGAAAGATGAGAGAAATAAAACGAGAGAGTCTTATCGGTGAAAACCTTCACAGGCACCATAAGGCGACGGGAGCTGAGAGAAAGGAGAGAGTCTTATTAGTGAAAACCCCTCGAAGGGCACTATAAGGTGACAAGATAGATTGGCAAAAAGGATCCGCATTTGCGAAGAGGTGGACACCTATTTATCCCCATCAAGTGAAGCCATCAGGAAGATTGATTGATACAAATAGACTGGGCCGATTAATCCGTAATGCACGACATGATCATTGTGACCAGTCATACCGTCCAGATAAGTTCTTTCCTTTTCTTCTTCCCCAGCATTTGTTCAGAAAGATTTTTCTCTTTTTCTATCTTTTTCATTTCTTCGTCTAAAAAAGACTTTTTCCAGAAATTTGTTTTGAGAAGGATTTTTCAGAGTTTACTACCAGGGGCCAAAATGGTACAAAGCAAAATGCGAAGGGGACAGGCCAAAGTCAAGGCAATAAGACAAAAGGCGTTTGTTGCAAGACCAAATGACTAACTGGCCTAGAAAGTTAAGGGGAACATGAAGAAAAGCGGAAAACGACGGTTAAGGGACTTATGGACCAAGTTCCAAGAAGATCCCCAGCAGAACTTCGATAGATCACTGACCAAGGTCCAAGGTGGTCAGACAACACAGAAAGGGGAAAGGAGGAAGAAAGAATTAATCCGCAGCAAGATAACCAACAGTCCTATCCTCAATAACGTTATCCCCAGATGATAACATTTTATGCCCTGCAGTGCTGGGAGAAGATAAACTTTTAAGGGAGTAGTTTTGGAGTAGAAGAGGACTCCCCCAACATGTTTTGAAACAAAAGAGCGGGGAAGGGATAAATGGAAAACCATCCCCAGCAGAAATGTCATCCCCAGCAAGCAACTTATCCCCAACCGGTTTTGGGAGCACAGAGCAAGGGAAAGGGAAAGGAAAAATCATCCCCCAGCAGGAGTGACACGATCACTCACCATGTTAAAACTGACAAAATTTTCTTTGATTTCTACAGGAAAATAAAAGTTGATGATGGCCGAAAGACACGCCACAAGGAAGGTCAAAAATTTTCTTGGAGGAACGAGGAAACAATTTCAAATATTTTCATGTCTTAGTTAGATAGGCGCCCACCTGTATAATGAGAGAATATTTTCATGCTTTAGATAAATAGGCGTCCACCTGTATAATAAGAGGAATATTTTCATGTCTTAGTTAAATAGGCGTCCACCTATATAATGAGAGGAATATTTTTATGTCTTAGTTAAATAGACGCCCACCTGTATAATGAGAGGAATATTTTATATCGTAGTTAAATAGGCGCTCACCTGTATAATGAGAGGAATATTTTATGTCGTAGTTAAATATGCGCCCACCTGTATAATGAGAGGAATATTTTTATCTCTTAGATAAATAGGCGCCCACCTGTATAATGAGAGGAATATTTTTATGCTTTAGTTAAATAGGCGCCCACCTGTATAATGAGAGGAATATTTTATGTCGTAGTTAAATAGGCGCCCACCTGTATAATGAGAGTAATATTTTATGTCGTAGTTAAATAGGCGCCCACCTGTATAATGAGAGGAATATTTTATGTCGTAGTTAAATAGGCGCCCACCTGTATAATGAGAGGAATATTTTTATATCTTAGATAAATAGGCGCCCACCTGTATAATGAGAGGAATATTTTTATATCTTAGATAAATAGGCGCCCACCTGTATAATGAGAGGAATATTTTTATATCTTAGATAAATAGGCGCTCACCTGTATAATGAGAGGAATATTTTCATGTCTTAATTAAATAGGCGCCCACCTGTATAATGAGAGAAATATTTTCATGTCTCAGTTAAATAGGCGCCCACCTGTATAATGAGGGGAATATTTTCATGTCTTAGTTAAATAGGCGCCCACCTGTATAATGAGAGGAATATTTTCATGCTTTAGATAAATAGGCGCCCACCTGTATAATGAGAGGAATATTTTATGTCGTAGTTAAATAGGCGCCCACCTGTATAATGAGAGGAATATTTTATGTCGTAGTTAAATAGGCGTCCACCTGTATAATGAGAGGAATATTTTTATGTCTTAGATAAATAGGCGCCCACCTGTATAATGAGAGGAATATTTTAATGTCTTAGTTAAATAGGCGCCCACCTGTATAATGAGAAGAATATTTTCATTCTTTAGATAAATAGGCGCTCATCTGTATAATGAGAGGAATATTTTATGTCGTAGTTAAATAGGCGCCCACCTGTATAATGAGAGGAATATTTTTATGCTTTAGTTAAATGGGCGCCCACCTATATAATGAGAGGAATATTTTATGTCGTAGTTAAATAGGCGCCCACCTGTATAATGAGAGGAATATTTTCATGTCTTAGTTAAATAGGCGCTCACTTGTATAATGAGAGGAATATTTTCATGTCTTAGTTAAATAGGCGCTCACCTGTATAATGAGAGGAATATTTTCATGTCTTAGTTAAATAGGCGTCCACCTATATAATGAGAGGAATATTTTCATGTCTTAGTTAAATTGGCGCCCATCTGTATAATGAGAGGGATATTTTCATGCTTTAGATAAATAGGCACCCACCTGTATAATGAGAGGAATATTTTCATGTCTTAGTTAAATAGGCGCACACCTGTATAATGAGAGGAATATTTTTATGTCTTAGTTAAATAGGCGCCCACCTGTATAATGAGAGAAATATTTTATGTCGTAGTTAAATAGGCGCCCACCTGTATAATGAGAGGAATATTTTTATGTCTTAGATAAATAGGCGTCCACCTGTATAATGAGAGGAATATTTTTATGCTTTAGTTAAATAGGCTCCCACCTGTATAATGAAAGGAATATTTTATGTCGTAGTTAAATAGGCGCCCACCTGTATAATGAGAGGAATATTTTATATCGTAGTTAAATAGGCGTCCACCTGTATAATGATAGGAATATTTTATGTCGTAGTTAAATAGGCGCCCACCTGTATAATTAGAGGAATATTTTTATGCCTTAGATAAATAGGCGCCCACCTGTATAATGAGAGGAATATTTTTATGCTTTAGTTATATAGGCGCCCACCTGTATAATGAGAGGAATATTTTATGTCGTAGTTAAATAGGCGCCCACCTGTATAATGAGAGAAATATTTTCATGTCTTAGTTAAATAGGCGCCCACCTGTATAATGAGAGGAATATTTTCATGTCTTAGTTAAATTGGCGCCCACCTGTATAATGAGAGGAATATTTTCATGTCTTAGATAAATAGGCGCACACCTGTATAATGAGAGGAATATTTTCATGTCTTAGTTAAATAGGCGTCCACCTGTATAATGAGAGGAATATTTTCATGCTTTAGATAAATAGGCGCCCACCTGTATAATGAGAGGAATATTTTCATGTCTTAGTTAAATAGGTGCCCACCTGTATAATGAGAGGAATATTTTTATGTCTTAGTTAAATAAGCGCCCACCTGTATAATAAGTGGAATATTTTATGTCGTAGTTAAATAGGCGCCCACCTGTATAATGAGAGGAATATTTTATGTCGTAGTTAAATAGGCGTCCACCTGTATAATGAGAGGAATATTTTTATGTCTTAGATAAATAGGCGCCCACCTGTATAATGGGAGGAATATTTTCATGTCTTAGTTAAATAGGCGCCCACTTGTATAATGAGAGGAATATTTTCATGCTTTAGATAAATAGGCACCCACCTGTATAATGAGAGGAATATTTTATGTCGTAGTTAAATAGGCGTCCACCTGTATAATGAGAGGAATATTTTATGTCGTAGTTAAATAGGCACCCACCTGTATAATGAGAGGAATATTTTTATGTCTTAGATAAATAGGCACCCACCTGTATAATGAGAGGAATATTTTTATGCTTTAGTTAAATAGGCGCCCACCTGTATAATGAGAGGAATATTTTATGTCGTAGTTAAATAGGCGCTCACCTGTATAATGAGAGAAATATTTTATGTCGTAGTTAAATAGGCGCCCACCTGTATAATGAGTGGAATATTTTATGTCGTAGTTGAATAGGCGCCCACTTGTATAATGAGAGGAATATTTTTATGCCTTAGATAAATAGGCGCCCATCTGTATAATGAGAGGAATATTTTTATGCTTTAGTTAAATAGGCGCCCACCTGTATAATGAGAAGAATATTTTATGTCGAAGTTAAATAGGCGCCCACCTGTATAATGAGAGGAATATTTTCATGTCTTAGTTAAATAGGTGTCAACCTGTATAATGAGAGGAATATTTTCATGTCTTAGTTAAATAGGCGCCCACCTGTATAATGAGAGGAATATTTTCATGTCTTAGTTAAATTGGCGCCCACCTGTATAATGAGAGGAATATTTTCATGCTTTAGATAAATATGCGCCCACCTGTATAATGAGAGGAATATTTTCATGTCTTAGTTAAATAGGCGCCCACCTGTATAATGAGAGGAATATTTTTATGTCTTAGTTAAATAGGCGCTCACCTGTATAATGAGAGGAATATTTTATGTCGTAGTTAAATAGGCGCCCACCTGTATAATGAGAGGAATATTTTATGTCGTAGTTAAATAGGCGCCCACACGTATAATGAGAGGAATATTTTTATGTCTTAGATAAATAGGCGCCCACCTGTATAATGAGAGGAATATTTTTATGCTTTAGTTAAATAGGCGTCCACCTGTATAATGAGAGAAATATTTTATGTCGTAGTTAAATAGGCGCCCACCTGTATAATGAGAGGAATATTTTATGTCGTAGTTAAATAGGCGCCCATCTGTATAATGAGAGGAATATTTTCATGTCTTAGTTAAATAGGCGTCCACCTATATAATGAGAGGAATATTTTTATGTCTTAGTTAAATAGGCGCCCACCTGTATAATGAGAGGAATATTTTCATGTCTTAGTTAAATAGGCCCCCACCTGTATAATGAGAGGAATATTTTTATGTCTTAGTTAAATATGCGCCCACCTGTATAATGAGAGGAAATATTCACGTCTTAGTTGAATAGGCGCTCACCTATATAACGAGAGGAATACTTTTCAGTCTTATACTACAGATCTTGAAATCAGTAACCCACCGGAAGGCAGAAGGTTACAACAGGAATCCCCAGTAGAAACAATAAAAATCCCCAGCACCGGAAAGCAGAGGGTTGCAACAAGAGGTCCCAGCACAAATTCAAGCGCATGAGTCAAAAGGAAGAAAAGACGCGTCTTGAAAGAAGCGGCCTGTGAACATTAAATTATGCCCAGCATAACAAATCTGATGAAGAAAGCCGTATCCCCAGCGGACCGAACAAAATGAGGAAAACTGGTATTCAGAAAGGCAAAAGGCCAGTGTCATCCCCAAATTCACGGAAGAAAAGCACTAGAAGAAGCACAAGCCGACAAGAAAGCAAGGCAACAAGAACAAGTTGAAGATAGATGAGATCTTATGATCCGTAGTCTAGCCTAGCTTCTTGTTTTCTTTTAAGCACGGTGTAACAAGGAGATCGGTAAGCAGTGATAACAGCATGCAACAACAGTAACGTTGCAGTCCCATGGTAGTCCCAACTACCAAAACTTCCCGAACTACATTAACCTGATTCCCTTCTAGCCAGGGATATGTAGGAAACCTTTGAAGCAAAGGTTCGGTTAAATCTTTTTCAAAAAATGCTTCACACGGAGCATTCCAACAGGCAAAAATCGCTCGTATCCGCTCACTTTATCTTTGCACGAAAACTCTTTGTGTTTTCGGCCAAAGAGGGGCAGCTGTGAGCACGTGATTTTTGCTTCACGGAAAACTACTCCAAAAGAAATCAAAAAATAAAACAAATTTCATCTGTGTACAATTTTGAGAATTTGCGTGACATTTTGGTAATTATTTTTATCCGTAAATGTTTACCTTTGACGAGATTAATTAAAAAAAATACAAAATACATGTTGCATGCACATTCAAGATTTAATTGTACGTCTTGGAATTAATTGAGTCATGTTTTATGGAAAAAGAAAGAAAATTACAAAATATGCAGTTTTGTTGCATTTTGTCATTTATGTGTGCCGCTGTGTAATTTTGTTTTAATTAATTAAATATTTAACCTTGTGTGATAATTGTTGTTAAAGTTTAATAGTGGTGTAGGATAATTTTGGTTTTACAAGTTATTTTTAGAATTTTATTGATTGTTAATTAAAAATAGAAAAAAAGAAAAAGAATTCAAAATTGAAGAGAAACTCGGTTTTGGGCTCATGTTCAACTCAAGCAGATCAGGCCCAATCTATGGCTGACCCAGTCCACATCGACCCGGTCTCAAAGACGGTGAAACGACGCCGTATTAGCATCCCTATTCTGAGCCATTGATCGATTCAAATGAACGGCCCAGATCAGGCCATTCACTTACCCAAACGACGCCGTATAGGGCCATCTGATCTCAACCGTAAACCCAATCCCATCCAACGGCCTCAAGCCATCCCCATATGCCTGACCCATTTAACCCCGGACCAACCCGATCTCCTTTTAAGTGGAGCGACACCGTTTTACATTAGCCAAGGGATCCTGGCCATTGATCACTCTCTATCCGACGGCCAGGATCAAACCACCCCCTCCGTATAAAAACCCCAATCCCTCGCCCCACGCCCCCCAAACCAAACCCCCCACCTCATGTTCATCATCGTCTTTCAGAGACGAACCCTTCAAACCCTAGCCGCCACCCCGCCCCTTCGCCGGAAAGCCAGCGGCAACGATGCCGCTGGACATGAAACCAACACCCCTGAGCCGCCCAACCACCCTCATCACGAATCCAGGCTCCCTTTACTTCGAATCTCAATGGAACGTTTTGAATATCAAATCAAAGAACCGGCCTGAAACCTTACCTCCTCCGATGACCACCAAGATCACACCCCTGAATCTCCTAACCACCCTCGTTACAAATCGCCTAGCCGCTTGTCTCGAGTCAACCTCCAGCATCACGAATCTTCCATCGAAGATTCGAGTGAAACCCAAACCTACCCCAACATGCCCCAAGCTCACACCATGTCACCCCCTGACCTACCTCATGCCCTAGACACACTTGGTTCGGTTCGAATCTAGGTAGAAACCTTCGAGCCCCAAATCGAGCTTTCAAGAACCCTAGAAATCCAAAAGTGGGGGTCTGTCCAAATCAACAAAGGGTTGGGGGTATAATAGACTTTAATCGAGGTGTTCTCAGTTGACAACACTTCGATTAAAGTCCGTTCGACCTCAAATGATCGAGTATGGTTCAAGCCTGGATCGTTTTGTTTTTGAGCTTCCAAGATAAGTTTCTTTTTCCCTTCTGTTCTTGTTTGAGTTCTATTTTGTGTTTGTCTTCATGTCGTAGCTGATTTGTTCGATTTTTCTGTTATTTTTCTTTCAACTTTCTCCGGCTTCATAAGACCTTTTGTATGGTTCAAATTAGCTTCTGTTTGTTTGTTGTTCATTGTTATTGTGAGTTTGTGTGTCCATCCTGTTTAGAATCGTAGAATAGTCTAGTTCATATCAAGGTTCCCTGGTAAAATCACTGAAGCTGATTGGGTAGCCCGTTTGAGATATTTTAATTGTTAGCTATCTGTTGTAGCTCATATAGTTAACTAAATGAATGTCGTCAATTGAATTCACTGAAAGAAACTAGGAAGCCACGAATTGTTCAATGTTTGTCATTTCTGCCTCTTTTCTATTCTTATGTGATTGAGGCACATGAACCCTATTCCCTCATCCCTTCTGCCTAAAATCATTTAGTGGGTTAGACAGGATTGAATTGGTCATAGCTGTAATCAGTGATTAGTTTTAATTTAGAAGAGTTTATATCCTGGCTATTGAGAGTTAGGGCATAACAGTAATACACAGGGGTTAAGGGGGTAGTTTGGGGATTGAAATGATCAGAAATTGGTTAGTTTAAATTGGGCTGACAGTAGGGTATTAAAATACTATCAAAACTAACATATTATTTGAGGATAGTGGGGAACAAGATTAAATGGCATGGGGGAGGTTGATTAAAATAAGTTAAACACACATAACTTTGATTAAAAAAGAGAAAAGCATGCGGTATGGGGAGTCTGTCAGGAATATCATGGGCATTTTGATTAGTTTAAGGGGGTATGGGCAGAGTGGGAAGGCAGCCTGGGGGCTTGCCATTTCTAGCCTATAAACAGGCTCATTGAGGACAGTTTGAAGGGGGGGGGGGAATTTTCGAGAGGATTGATTCTGGAGGAAAAAGAAAAAAACTGGTTTTAAGGCTGGACAGTTAAGTTTAGAGGTTGGACAGTTTTAAGTGAGAGAGAAAAGAAAAGCAAAAACAAGGTTGGTCTTCCAACCTTTAGAGGATAGTCTGTTTCAGAGTAATAGAGAGTTAAGAGTGTGCTGGATTTTCGACCATAACAATCAGAAGCTACTGTTTTTCTGCATCTGTTTCCTTCTCTGCTTAGCCTGTATTTGTTTTGATGCTGCTGGGCTGCAAACTGGGTCCTTTACTTGATTGAGCACTATTTCAGTTGAGTTGTTTTGGGTTTTCTGTTGGTCTAACAGTTCACTGGTCTTCTGCTTGGTTTAAATCTGTTGCTGTTTCCTCCTACTGGTTATTATTGGATTTTCTTGCTGGGTTTGTATTGGTTTTAAAAATCTGCCTGCTGGGTTGTTTGCTGCTGAGTGCTGCTTCTCTTGTTGCTGCTGTTGCTATGTATGCTACTGCTTCCACTGATCATTCCTTTTCTTCTCTTGCTTTTCTCAATACCAGGTACACCACTGATACACTGTCAATGTAAGCTGAAAGTTGAAACATGAATACAAAAAAGGAAGAGTTGAAGTTGTTTTTTTGAATCAGACATAGTCTGTATATTGAACATTAAGTTGTGTATAATAGTTCATATCTTCTATTAGGATAATGAAGGTAGTCATCATGTATAACTAGACGTCATGTATGGCAACTTAATGTCATACTGTGTATGTATGCTGGTAGATAAAAATTGTGATAGTGTAGTAAGCAATATCTTGAATTTTAGCTGTGTTTATGGTTATCATATCTTCTAACGCATGTTAAGTGCTGAACTATCCATTGCTAGTTAATCTCACTTCATTTAGTAGGCTGCCTCGTTATAAATTGCAACAATACCGTTAAAATAAAATAACACTGGTTCCCATTTCAGCCTTATAAATGTTGGGCCTGAGTCGAATGAATTAACAGGCCCTTATCGGAAAAGGAATGGCCCAGGTCCAGTCCATACAGTGTGCGCTGGGCCTGGGCCCATAACTGCCAAACGGATTGCCCGTATCACGTCCCTCTTTCAACAAATCACGTTCGAAACTTAACTATAATAACTCATAAGTATGTAAATAAAGTAGGACCTTTTCATTTATTTTAGATACAAAAAAAATAGAAAACATAGCCACTATAGGATGACCTTTTAAATAAAAATGAGACGAGCCTCGCCAAATAAAACGCACAGATTGCGGGGCCCTCACAAAAAAATGTATGTGTTAATTACTTAGAACTCGGGATAGGCCGCTTAGCGAACTCCACGGCCTTACCCAAAATAATAATACGCCAATCGCTTTAGGCGCGTATTTAATAATGTTATCTTCTCAAACTCGGGTGCACATTTATGTGACCCAAATCCAAATCTCAACGGAGTCAAAGTGTGTCGACGACCACGGGTACATTGATTGTGACGCGGTTCGAGACACATTTTCGCAACGTTGCAATTCCCTGTAAGATAATAATAATAATAATAATAATAATAATAATGAAAGCAGTAAAGAGTTAAAATCTGGACATATGTTCATATTTGTATAAAATCAGATAATCAAGCCGAATATGACAGTTGAGCGACCGTGCTAGAACCACGGAACTCGGGAATGCCTAACACCTTCTCCCGGGTTAACAGAATTCCTTATCCGGATTTCTGGTTCGCAGACTGTAATACAGAGTCATTCTTTTCCTCGATTCGGGATTAAACTGGTGACTTGGGACACCCTAAATCTCCCAAGTGGTCACTCTGAAATAAACAAACAAATCCCGTTTCGATTGTCCTTTAATTGGAAAAAACTCCTTCACCCCTCGCGGGGGCGGAAAAAGGAGGTGTGACAAGGACATGTTGCACTGATCTTCCCTTCCTTGTTTGTTCTTCGAGGATTGTTCTATGCCTTTCAGCCTCCTAGGTATCCCCTCTTTCCTTTCTCTTCCTGTGAACCTTTCATTTTCAACATGTAACTTATCCCGAGGGCTCTGTTTGTATGAGTTGGGAACTTTGTGGGCAACCTCTGAGGGGTAATATCGGGCATCATGAGCTTTGAGTGAGTGCTCATTGTTAGGGATGGTGGAAAAGACAGGAGGGCAATTTTTAGGAAAGGTAATTGGAAGATGAGTGACGGAGCTACTAGGGTGGTTGGGAAAGCCATGGTAAGTGGGTGAATCTGGAGAGTATGGGGGATCTTTTGGCACTGTGACCGGTGTTTGGGTAAGGGTAGCATTTAGGAAGCTAGTTGGTGGCGGGGTGGTGCCCTCCTAGTCATCCAGGCCTGATACATGTCCGTCATGTGTTGTCTTAACATCCTCACCTCTTCAACCAACCCTTTATCCTGTTCAACCAACTGCTTTCGGGCACCGGTATCAACCAACTCAGTTCTGTTGTTGTCTGCCATTGCCTTTTGACTTTGTGTTGTGGAGAAGAGTTACCACTTTAAAAACCACAAACCAACCACCCTTCTGCTCTTGAATATAACAAAAGGAAACCATCACGTTAGCGTTAGGGCATTTAACATAAGATAATCTCACTTCATGTGCAATGCACCTAGCCACAGTTATCGGTTCTAAAATGACTTCGAGGGTACAAAGGTCAGTTGGCATCATCCCATTTTGTTCATTTCAACCTCTCTTTTCTTTGTTTTTCTGGTACTTCTTAGCTCGCTCATTTTCCTTCCCCTTTTTCTTTCTGATTATCGCTCTTTTTCTTCCTTCTCATTTCTCACATCCCATGACTTCACCTTTTTTTCTCTCTTTTTCCGTTTCCCTTTTTCCTTTCTTTTAACAGTAAAAAAAAGTGATTCGATTGAACCCTATGCAGGTTGCCTACGTATCATGACCCCGCATGAATCAGATCTTTGCGTAGTTCTAGAAGATCGGGAATAAAGTAAACAAACTGACATTTTTTTTACCTTAATGACTACTCTGATGAGAAAAAGAACTAAAAGGAATTTGAATTTTCTAAACTGAATGTTCTATAACCTATTCCAAACTCAAGCTTAACGAACACATATTTTTTCTCTCTTTTGAAAACAAATACTCTATGGGAATTATTAAGAGAAAATCGTAGAAGAGAAAAATATTTTTTTTTTGATTCTTTTTTTTTAAGAAGAAAATTTAAAGAATAAACCACAGAAAAATATTTTGAATTTTTATTTGATATCTGATGCAAGGTTTCGAAACAAGCAAAAAAAATATTTTGATTTCAATTTTGATTGCCTAAAAGAGAAACTCCGAAAATAAATCAAAGGTAAAGTATGTTGTCTTTTTTTTCTTCTATGTACAATATCCTAAAGAAAATAAAAAGAATTTTTTTTTCATTTTTCACTAATTTCCCAAAGAAACTTCGCAAAAGAAAATCTTTTTAGTTTTTGAATTAACACCTTAAATAAAGCTTTTAAAGAAGTACTAAAAGAAAATTCTCTTTTTTTTGAAATTTTGGTCCTAATATACTTAAAGGAACCATAAAAAAAATTTATTTTAAGTCCTAGATATTAATTGCCTAAAGGAAAAACAACCTCAAAAACCTTTCTTTTATCCATTTCTAGAATTAGTAATCTAAAGAAAACTTATAACGGAAATATAAAATGCAATATCTCTTTTTTTTTTGGATTTTTGAGTTACAACACATGTTTTTCAAATATAAAGAAGAAAATACAATAACAAAAGACTTGACATTATTGTAGAAAACTAGAAAGTAAAAGACGGACATAAAATGAAGAACGGACTCAAAACATAAAAATAAAACAAATCTCCATAAGCAACTCCTGATTGAGCGATCCTGACTGGATGGTCACGAGGTGTCTGTCATGCTCAAACTCCGGTAAATAAATTCACACCTGTATGATAAAACTTTAAACCAATACTATGTGAGAAAATAACACTCCCTACTGGACACATGCAAGACATGATTGAGGCTATTTTTGCAAAATGGCTTATTTGGCCAAAAGGTGGCTAGAAGTGCAAAATTTGGCTAAGACCCGCAAAGCCAAGAACCTAAGATTTACTAGGAAGATCGGACCCTATGTGGGATGCCTACGTATCATGCCCCGAAAGATGAGAATCAGGTATGCGTAGTTCGGGCAGATAGGATACGGGCGAGAAGTAAAAATAACAACTAATTTAGAGAAAATATATTTTTTTTGCTTTTTTTTTTTTTGAAAAATGATGAAACATGTAAACTCTTTTTTTTAATTTTCTTGTTCCCCTTTTTTGATTTTTGATTTTTGAAAAATGATGAAAAAGTATAAAAATCTTTTGAATTTTCCAAGCTCTTTTTTTTCTCTTAACAAAATGTAGCAGAAAACATAATAGGCCCCACTCGCTTTATCTTCACACTTCACCCTCTCTTTTTTTCTCATTTTTTTATTTTTTTTCCATTTGCCCTCAACTATCATTAGTCCGCCAAATGACCCTTTTACCCTCGAAGAAATGCAACATGTAGCACATAGGATGCATCAAGATGGTCTGTTATTTTGGGTACACCTGTCCTAGACGGACCCAACCCCTGTGTTGAGTCCCCAAAGTCAAAATGCACATGATGCAAACAAGCGTTCCTACTAGGGATCCGGCATAAGGTATTGTTATACTAGGTTTAAAACCTGGGTTTATTTGTTCTAGACCTGGCTTACCCGAGCGGACAACTCGAGCCGAGAGGGGGCTGCGTACCGGTAACCAAAAGATCATCCGGCTTTGCAACTTGTCCGAACCTCGTTCTATTTGGAATAGGACTCTAACAGAAAGAAGTCACGACCAGCGTGCACTCCTCAGGAGAGAGACGAGAGGGGTTTCGTAGCAATTTATATAGAGTTCAGATAATATCAAAGCGGCAAAAAGCAACATTTAGCACATTAGGCCCAAACATGTAAATAAGACCAGATAATAAATAAAGCCCAATATAACAATTATCCTAAGCTCGAATTCTTGAACCCTGAACCAGAGATTCTGGGTTCGGTCCCCAGCAGAGTCGCCAGAGCTGTCACACCTCCTTTTTACCTACACCCCGGAAAGATGTATAAATAAGGGAGTTTTTCCAATTTAAGTGACAATCGAAACGGGATTATTTTATTTAAAATTCAGAGTCGCCACTTGAGATAGTTTATGGTGTCCCAAGTCACCGGTTTAAATCCCGAATCGAGGAAAAAATTGACTCTGTATTACAGTCCGCGAATCAGAAATCCGAGTAAGGCATTCTGTTAACCCGGGAGAAGGTGTTAGGCATTCCCGAATTCCGTGATTTTAGCACGGTCGCTCAACTGTTATATTCAGCTTAATTATCTGATTTTAAACAATTATAAACCTATGTGCAAATTTTAACTTTTAACCGCTTTTATTCAATTTTTAAAGAAGATTGAACGTCGTTTAAAATGTGTCTTTGGATCGCGCCGCATGAAATGCACCCGCAATCCTAAACATATTTTATTCAACGTTGTGGAGAATTGAAATTGGGTCACATGAAATGCGCACCCGAAATTAGAATTAGATAACACAGCTACATCACGGGAACCGTATCCGTAGCCATGATTTATTCAAGAGTTTGACTAATTTTGCTAAAATTGGTTGAGATTAGAGGTCACACAGCTCGTGGAATTAATGCGTGGATGATTTGAGCCCAACTCATAAATTGCAGGTGTATCATCATTGAAACCCAAAACTTGCTTAGAACACTACATCAATATAACAAGAGTATGGCACTAACTAAAATTATGTATTGTTTGTACCATTATGGAGTTAAGTGCCCACACAGTGCATCAATCTAGAAACAATTCTTTTATTTTATTTGTCATAAACAATATTGTACTACTGCAACATGGTCAGATTCAAACTTAAACAAATTGAAATCATGAATGAAAAGCAAAAGCACATAGCGAAAGCAAAAAGCAAAAAGTAAAAGTAAAAGTAAAAGCAAAAGGGTGCTATTATTTTTGCCGCTTTTAATATTTTGGGAAAAATTTAAAGTTATTTAAAACACATCGTAAGCCATGCTACATAAATGCACCCGCGGTTCGGAACACATGTTATATAACATTGTCGAGCTTTGGATTTGGGTCACATAAATGCGCACCCCAGTTTAGGAAGGTAAATTATTAAGTAGCGCGCCTAAAGCGACTACGCCTTTTCGAATTTGCGAGGGCCATGGAAATTCAACTAAATAGCACGCCTCCAATTCTAAGGATTCAATTATTCAAAATCAACTAAATGAGGGCAGCCATCTTAGCTGTTGGAAGTCAGTAGCTTTTGAGGCTAAAGCTAAAGATCTCAAAATTCTAGGATTCATTTCAATTAACATGCCTTCCCCATCAACTGGATTTATAGCAAACAGTTTTCACTTTTTAATTTTGAACTAATTAAGCTAAAAATAAAAATGAAATCCTACGAAGGGAAGAGTAACCAAATTTAAAGCAGATTTGTTATATTTTTAAAATAAGAGGTGCTGTGATTTAAACAAGAAACAAATCAATACACAACACATAGAGCAATCAACACCATCACATTTAATTTAAATTCAACCATGGTCCAACCAAATCAGTGTACACCAAGAAACAACATTTCAATGTAAAATATTTACAAATTAACAAAATTCGTCATGGAGATCGAAAGCAGCAGAAATTAAGAATAAAGAAATGGAACCTCTTTAAACGACCAACCCGAGACGGTGTACAAGAACTCGAACAGAAAAATTTTCCGGACCAAAACTCGAATCTCGACGGTAGCTCGGACGGAACCTCAAATTGTCGACAAATCGAACGGAACTGAACTGACCCAATGGATGGAGCTAGCGACGTACGAAGGGGCTTTAATGGAACTCAGACTTAACTGAAAAGCCACTGCTTTTCGACGACAACCAAAGAACGAGAAGAAAATAAAAGAAACTTTTCACTGTTGCTACTCTCGTTTCCGGCGAGATCGACGGTGAAAGAAGAAGAACGATGGGGATCGTTCTTAATTTTGGCTGCTGTCGATCTCTCTTCTAGGTTGCTCTCTCATGGCTACTACTTTTTTTGTAGGAGAAGATGATGCTGGGGGGTCTGTGTTGTTGATGCCCGAAGAAAGGGGGTCTATTGCTTTTGTTTAAATAAAAAAAGTGACGATTGGAATTGGGGGTGGGGACCTTTTTTTGTTAATGGGAATGCACTATCTTCCCTTTTTTTCGTATTCTCTTTTTATATTTCCCTATTCCCAGATCTATATCTTTCTTCCACTCTCGTCTGTTCCCCTCTATGTAGTGTGTGTATTATTTTTGGACTGAAGAATAATGAGAAGATGCCTTGTGGTCCCCTTGGCAAAAGAAACGTGAGTGGGAATTGAAGATGGGGTGCATGTGAAGTTTGTTATGTAGAGATAAGGAAGTATTTTGGCAAATGAAAACTTTTGATTGGTTCTTTCTTTTTGTCTTCTCTTTTAAAAACTAATTAAAAATACTACATTACTATTACAAATTAGAAAAACACAAGAAACTATTAAGGAAAAAGTTATAAAATTGCTAGTCTTACCAAAATTAGACAAAAATATATTTTTGTGAATTTCTTTTCTTTTGCGAATGAAATACATCTTATATCTAAAAGTGTAATTTTTTTTGTAGTATTTTCTTTTCTTGATAATAAATAGTAAGCAAAATGATCTACTCTTGCTAACTAAGTAAAAAAAAGCAAGGTAAAATTATTACACTCAAATCTCTAACTCAAAAATTGTACCAAACTAAATAAAACCTTTTCTTTGGTATTTTATTATTATTATTATTATTATTTATTTATTTATTTTTTTGAAACTTTTCTTTCTTTGTAAATGGCAAATACAACTAATACTCTAAAATATGTAACTCTTTTTTTTTTGTAATTTTCGTTTTCGTGTAATAAAAATAAAGTAAAAGAGTAAAAATTAGTTGAAATAGCTATATTAGGCCTAAATTAAATATTTACGTACTAAAATATAAAAAATCTAGGGGAAGGTCAAAAATCACATGTCTACAGTATCCATCGGAGTGTCAACAGGTCTACAACCTGTCATTCATGTCTCCTCAAGAATATCTAAGGCATACTTCCGTTGTGAGATCATAATACCTGAGCTAGACTAAACGACCTCAATACCCAGAAAATACTTTATTCTGCCCAGATCCTTAGTCTGAAAGTGCTGAAAGAGATTTTGCTTCAATTTACTAATATCATCCTGATCATTGTCGGTAATAACAATTCGTCAACATAAACGACCAGATAAATATAGATATTTGAAGCAGAATGTCGATAAAATACAAAGTGATTAGCTTCACTACGAGTCATGCCAACTCCTGAATAACTATGTTGAACTTACCAAACCAGGCTCGAGGAGACTGCTTTAGACCATAGAGGGACCGGCGCAACCTACATACAAGGCCACTAGACTCCTCCTGAGCAAAATAAACAGGTGGTTGCTCCATATAAACCTCATCCTCAAGGTCGCCGTGAAGAAAATCATTCTTAATATCCAACTGATAGAGAGGCCAATGGAGAACAACAGCCATGGATAGAAAAAGGTGGACTGATGCAATTTTAGCCGCAGGAGAGAAAGTATCACTGTAATCGAGTCCCAATATCTAAGTATACCCTTTGGCAACAAGACGAGCCTTAAGTTGATCAACCTGGCCATGTGGACCAACTTTGCTTGCATACACCCAATGACAACCAACAGTCGATTTACCTGAAGGAAGAGGAACAAGCTCCCAAGTACCACTCGTATGTAAAGTAGACATCTCGTCAATCATAGCATGTCGCCATCCGGGATGAGACAGTGCTTCACCTGTAGACATAGGGATGGAAACAGAGGACAAAGATGATACAAATGCACAATGGGATGATGATAGACGATGGTAACTTAAACCGACATAATGAGGATTAGAATTAAGTGTGGACCGTATACCTTTTCATAGTGCAATCGGTTGATTAAGAGGAGACAAGTCCCCAGTATTAGCAGGGTCAGGTGCAGGACATGAATCAGCTGGGCCTGATGCTGGGCGCGGACGACGATGATAAGTCAGGAGTGGTGGAGCTGTAGAAGGTTGAACTGGACTAGGTGGTGGCACTGGAGCTATAGTTGGTGGAACTGGACTAGGTGGTCGCACTGGACTCGGTGGTGGCACTGGAGCTATAGGTGATGGAGCTGCAACTGGAACCGTAGGTGGTGGAGTTATGGAGGAAGATGAATAGGAGATAAGGACTGAATCTCCAAAAGAAGGAACTGGTAGCACCTCAAAAATATCTAAGTGATTAACTGGACCTGTGAAGTATAATTGGGTTTCAAAGAAGGTAACATCAGCAGACATAAGAAATCGCTGAAGGTTAGGAGAATAACATCGATATCCTTTTTGCATTCTCGAGTAACCCAGAAATATGCACTTAAGAGCACGAGGAGCTAACTTATCTTTTCTTGGAGTAAGGTCATGAACAAAACACGTACTCCCAAAAACAGGGGGTGGAAGAGAGAACAAAGGTAAGTGGAAAAACAAGACAGAGAATGGAACTTGATTCTGGATAGTTGAGGATGACATACAATTAATAAGATAACAAGATGTAAAAATCGCATCCCCCAAAAATGCAGCGGAACATGAGATTGTATGAGTAGGGCACGTGCAGTTTCAATAAGATGTATATTCTTTCTTTCAGCTACCCCATTTTGTTGGGATGTGTACGAACAAGATGTTTGATGAATAATCCCATGGGAGTTCATAAACTGCTAAAATGGGGAAGACAAATACTCTAGGGCATTATCACTACGAAATGTGCGGATAGAAACCCCAAATTGATTTTGAAATTTCAGCGTGGAAGGTCTGGAAAATAGAAAACAACTCAAATCGATTTTTCATCAAAAATATCCAAGTGCACCTGGAATAATCATCAATGAAACTGATAAAGTAGCGGAATCTCAAGGTAGAACTGACCCGACTAGGACCCCAAACATCTGAATGGATTAAAGTAAAATGTGACTCTGCTCGATTATCAAAATGCCGTGGGAAATGGGAGCGGGTATGCTTACCGAGCTGACATGACTCACACTCTATAATGGACAAATGAGATAAGCCAGGTTTTTCTGTAGCCAAACACAGGAAAATAAGAATATCTTGTGAAATAGAGCTGTAAAGCATTAAACCAAAGGTCTTGTTTCTATGAGATGATTGTGGATTTTAATTTTGACATGACTATTGTTCTGGCTTCACTATTAGATGGAAGTGACTACACCATGTAAGTAAAACATTGGGCAATCATGTTGCCAAATTTCGCAGTACACTAGTTAAGAAAGTGATATGTCATTTTGAGAACATAAGGTGCAACAAAAATAAAAGAAATAAAAACTAGGATTCTTACTGTTCATTCAGCATGCTATCCACACTGCAAAGGATGACGACAACCAAAGGAAGGGGACCACTAGTAAACAACATAATTTCAAAGTTGAGATATATTTGACCATAATCAGAAATACAGACAACAGATCAGCAAACTAAAAGTTCATGATTGAGACGAACTATCATGAGACATTCTCGAAAGCTTCTTTGTAATTTCGTGCAAGTATCATATAGGGTGGGGTATGATACACTTTACTTTCAAGTTATTAACCCACCATTACCACGGGCTGAAATGGCCCAACAAACAGGAATTAGAGATTCCGTTTACCTAATAATCCACAGTTGATGTGAAAAGATTCGAGCAAAGCCCAAAACTATAAGTGGACAAGTTGAAGAAATTGCACTTCTCAAATTCCTGAAAAATTAAGAGATTATTAAGAAACTGCCAGATTCTTTATTGAAGGAGTAAAAGAAGAGAATCAATTAGATACTATAGACCAGAAATTAAATAACAGTTCTAAACTTCTGAATGAAACAACATGATCTGATTGTACTTCCATTACTTATATCAGAGGAATAAAAGTAATGGAACAGAAATTCTCACATTCATAATGAAGAAACATGATCTGACTGCATGTTTCAATATGAACGCACAGGTACAGGGGAATCAGTTATGTACTGTAACATGGTTTTCCGGAAAAATATTGTTTCTTGATGAATCAAGAGAAAGCATCAAAGGTGACTAGTTGAAAGATATGCTAAGCACCCCAAAGAATCAATTGGAAATTCATGGAATGAAAAGATCATCTAAGAAAAAACACGACAGCGGTGTACCTAATACAGGGGAATCTGTAGCATACTGTTTCCAGAGCTCGATAAAAAGAAATTAATATTCTGAATATTTTGTAGAGCAAAAACATGTGTCATTTTTGTCAGCGCTGCTAAATGAAACCTACTGAAGAACTCCAATACTGATTTCAAACCCCGTAGGCCTCACTCAAACTTATTAGACTCAAACAGAAGATGCAACAAATTAAAGGGAAATGCGTAGTAGTGAAGAGTTAAATGATGTTGAAAAGTATACTTTCAACATCCTTTAGAAATAAAACCCCTTGATAGAAGCTTGAACATAGCAGACAATTAGCAAACTTAGACACAAAATATATGTCACTGTGCAATTCTAAACATATAATCAGCACTAATCTGAAATTATTACAAGAATAAGCCTAGACCTACTTCTTAGCAACGTACAAAGACCACATATAGATAGCAAATTTGTAGGATTTTTCTTTTGATTAATTTACATTCAATATTCATGTATTTATATCTTGTACATTGTATTAGAGACAAGCCCATCCCTATTACTATGCGTCCCAACGGTAGGCCCGAATATTATGTTGTCCAGCTCCAGTTGGTAAGTTTGGGTGTGCAGGGGTGTTAAGTGCCCCACAATGATGGAGGAATGGGTTGTTTGTCTCCTTACATGGGTCTTTGGAAATCCTCATTTTGGAAATCCTCATGAGCTAGCTTTTGAGGTTGAGTTAGGCTCACTGTCCATTTCTTCCCAATAATGAAACTGAAAAGCATTCCACTGGCAGCATCTAAGTTGCGCGGACTCTTCGATTTTGGTGCCGTCCCCGTCCCGATACTAGATGGGGACGGGAGCGGGATACGTCCCGGATTCAGTCAACTGACTTCGGACACTTTGACCAGAGTCCATCGACAAATTTGGGAGAAAATTGAGATTTTGATTTCTCAAAATAAAAAAAAAATAGATTTACGAGAATAAAAGAATAATGTCCATCTTGGAGAATGAAAGAATAAATTCTACAATATTCGTGTTAGTTTTTCACAGTATATCTCTCAAAATTTACAATATTTTTATAGTTCTATTTTTTATTAGCCGAATCCCTGCACCCGTATCCATATTCGGATCCGCACCCCTGAATCTTAAAATTGAGATTTTGCCGAATCCGACACTTGAATCCGTCCCCGTATCGGATATCCGTACCCGAGTCCGAGCAACTTAGGGCAACACCATTCTTTTAATGCCTTCTAATCAATTAAAAATAAAAGAATTCTGTGCATCTTATTTTTTCCATTCAAGCACCTTATGAATCTGATGAAAAGCCAAAATGTCAGTGAGTTTTGGACATCAAACATCACATCCAGACCATAAAAAAAAATTCTTTTTGTATGGGATGTTGGTGAGGATGAACATGACGAGGTTTTATTGCATTACCTAATTAAAAGAAAAAAAATTCTTTAGCCATCCACATTCTTTATTAAGGGCATCATTATTGAGTTATCATTGAAGCTTTCTAGGTGCAAACTAAACTATAGAAATTCGGCCTACTACCGTGATTGAGTGGTGCTATTTTCAACTCTAATCAGTTAGCCATAAACAAAGCGTGCAACAAATAAACTAGGGGAAAATATCAAAGCATGGCAAGGGAAAAGTCAGTTCAAATAACAATTCACTCTGCGCTGTATTTATTTTTCTTTTGCTTTCCACCAGCTATTTTGACATGGTTCATTTACATGCACAATTAACCAGCTTGGTTGCCACCGAGAGATCATAGGAGTAATAGCCTGAATACTCTTAAGAGAATTATACCGGGCCTGGTCTGTGTATATATTATCCTCCCCAGACCCCATTTGTGGGAGTACATTGGGTCTGTTGATGTTGTTGTTGTTACTCTTAAGAGAATTAGGCCAAACTATATAGCACCATCTGCAAGAGGTAACATCTCATCAAAGCTCATGATAAAAGTTCAAATCGAGAATCATCACTTACATTTTTGCAATTCCACGTGCTTGCCGTAAAACCAATGCATTTGCCACAATAAACGAACCTACTCCAATGTCCATCTGACATAAGAAGGTAAACATAAGGTGCCTAATTTCAGCTCCATTTTACATTACATAAAAGTTTCATGAGAAAGTATTAAGTTGACAACCAGTATGAAGAACTTAAACAGAAACAATGAATCAATGATGTTGAGCTCAATCCTGTGAGGCTGAAAAATGAAGGAAGAAGCGAGAAAAGAACTTTCATTATGACAACTTGCAAGTAAGCCATTTTTGTGAAAGCTACCCCGGATTCGTTTAACATGTCAATGCCTAAAATGAGACAGAAGAATCAAATTTCAGAACCATACAAGGTAACTTGCTATATTTGGAACAACATGAGTGTAGAAAGAGTAACACTAGCAATGACATAAAACACTCCTTATTTATTCTAGAAACAATCGCACCAAATCATCCATTCTGTTCCTTCCAGAAATAACCCTTAATCTTACAATGGTTTAAATGTCAAACAGAGATTTGCGAAGGATAGCTCAATCCTACTTTTGTAGATTCTTAAAGAAACTTGATGCAAAGAAAATAATAAACTGATGTAATCTAAAACCTAGCTCCAGTTTAGTTAAAAGATCGCTAGAACTGCGTTTAAGTCTTATAACTAAGCAAACTGCAGGTTGGGGTGCTCCGCATCACTCAGGCGGCACATCAGTGCACGCACCATGGTTTTAGTAAAAGTATGGCAAAGAATCCAGATAGTAGTTTACCAAGCCAGTACCATAGGTCTCTGCTTTAGCATATCTTCTAGGAAAGATCTTGAAGTCAACAGCCAGAATACATACGCATGTCAGAAGATTCTGCAGCAATCATCCCTAAAGAAATAAATAGTAACTCCAGAAATGAACGGTGATTAAAGTAGATGAAAGCATTACGTAAATAATGATTATTCTGCATACCATAGAAACCCTATATGCAGATATATTTGTCCTGAGAGATCGGACCCCCTCTTCCTGAGAAACAGAAAATCCAGATCAGCATTGAACATGAAGTACCTTTACATACAAGAAGCCACATGAAATACAAGTAAACAGGTTAATGGAATGGCGATAGAATTCTGGATATCAGATATGAATTATGTGATTGAACACCTTCTAGCTACAATGAAGAAAGTCACCATCAAGGTCATCACAACTGCATTAATATATGTCCAATCTGCCAGAATCTGAGATCGAATGTTATTTTATCTATTATGAATATCAGGTATTAAATGAAGTTGTCAAAACTTAAGATCATTTAGCACGCAGGAAACAGTTACTACATCAACAAATGACAAGAAATAATAACAAGTCAACAACTTAATCTTTTCTCATATTCATTCAGATGTCAAACAAATAGAGAACTTATTGCTTCACTCATTTGACTTGATAAAATGAAACATAACCACTGTTAGTATTATAGCGCAGACGGAGAACACTTACAGTTAAACATAAAATGGCTGGAAAAACAATCCAGAGGACATCAAGAGTCACCGCAGCAAGATATGATCCCATGTTCTTATTACAAACAACCACATTAATGTTATCATCTTTCTTTTTTGATGTTCCAATGTTATCATCTTTCTTCAACAAGGCCTCTGCAGAATTAGGACCTGAATTGAGAAACAGAGACAATAACACTATGTTAGCTTCATATAACTGAAACTGCATGATCAATGCAAACTCCTTATAGAGGATCAGATGCCTAACAAGGGGGGTATAGTGAAAAAGTAATGGACCTAGAAACAAATGAAAAAGAAAAGGAAATGGAAATAAATAGCAACTAGAGTCACAAACGCAGTGTTAGGATTTCTTAAGTGAAACAGTATAACCAATCAAGCACTTATCAGTTTCAGCAACAATGATCACCCTAAAGGGTACAGGTCTTCAAGAAATTTATAGACCACTACAGGACCAACACATTAGTAAAAGATTTTAGTTGTTGTAAAATTGATAAAGACTTAATGTATTTGTTGTTTTCTCCGAGAAGACATTTTTATTTTCACTTAAAGGCGTTACGAGATTGCACCCAAGGGTGTGTTCTAGAGGTCAATGAAGCAAGAGGAGAATTATGAGGTCTCGGGTTCAAATCCCAATGGAGACAAAAACACGGTGATTTCTTTCCATCTGCCTAAGCCTCGGTGGTCAGAGTTACCTGATACCTGTACTACTTGGAGGTGACAGGTACCCGGTGGAATAACCAAGGTGCACGCAAGCTGGCTCGAACTTCACCATCATTACAAAAAAAAAGCATTACGAGACTCACTCACAACTTCATAACTCAGAGCTTGTTTTGGTCAAGTGAAAGGGGTAAGCAATTATTCGTTTGTTCTTGTGTTTGGAATTCTTGCGCTAGGATTTTTTCGTTTCATCCTCTTGTTTCAATTATGTTGTTCAAACTCTCCAAAAATATTGTCGCATCCATGTCGGATCCTTAGTACACTACTTTTGGAAGATCCGACACGCACCCGACAATATTTTTAAAGAGTCCGAGCAAAATAGGCTTTAATGGCTTTTTTGATCTAGAAAGCTTCCACATGCTCTTTCTCCGCAATGAAAGAGAAATACATATCCTCATAACTTGTTTTAATATGTCCATCTCCTTTCTGTAATTCCTCTTCACATTTGTAATATCTATAAGGCAACTCAACATTTTTCTTTTTGGGGGTTGAAAGAAATTGAGATAACAGTACATTACCAATGTTAGGTGCAATGAATAAGCAAATTTCCACTGCAAGAACAATACAATATCAGATTGTTATTTTTTTTTTTTTTGAAATAACGGTAGTGTCTTGACCTGCTTGAGCGCACCTCAACTTCCACCGGGTACTGATTGTTTTTAGCTCCCGTTTGGCCATAGATCCTGACTTCATTTTTTCAAAAGCATATTTGAAAACATTGTTTTTTAATGAAATATGATCATGTTTTGGAAAAAAAAAAAATCAAAATTCCAAGTTCCCAAAAACTGGTTTAGGGCAGTTTTGGGTGACAATTTTTCTTCCACTCACAAAACCTCAACTTTTTTTCAAATAAAATGCATGTCCAAACACAACTTCAACTTTCAAAAATTATTTTTCAACACGACTACAAAAACTCTTTTTTTAAGTTTCAATCAAATCTATGTCCAAACGCTAACTTAGTTTCTAATGACCGCTTGAGAAAGGCCACACTAATGGTATTTCCTCAATAAAGTACATTCGTTGCTGCTTGGTTTCATTCAGAACCTTTACATGAGAAATAGACCTGAGGTTATACGAAAACTCTATTTTCCCAGTTTTATTCCTTCAAATTTATTCCAAGTCCCGTTCACTTACTCTGAACATGTAGTCTAGAATATTTAGCCTACTTTATTTTAAGTATTCATACTCTTCCCAAACTAATCATTAGTCCAAGAGAGTGTCCATAGTTCTGCCAACTGAAAGACCCAAAGCCCTTCAAAAAGCCTTTTCACAGACCCCAGTACAATAATGACTTATTAACATACTGATAACTTGATAACTTGTTAACATGAGGTCTCCGGCTTCAAAATTTGCTCTTTCAATACTAATTTGTCTTAAAGTATTTTGCATGACAGCAAAGAGATATGCTCAAAAGCTGCATTGACTTAATTATTTCTTGTTAGTGGATCTAGTTGAGCTTTTTTCGCCCAAAAACTAAGAACCAGTAGGATGTCTTTTTGGAGGATAATAAAAATGAGTCTTTAAAATTCTAAGAGTTTATTATTTGATTCCAAAGCAACTCTATCACTATGAAAGACAGAAAATAACACAGTGGGTGATTGAATTTGGAATTATGTCCAGTCCTTTCTTTACTCTCTATCAGTCAAAATATAACAAAATAATAACCTTCTCTGTTTCTTTTGTTCAAAAATGACAGCAAATATTCAGATTCCAATAAAAAATTAATCCACCAAAACAAAAACAAAAGCTAGGTGATTTTCTCCCATCAATCTAAGTCTTGATGGACAACTTTACGGGTTACCTATGCTGGCAGAAGACTAAATAAATTAGTCAAAGTGCATGCAAGCTAGCCCAAACACTATCATTATAAAACTAAATAAGCAAATAGAAACTATAAGCATTAAAATTTTATCGAATTTAAATCGATAAAATAATATGGACTATATTTTAATATGCTAGTCCAAATAAATATTATTGGGCTAATGTAATTGAATTAGTTATATAAGTCCAATATATATGGATTAAATAAATAAGTCTTAATCCATTGGGCTAACCCATTTAATTGGGCTAAAGTGATGAGCCCACTTCATTAAGCCCAAGATGTCATCTTCCTAGAGGCCCAGTTTGGTGCCACGTGTCAAATGACGTGGCGCGCCAAGTCAAGCGGAAGAGCCAATAGGACCATGCCACGTGTCAAAATGACAAGGCATGTCCAGTCACGCTAAAAGGCCAATGAAATCGCGCCACGTGTGCAAGTGACATGTTCTGGCCAATCAAATGCAGCCATGTCACACTTCAATTTGATTGGTCGGAAAGAGTTTGTTCTTATCACAACTCTTCCCTTCCACAACTATAAATAGGGGTCTTCATAACTCAGAAAAGAGACCAGAAGTTATAACAAGAAGCAAGAAAGAGCTCGTGGATCAAACGCTGCAAATTCCCCCACAAGTTTCAGGCTTCAAGTTCAAGTTCAAGAAATCAAGTGCAAGTTCAAGAACGAAGAACAAATCAAGGTCAAGTTCAAGCAATCAAGCTCAAGAACAAGATCATCGTTCGAGGCAACAAATACATATTCAAGATCAAGCTCAAAGGCCCTTGAATTTATTTACTATTGAAAAGTAGAATCACAGGATTTATAGAGATTGTACACTCATATTATTCGAAATAAAATACTACGATTGTTGCGATATTTTTCGGTCTTGATTTTATTTCTCGACGCAAATTTATTGTCTACAAATTCTGGCACGCCCAGTGGGATAATCTCTACCTCTCATCTCAACTTTAAAATCACCAAAGTTCAAGAACATTGAAATGGCTTCGAAGAAAATCAACTCCAAATCAACATCCACCAAGGCTGCTAACTCCAGGTTCTATGCTGATGTGGAAAACATCCTCGATGTCACCTTTGGAAGCTTCGGACCAGTTACGAGGAGCAAAACAAGCTCTTTAGGACAACAAGCACCCCAAGTGCCGTCCGCATCAACCCCTATTTTCGAATCTTCATCCTCAAAAGGAGCAAGATCTTCCACAAATGCATCTGAAGGAGGAAGCGATGTTGCTGAAAAGATCAAGAAAACTCTTGCTCTGCTTGACCTCTCCGGCTCCAAGCACTCTGTTGTGAAGGAAGATGATGATGCTTCAAGCGATGGATCCTCCCCACTTACACCACATAGCGTGAGCCAGTCAAGGATCAATCTGTGTGAAAATCCATGCTACTCTCCGTCATCGACGACAATCATGCAAGCCATGGTGACAAACACTTCATCTATGGAGGAGCAGTTGGCAAACTTGACGGAAGCAATCGCTGGCTTGACCAAATGCATGCAAAATCAAGAGGCTAGAATTGACAAGCTAACAGACAGGGTGGGAATCTTGATGGAAGAAGAATCTACCCATGCACCCGGCAAGCTCCCAGAAGTTCTAGAGAGTGACTCTCCCCCAAGACAAGCAGCATCCACTAAGTCTATCCCTGTCTCATCTGAAGGAATGATTCCAATCGATCAACTGAAGGAGTTCATCGAAGGAACCATTAAGAACAAATATGAAGTTGCTGCCAAATCCTCCCTTACATATGCAAGCCGTACACTGCAAGGGTCGATATGTTGAAGATGCCTGCTGGTTATCAACCCCCAAAGTTTCAACAGTTTGATGGTAAAGGTAACCCAAAGCAACATATTGCGCACTTCGTTGAGACGTGCAACAATGCTGGGACTTATGGAGATTACCTCATCAAGCAGTTTGTTCGCTCGCTAAAAGGAAATGCTTTTGACTGGTACACGGACCTCGAGGCTGGATCTATCGACAGCTGGGATCAACTAGAGCAAGGATTCCTCAATCGCTTTTATAGCACAAGACGCACGGTGAGTATGATAGAGCTTACAAATACTCGTCAACAAAAGGGGGAACCAGTTATCGACTTTATCAATCGTTGGAGGAATGCAAGCCTCAACTGCAAAGACAGGCTTAGTGAAGCTTCAGGCATAGAGATGTGCATCCAAGGCATGCATTGGGGATTGCGCTACATCTTGCAAGGTATCAAGCCTAGCACATTTGAAGAACTTGCAACTCGTGCCCACGACATGGAATTGAGCATGACTTCCGCTGGAAATGAAAGGCTACCCATCTATGAAACTCGCAAAGTGAATGACAAGCAAGAAGTCAGGAAGTGGGGCAAGTTCCCAAGTCTGAAAGCAAAGAAGCTATGAATGTCAATACGTCACTTGTGAAGTTCAAGACGAAGGAGAGCAAGAAGCAGAGTATGAAATTCACTTCGTTTCAAGATAAGCCAAGTGGAAAGCTGACTCTAAAAGAAATGCAAGAGAAAGAGTACCCATTCCTGGATTTTGATGTGCCCGCCATTTTCGAAGAACTCCTCGAGTTAAATCTCATCGAGCTTCAGGAGATGAAGCGACCAAATGAAGTTGGGAAAACAAATGACCCAAACTACTGCAAATATCACCGACTTTTAAGCCACCCTCTAGAGAAGTGCTTTATCTTCAAGGATAAAGTCATGGACTTGGTTGGCGAAAAGAAGATCGTGCTTGAAGATGAGAAAGCAAGCGCAAACCAAGTCTCTATCACCTTTGGCACATTCAGTCCCGATGAATTATGTAATTTTAAAGAAAGTAAAAATGAAGAATTACTGGAGAGCAACAAAGCTGAAGTCAAACAACCTGATGATGATGAAGGTTGGACGTTGGTGAATCGTCGTAGGCGCCACAAAAGGAGCCCACAAAAAGAATTAGTGGAACAACCAACAAGGAAGATGATGGTCAAAAGACCAATAAAAAAGAATCCAGTTAGGCATTTGAAGAAAGCAAAAGTGAAGATGCACCACCCTCAAAAGCCACGAAATCCAGTGACTTTGGAGGAGTTTTTACCAAGTTGGTTTCGCACGAAGATTTCCCATGAGGGCATTGGTGCCTCTTGTTGCCATGCTGACAAAGGGAAAGAAAAGAGTGATGACCTACCATTGGCACCATCTTCGGAAAAGCCCATCGAGTCCACTCCTCAAGAAGTTAATGCTTGTGAGAAAAAGATCACGTTCACAAATGATGATCTTTTGCTAGGTGACACTCCTCATAACTGCCCATTGTACCTGGTTGGCTATATGCGCGATGAAAGGGTAAATCGGATTTTGGTTGATGGAGGATCCTCAGTGAACATTTTGTCAATCCATATTGTGAAAGAACTTGATATTCCCATGAACGAACTCTCAGAAAGTCGTGTGATGATCCAAGGATTTAACCAAGGGGGGCAAAGAGCCATAGGCGCGATCAGGCTGAGAATCACTATTGAAGATATGCAATCAAGTGCATGGCTGCATGTGATCGACGTGAAGACTTCATACAATGTTTTGCTTGGGAGGCCTTGGATACATGAGAATAAAGTTGTTCCATCTACCTACCATCAATGTTTAAAATACTACGAGGGTGAAGTCGAGAAGACGGTAGTTGCCGATGATGAGCCATTCACCGAGGCTGAGTCACACTTTGCCGATGCAAAGTTCTACTTGAAGAACCGCATTGTGAAGGAGCTGAAAGTTGATGATGGTACGAAAAGCAAGAATGACAAACCCATAACTAAAAGAGCTGATGTGACTATTGGTAAAGCCAAAACTGTTACTAAGGAGGTACCTGCCAACGTGAGTAAATCTCATAAAGGGGGTATTGCATCTTATGGAAAGAAAGTAAGTCCCGCGCTCCAATATATCCCTAAAAGGAAGAAAGACGAGGGCGGATCACATAATCTCCAAACCAAGATGCTAAGGGAGTTAACTCTTCCGGTAAAACGAATTGAGGTAGTAAAGTTGTCCTCAAAGCCGCTTGCAGGGTTTGTAGCCCAAAATCGTTTGCAGAATGTGGCGCTCTCTACAAAACGAACAGATGAAGGTTTCGATCCTAATGCTTACAAGCTATTTGCAAAAGCTGGATACAATCCCAACGAGCCGTCAAAGTTAGGGAAGCTCCCATCAGAAGCTGCAACAAGGCAACCCCGTGAAGGTTTGGGATACAAGCAACAGTCACCAGTGCGCATCTCAATAAGAAGGGCAAGTAACAATTATATCACTGTAGAAGACGAATCTGCCGCTTTTAATAGGCCTTCTGTCTTTGATCGGCTTGGAAAATCAACTGTGAGAACTTCTGTATTTGAGAGATTGGGTCCATTAAAGAAGGGGAATAAATTCCAGAGAAATCATCGAAATACAAGAACACCCGCTTCACCCAAAATTCAGGAGATATCTAAGGATTTCCAAAGTTTGGTTCCTTCCAGAATGAGGCGACAAACAAAACTGGTGGTTTCATGTGAAGAAGTACTAAAGGTAAAGCCATATACTGTGGAACGTAACAAAGATGGAGAAAGTGTAGGTTCTTCGTATCATATCACTGTACAAGGCGAGAATGGTGTTTCGTCTTCGATGGAATATAATGTGGAATTGGAGGATGTTTCGCCGTGTTATCACATATCCTTCAATGATGGGGACCCTCGAGAAGATGAAGATGCGAAAGATGCGAACTTGAAGAAGGAGTGAAGACGACAGTTGATGCCTTAAAAGAAGTTAACCTTGGCACCGATGAGGAACCAAGACCCACCTACCTAAGTGCTTTACTAGAAGCTAATGAAGAGAGCACTTATATTGAGTTACTCAAAGAATTCAGGGATGTCTTTGCTTGGAGTTACAAAGAGATGTCTGGCTTGGACCCGAAAGTAGCAGTCCATCACCTTGCAGTCAGAAATGGTGCTCGCCCTGTTAAACAAGCTCAAAGGCGTTTTAGGCCAGACTTGGTTCCCCTGATTGAAACTGAAGTTAACAAACTCATTGAAGCTGGATTTATTCGGGAAGTTAAATACCCAACATGGGTTTCAAGTATTGTCCCTGTAAGGAAGAAGAATGGCCAGATTCGAGTATGCGTTAACTTCAGGGACCTCAATAATGCATGTCCCAAAGATGAATTCCCGCTTCCTATTCCAGAGCTGATGATCGATGCTACTACTGGTTATGAGGCAATGTCTTTCATGGATGGTTCGTCGGGCTATAACCAAATTCGCATGGCACCAAAAGATGAAGAGCTTACTGCATTTCGCACCCCCAAGGGTATTTATTGCTACAAGGTAATGCCTTTTGGCTTGAAGAATGCTGGTGCTACTTACCAAAGGGCTATGCAGAATATTTTCGACGATCTTCTCCACAAGAATGTCGAATGCTATGTTGACGACTTGGTGGTGAAATCAAGAGAGAAAGGGTGACCACATGAAAGACTTGAGGATGGTATTTGAATTGCTCCGGAGGTACCAACTTAGGATGAATCCGTTGAAATGTGCCTTTGGAGTTACTTCTGGAAAGTTCCTTGGTTTCATTGTCCGACATCGAGGGATCGAAATTGATCAAGCCAAAGTGGATGCCATTTTGAAAATGCCTGAGCCTCGAGATATCCATGAATTGAAGAGTCTGCAAGGAAAGCTAGCATACCTTAGAAGATTCATATCAAACCTGGCCGGGAGGTGCCAACCATTTAGTCACCTCATGAAGAAAGGTGTTCCTTTCAAGTGGGATTAAGCTTGTAGCAATGCCTTCGAAAGTATCAAAACCTACTTGATGAAGCCTCCACTTTTAGCAGCTCCTATACCAGGAAAGCCATTAATACTATACATTGCGGCGCAGGAAAGGTCTGTTAGAGCATTATTGGCCCAAGAAAATAGTGAGGGAAAGAAAACTCTCTTTACTACTTGAGCAGGATGATGACACCTAACGAGTTGAACTATTCGCCAATTGAAAAGTTGTGTTTGACGCTAGTCTTCTCAATTCAAAAGTTGAAGTACTACTTTCAAGCTCATGTTGTCCGTCTTGTTTCTAAAGCAAATCCCATTAAGTTCGTGATGTCAAAACTTGTTCTTAGTAATCGACTAGCGAGATGGTACCTCCAATTTCAACAATTCAAGATTTTGTACATCCCTCAAAAGGTTGTAAAAGGACAAGCATTGGCAGACTTCTTGGCAGATCATCCGATACCTGATGACTGGGAGCTAACTGATGAACTACCTGATGAGGACGCAATGGTCGTTGAAGTTCAACCCCCATAGAAGATGTACTTTGATGGTGCTGCGCATCATGGGGGAGCCGGGGTGGCATAGTATTTGTCACTCCTCAAGGTGAAGACTTGCCCTACTCCTTCACCTTGACACAACTCTGTTCCAACAATGTTGTTGAATATCAAGCATTAATACTTGGGCTTGAAATGGCCGTTGATATGAAGCAATTGCAATTGCAAGTCTTTGGTGACTCCCAGTTAGTGGTCAATCAGCTTTTGGGTAGTTACGAGGTTAAGAAGCCTGAATTACGCCCATATCATGATTACGCAAAAAGGTTGATGGGGTGGCTCAACGATGTGACTATTCAATATGTACCAAGGAAAGAAAACAAGAAGGCTGATGCTTTAGCCTCTCTAGCTTCATCATTAGCCCTGCCTGACCAAGTGCAAGTTACCGTCTGCCAAAAATGGGTAGTACCGCCGCCAAATGAGGTCAAAGGTGAAGAAAACGAACTCAAGCATCTTGTTGCTGTTTCTGAAGTTGAGAAAGAAGAATGACAACAACCCATTATCGACTATTTATGCTATGGGATACTTCCAGAAAATCTGAGGAGAAGGACTGAAATCCGTCGTCCTGCACCTCGCTTCCTTTACTATAAGGATACTCTATACAGAAGGTCGTTCGAGGGAGTACTCTTGCGATGCCTAGGAGAAGAAAAAGCTTTCCAAGCTTTGCAAGAGGCACATTCTGGGGTATGTGGGTCACACCAGTCCAGACCAAAGCTCCACTTCCATATAAAAAAGGATGGGATATTATTGGCCAACGATGGTAAAAGATTGCTTGGACTACGCTCGAAGATGTAAGGCTTGTCAATTCCATGCGAATTTTATTCATCAACCTCCTGAAATATTGCACCCGACTGTTGCATCCTGGCCATTTGACGCTTGGGGACTGGATGTTGTTGGACCACTGCCAAAGTCCTATGGTGGGCACCTATACATCTTGGCTGCAACTGACTACTTCTCAAAATGGGCTGAAGTTGTTGCTCTTAAGGAAGTAAAAAAGGAAAATGTTGCAAGTTTCATCCGAGTAAACATTATTTATCGCTTCGGCATTCCTTGTTACATAATAACGGATAATGGAAAGACATTCGATAGTAGGTTGATGAACAGGATTTGTGATCTCTTTGGCTTCAAGCAACGTAACTCTTCGATGTACAATGCTACCGCCAATGGTCTAGTTGAGGCATTCAACAAGACTCTATGCAACTTGTTAAAGAAAGTTGTCTCCAAATCCAAACGAGATTGGAATGACCGTATGGAAGAAGCTCTATGGGCATATAGAATGACTCATCGCACGCCAACACATGCGACTCCTTATTGACTCGTTTATGGAGTCGAAGCCGTCTTGCCACTTGAGCGTCAAATACCTTCGTTACGACTAGCTATTCAAGAAGGGATCACTGATGAAGAAAATGCTCGACTTCGATTAGCAGAGTTGGAAGCTCTTGATGAAAAGAGATTGGAAGCTCAACAGAGTCTTGAATGTTATCAAGCTCGATTGTCTCGCGCCTTCAATAAAAGAGTTCGTCTGAGATCCTTTCAAGTAGGAGATCAAGTCCTTGCCGTACGAAGACCATAATTACTTCCCATAAACCTGTAAGGAAGTTCACTTCAAAATGGGATGGGCCATATGTCGTACAAGAAGCTTACTCAAGTGGGGCTTACAAGCTGGTTGATGCAAATGGTATGAGGATCGGCCCTATCAATGGCAAGTTTTTGAAGAAGTATTATCCTTGAAGTTGCAATGCTCCTCGACGTACGAGCCTAAACTGTAAGTCATGACGCTCCTCGACGTACGAGCCTAAACTGCAAGTCATGATGCTCCTCGACGTACGAGCCTAAACTGCAAGTCATGATGCTCCTCGACGTACGAGCCTAAACTGCAAGTCATGACGCTCCTCGACGTAAGAGCCTAAACTGCAAGTCATGATGTTCTTCGACACACGAGCCTAAACTGCATGTTACTACACTCCTGGCCCGCAAGAGTATAAACTGTGTACGGCCCAAAAAAAAAAGTCCGCTAGGCATAAAATCTTGAAAGAGGCGGCCTAGGCAAAAGTTAGGACGTAAAAAAAAATCCACTAGGTTGAAAATCTCGAAAGAGGCGGCCTAGGCAAAAGTTAGGACATAAAAAAAAATCACCCAGTCTGAACTACGGTATGACTTGATCCTCTTCACCGAGGTACGTAGGCAGCTTAGAGTTTTATTCTAAGTTTAGTCGCATAAGTTCAAAAGATACATATTGTCCGAATTGTTGTTCGAATGAAGTATGAAGGAATGTAAGATCAAGCTGAAATGCCATCCTCCTACTGAACTTTGACCTCATTTGATTTAAAGGGGCAACCCTCCATGGTAAATTGATATCTTCGATGGGCCGATTTTAGGAGGATGTCAAGTATTTGCATTGAAGTCCAGGGATTCTCTATGTCTTCAGGTTCGCCAAACCTTCAAGTTTGTTGGTCTCCAAGTCCGCCCTCTGCCTTATGAAAAAAAGGAAAGATAAGAGAGACATCAAAAGGAAACACAAGTATAAGCAAAGGATTGTTTGGCAAAACGTTTCAAATTCAGTGAGACTTGAACTCAAGATTTTTGTGAGAATATGGCTCTTAAATTTCGATTGATGGCAAGTAAGACATCTTCCGATCTCGAGGCTTCTACACCGAGATATAAATTTTTTGGTGAGACTACGCAAATCTGGAATTGATAGCGTGGTGCAATATAAAGTTGATTTCAAAATATTATCTGGCGCGATTCTGAAGGTTTTTGATTCTGAGTATTGGATATATTTTAGATATTGAAGTCATCAAACGGTTCATTATTTGGACTCTCCCAAGGCAAGATATGAATCATTTGTTACAAGCACGTAAAGCTGAAAATTATGTGACTAAGATAAAAGTCGAACAATGTAAAGCAAAAGAGAAGCTGAAATATTTAAGCCCTCGAAGTCTCCAAGTTGAAGTCTTCAAGTGTATTCAAGTTGAAGTCCCCAAGTTGAAACCTTCAACCTCGTCGGTCTTCAAGTTGAAGTCTTCCAATCCGCCGATCTTCAAGTTGAAATATTTAGGCCCTCCAAGTCTCAAAGTTGAAGTCTTTGACCCCGTCGGTCTTCAAATCCGCTGATCTTCAAGTTGAAATATTTAGGCCCTCCAAGTCTCAAAGTTGAAGTCTTCAAGTCCGTCAGTCTTCAAGTTGAAGTCTTCAAATCCGTTGATCTTCAAGTCGAAATATTTAGGCCCCCAAGTTGAAGTCTTCAAGTCTTTCGGTCTTCAAGTTTCAGTCTTCAAATTCGCCAATCTTAAAGTTGAATTGTCTAAGCCCTCCGAATCTTCGAGTTGAAGTCGGCAAAGTCCGCCAAATCTTCAAAGTTTTCCAAGTGTTCAAGTCGATGTCGTCTTCGAGTTGAAGCTTTATAACTTTCCAATCTTAAGGTGGACATATAAGTCCTTTTGCACCTTAAGTTGGCCTCTTCGCGGGTTTGTCCTTAAAAGGAACTATAACTTTCCAATCTTAAGGTGGACATATGAGTCCCTTTGCACCTTAAGTTGGCCTCGCCGATAGTCGAGCCACATTGAGAGTAATCTCTCCAAGAATCGGGCCATTTTGAGAGTAATCTCTCCAAGAATTGGGCCACGTTGAGAGTAATCTTTCCAAGAATCTGGCCATTTTGAGAGTAATCTCTCCAAGAATCGGGCCACATTGAGAGTAATCTCTCCAAGAATTGGGTCACATTGAGAGTAATCTCTCCAAGAATCGGGCCATTTTGAGAGTAATCTTTCCAAGAGTTGGGCCACATTGAGAGTAATCTCTCCAAGAATCGGGCCATTTTGAGAGTCATCTCTCCAAGAATTGGGCCACATTGAGAGTAATCTCTCCAAGAATCGGGCCATTTTGAGAGTAATCTCTCCAAGAATCGGGCCATTTTGAGAGTAATCTCTCCAAGAATCGGGCCACATTGAGAGTAATCTCTCTAAGAATCGGGCCATTTGAGAGTAATTTCTCCAAGAATCGGGCCATTTTGAGAGTAATCTCTCCAAGAATTGGGCCATTTGAGAGTAATTTCTCCAAGAATCGGGCCATTTTGAGAGTAATCTCTCCAAGAATTGGGCCACATTGAGAGTAATCTCTCCAAGAATTGGGTCATTTTGAGAGTAATCTCTCCGGTAGTCGGGCCATGAAAGTAATCCCTCCGATATTCGGGCAAGGATGAATACTCATCCCCTTACACCCCAAAATTGTCTTCTTCATGCATGAATCATCTTATTGAAGAAGAACAAATCCTTCTCGTTTGACCTACAAGAGAAAAAGAATAACAAAGGAAGAAAAACACAAGAAAAAAAGAAGAAATTACCTTCGCGTCAATGCTTCTAAATAGTTAAAAGTAGATGCAAAGCGGCTTTCACATACTGTGTATTAATATTGTGAAGTGGAGAATACGGTGCTATATATAGCCACGCATAGAAGCTGTCTACATGATTTTGTTCGATGTGGGATCGGTAGCTATCAATATTGAAGAAGAATTAGGTCTTCTACGCAATTGGGAAAGCTACTGGCGGTGGAAAGTTTCCCTAATACATTTGGAGTTGGACAAGCCATTATCCAATACTACCGTAGCTTTTAACTTCTAGTAGGATTTGGTAAAGAGTCCAAGTAAGATACAAAAGAATTTCCCTATGTGTATTATTAGGCTTATCTTTATCAATATTAAATAATTGATCAAAGAAAGCTAACACCAAGTTTATTAGTGAGACAGTCACGTGAAGTTATACAGAAGCCTACATCTTCTTAAATTCCATTCTTCTTTGGTTATAACTACACGTGAGAGATCAACTGAGCTTTTGTAAGAAATCAATCAAATGAAGTATATTGCTTTGTATATACTTCAATTCTTGTCTTCAAAGCTCGACAAGTCTACACATTGATAAGTCTTGAAGTAGGGGGCATTTGTAAGCATTAAAATTTTATCGAATTTAAATCGATAAAATAATATGGACTATATTTTAATATGCTAGTCCAAATAAATATTATTGGGCTAATGTAATTGAATTAGTTATATAAGTCCAATATATATGGATTAAATAAATAAGTCTTAATCCATTGGACTAAGTGATGAGCCCACTTCATTAAACCCAAGATGTCATCTTCCTAGAGGCCCAGTTTGGTGCCACGTGTCAAATGACGTGGCGCGCCAAGTCAAGCGGAAGAGCCAATAGGACCATGCCACGTGTCAAAATGACAAGGCATGTCCAGTCACGCTAAAAGGCCAATGAAATCGCGCCACGTGTGCAAGTGACATGTTCTGGCCAATCAAATGCAGCCATGTCACACTTCAATTTGATTGGTCGGAAAGAGTTTGTTCTTATCACAACTCTTCCCTTCCACAACTATAAATAGGGGTCTTCATAACTCAGAAAAGAGACCAGAAGTTATAACAAGAAGCAAGAAAGAGCTCGTGGATCAAACGCTGCAAATTCCCCCACAAGTTTCAGGCTTCAAGTTCAAGTTCAAGAAATCAAGTGCAAGTTCAAGAACGAAGAACAAATCAAGGTCAAGTTCAAGCAATCAAGCTCAAGAACAAGATCATCGTTCGAGGCAACAAATACATATTCAAAATCAAGCTCAAAGGCCCTTGAATTTATTTACTATTGAAAAGTAGAATCAGAGGATTCATAGAGATTGTACACTCATATTATTCGAAATAAAATACTACGATTGTTGCAATATTTTTCGGTCTTGATTTTATTTTCTCGACGCAAATTTATTGTCTACAGAAACTAATAATGTATTCAAACGAAAACAATTTCCTTATGAACATTTTTGGTTTGCACATTTAGTAAATGACAAGAAAATAATACTACTTAATATTACAAGAGGCGAACACGGGACACTACTTATCACTAATTAGGATACATTATCTTCTATATGGTTCCAATTTTATTGGATACCCTGACGGCACATTGTTTAGGCCTCAAATGTAAGCTATATAGCATCTAAAGTAGGAAAGCCGAAAAATTATAAACATAAAAATAAGTAACCAAACTTAATACTGAGAAGCTAAGATAATTCGTATATTCGTAAAATAGAAATGAATTAAATGTTAGACAGGACAAAAATGATACAATGCTGTGCTATTTCCCACCTTTTTTGGTGCTGGAATATACTGAACGTAGAAATAGAATCATCTGAATCACAAAACAAAAAACAAAATTAAAATATAAACAAACTGAAAGAAATTAGACTTGGGCCACCCATATGGGCCAACCCAGTCCATGTTTAATAAGTAAATATATTTATAAGTAAATATATTTATATATATACAATATCTAATTAAAATAAAAGAAGCGACACAACGGTTAGGACTCCCTAAACCGTTGTGTCATATCTGTTCAATAGAAGGAGGAGTATGCGTGAAAATTAGGGTGTCGAATTCTCTCCTCCTTCAACAAAAAAAAAATCTGTTTCTTGTCTCACAAAATTCTAAAGAGTTCCGGTGAAGATTTCTTCTGCGAAGCACTTGGAACGAATCTCTGTAACAAGGTACGATCATAGACTGTGAACTTTATAGTTTAATTCGTGTGTTAACATGTGATTGAACTATGTGACTAGTGAAACAAATACACTGATCCTGCAAATTATGTGTTTGATTTAATTCTTCATTGGTATCAGAAGCCAGGTTATTTGTTTTCTAGTCGTTTCTAATTGTTCTGTGTTCTTATAAGAGAACAATTGATGTGAAGTTTTTCGTGACTGCCTGTTGTCGAGAAAAGAAAAACTATATTTTTTCTCATGTGATCTGATAATAGTTGCATTCTGTTACGATTTTTGGGAAGGGAGAGTAGTTATTATAAAAAAAAAAACAGAAAATATGTTACTGAAACCTAATTATCTCCCAACTAGAAAAGTGAAATCCAGCATGTAGTTTTTAATGCCAATCAATTTTGGTCATGTTCTTGTTGTAAATAATTTCTTGTTGATGTTGCGTTAAAGTTTTAGTTGCTGCATTTTTTCATTCTAAACAAGATTAACAATTCAGCCACCAGAATTCTTTTTCTAAAAGTTCTTACATGAGTTGAGTAGTGATATCACTGTTTGACTTATAAAGTGATTGGAATTTAAAATTATACTATGTAGAATGCAAAGTCAAGTATAGTTTTTTTAATAATCAAAGCTATGTTGGTTAAGAAATCACGTTGGCTTTAAAATATTGGTGACTATATTTTAAAAAAAAGAGGGTAAAACACTAGTATTCCATGTATGTGTACATGGTTGATGTATGCACTGTTATATCCAATATTGGCTAGAGATAACATGACAGAAGTGTTAGTTTCTTTTCCAGGAAAATACTTAGATTCTTTCTTCTTCTTTTTTTTTTTTAATAAGTAATTAGTGTTCATGATATTCTGGGTGTAGTCAAGTACTACTATGGTAATAGGAAAGAGATCCTAATTCCAGAATCTTGTTATTATACAAAAAGAGAAGATGTGATTCTAAAGTCTAAACCCATGTAATCACAAAAACAACTAGAAATAAGTTTTTTTTGTAAAAACTTTTTCTTTAACCATTATTTATATGTGCATGTGTGGATATATATGATATAAATATATATACATCTGTATGTATATATATGAATGGTGAATCCTAATATTTTCTGTATATGTAACAGAAAATCATGGTGATGATAAGGACACCCAAACGAGTTTACACAAAAGAGCAAAGAAGAAGGGTGAAGACTATGATTGATAATCTGATAAATTTGCCGATAGAATCTAATGAACAAGAAGATTCTCTTTCAAGTTTTGTGAAACATATAACTAGAATTAATAAGCTAATTCAAGAAGTTATTTGGGCTGGGGGCCTATTAAGTGATGAAGAGAAGTATGGGCTTTATGGTCTGCATTACCATATAATTATAACCTTCATAAAGAATTGCTTGATAAATCATGGCAAAAAGTTGACCACAAGTTAAAAGGATCTTATAGGAAGACGGTTCAAGATTTTGTGTAAAAGCACATAGATTTAAAGGTTCAAAAGACTATGTGTCGTTCCCTTGGACTGTCTATGAGAAACAATAATAGAATAAATTTGGTCAAAACAATAATTCCAAGAGCGAAAATATTATTGCCTGCAGACTTGCATAAAATTTTTATTTCATCCTTTCCTTTCATGTTCATAAGCAGCAATTAATGTGACAATATGTATTTAAATTTGTATAATATTGTCTATATCTGACTAACTTGTATGAATTTAACGATTCAATATTTTATGTTATTGAATAATTCTGTATTTGTCATAGAAGTTTATTTTTCTTGAATTTATGTGTTTTAAGATAAACTTGCTTAGATAATTAATTATGTTGGGTTTACTACATATGAAAATTCAGAGGATGATTGGGAACTTAGTGAACTTTTGATTCTGAATCTAATGTGAAGTAAATGATAACATGGGTAATAATTATGTATATGAATAAAGTTTTTTTTATAAAAGTACATAGTTGTCTCACAATAGTGTATGTTTGTTTAAATTAGTATGTCTACTGCTGCAAAAACTATTGTCGTTGAGCTTAACAAGGGAGATAAGCTAAATGGCGATAATTATGAGATTTGGAGCATGAAAATTCAGTATGTCCTGGAAGAGCAAGAGGCTCTTAATGTGTCTATGACACCTCCTGAAAGTGGCGACACACCTCAACATGAGAGAGATCTTGAGGCATATCAAGCTTGGAAAAAGAAAAATTCCCTTGCTCGCATAACGTTGTTGAGCAGTATGGATGATGATATCATGAGAGAATTTCGCCAGTATGACAATGCTAAGGACATGTGGTCTGCATTGAAAGAAAAATTTGGTCATACTTCTGTTGCTAAGCTGAGGGCACTTACTATTAAGTTTGACACTTATAAGAAACGTCCTGATCATACCATGCATAAACATCTCCGCCATATGTCAAATATGGTAAATGAACTAAAAGATGCCGGTCATGTATTGACCGAAGAGCAACAATCCAAGTTGTGATTCGTTCCTTACCACAAAGTTGGGAAAATATGAAGATGCACTTGACCCATAACATTAGCAGCAAAACTATGGAAGATGCTACGCGCCATTTGGAACTCGAGGAAGAGCGCCTCGGAGTGGACAAAGCTACTACAAGTGCATATGTGGCAAGTTCTGATCCAAATTCTGGAAAAGACAAAAAATGCAAGTTTAGTGGATTTTTTCGAAAGAAGGGGAAGGGACAAGCCTGGAAGAAGCTTAAGACTAATTAACAAGGGAAGAATGATGTTTCGGTTCCCAAACCAAAGAAAAAACTAAATATGTCAAAGTTGAAATGCCACAGCGATAAGAACAAGGGACATTTTGCTCGTGATTGTCCTGAGCCTAAAAAGGTACATAACCTTATTTCGAATTTACATAGTGATGTAAATGTTTCTTGTTCTGTTTATCTAACTGAATCACATCCTGTGTGGATTGTAGACTCGGGAGCCACCGACCATGTAGCAACAGAAAGAGATGCTTTCGTGGAATTTCGGCGAATTCCAAAAGGAGCAAAATGGATTTATGTAGGGAATAACTCCAAAGCAGAGGTTAAAGGGATTGGTACCTGCAAACTTGATATGCGTGGTGGCCGAAATCTATTTCTACATGATGTACTATTTTCTCCGTCAATTCATCGAAATTTGGTTTCAGTTACTGTGTTGATTAGTTTAGGGTTTCATTTAGTCTATCATGAACATGGTCTTGATTTGTATTTGGCCAAGACAAAATATGGCATTGGTTATTTAAGTAATGGTTTTATTGTAATGGATATTGTTCCTAGTCTTAATAATAATAATATTAGTTTTTCCTTATTTACGTTAGTTTCTATATGTGAAAATGATGTAAATATATGGCATGATAGGCTTGGCCATATTAGTCAGCAAAGAATGAATCGCTTAGCCAAATAAGGTCTTCTTGGCTCTATAGATAAAGTAGATTTGTCTACTTGCGAGTATTACCTAACTGAAAAATCTGCAAGAAAACCATTTGGAAAAGGTATTAGAGCCGAAACTCCATTGCAGTTAATTCATTCTGACATTTGTAGTCCAATGAATATAAGGGCAAGGCACGGTGCTATTTATTTTATCACATTTATCGATGATTTTACTCGATATGGTTATGTCTATTTAATTTCTCATAAATCTGAAGCTTTGAGTTGCTTCGTCAAGTTTATGAACTTGGTTGAGAATCAGCTAGATAGAAAAATCAAAGCTTTAAGAACCGATCGAGGAAGAGAATACTTGTCTGATGAGTTCAAACAATTATGCGATGAAAAGGGAATTCAAAGGCAATTGACTATTCCCTACACTCCACAACAAAATGGTGTTGCAGAACGACAAAATAGAACATTGTTAGAAATGGTTAGGTCAATGATGGCACAAGCAAAATTGCCTATCATCTATTGGGGTGATGCTTTGCTTACTGCTGCATTTGTACTTAATCGTGTCCCTTCTAAGTCAGTTACATCTATGCCATATGAGTTATGGACTAATCGAAAACCCAATTTGAGCATTTTTAAAGCCTTGGGGTTGTGCTGCTTTTATTCATAATCCTTTTTCTTCATATGGAAAATTAGGTCCAAGGGGAAGAAAATGTATCTTTATATGATACTCTGAACAATCGAAGGGTTATGTGTTCATAGGTGAACAAGATAGCGGCAAGGTGACTGAACTTGAATCACGTGATGTTATATTTTTAGAGAATGATTTTCCTAAGCAGGGCGAGATAGGTCATGACTTGTCTCTTTATGAAACTACGGACCACATAGCTTCCGCTGTAAACACTCAAATAATTTTGGATGAGAGTCACTCTGATGATAATGGATATGTTCCAATTACTACTAATACACCATCAGAATTGAGTGACTTTGATATTGCTTGTCCCAGTGGGAGTAACTTACCAATTGATAGATCAATTTATCAATCTCAACCTCGACGAATGAGTCGTCAAAATATTCCCCGTCGTCGATTTGAGATAGAAGGGGAAGCATTTATAGTTACTCCACAAGATGAAGAAGAGACACGAAATGTAAATGAGGCTCTTACATGTAATGGAAGATGAGATGGAGTCAATAAAATCAAACCAAGTGTGGGAATTGGTTGATCTACCTATGAGCCGTAAAGCAATTGGGAACAAGTGGGTTCTTAAAATCAAACGTAAGGCTGATGGTAGTATCGAAAGATATAAAGCTCGCCTAGTAGCTAAAGGGTATACACAACATGAAGGAATCGATTATGAAGAAAAAATTTCACCTGTTGTGAGGTTTACCTCAATAAGGCTAATTTTGTCAATAGTGGCTAATTTGGATCTTGAATTGCATCAAATGGATGTTAAAACTGCATTTCCTAATAGAGAACTAGAAGAGGAAATCTATATGGAACAACCTCTAGGTTTCGTGAAAAAAGGCGAAGAGCATAAAGTATGCCGACTTCGTAGGTCAATTTACGACCTTAAGCAATCTTCTAGACGATGGTATTTACGTTTTCATAATGCGATCAATATCATATGATTTCACTATGGTCTACGAAGTTCATTGTGTGTACATGAAAAGATCCAAAGATAAGTTTGTAATCTTATCATTGTATGTAGACGACATACTTATAGCTGCAAGTGACATCGAGTATATAAAAGAGATAAAAGAGTGGTTATATTCTACTTTTGAGATGAAAGATATGGGTGAAGCATCATACATTCTTGGAGTTAAGATTTCAAATGAGCGTTCAAAGAGATTGTTGTCTCTTTCCCAAGAACCTTACAATAAGAAAGTTCTTGAACGTTTTAATATGCAAGATTGCAAACCCATAAATACTCCTATTTCTAGAAGTGAAGCTTTAAGCCGGAGGATGTGCCCTCAGAATCCACAAGAGAAAGAACAAATGAGAAAGATTCCTTATGCCAATGCAATTGGTTGTCTAATGTATGATATGATGTGTACAAGACCCGATATCTGTTATGCTGTTGGATTAGTTAGCAGATATCAATTAAAAGAATACTGAGATATCTTAAAGGCACAATCGACTATTCCTTATGTTACCAAGGAACTGATTTGCAACTCAAAGGCTATACTGATGCTGATTGGGGAGGAGATTTAGATGAAAGAAAATCTACCTCTGGATACACATTCTTGCTTAATAATGGCTTTGTATCATGGAGTAGCAAGAAACAATCCTGCATAGCCCTGTCTACAATGGAAGCTGAATTTGTAGCACTTTCAGCAGCTGTGCAGGAAGCTGTTTGGCTTAAATGTTTTCTGGTCCACTTGGATGTGTATAACAATGCTGTTGAATCAGTAACCATCAATTGTGATAGTCAAGCTGCAATAGCCTACATAAAGGATCCTAAGTACCATGGAAGACGAAACATATTGATATTAAGTATAATTTTGTTAGAGACATGGTTGTAAATAAAGAAGTGAGCATGAAATACATCTCTACGCACCATATGGTAGCAGATCCACTAACGAAACCTATAGCATGTGATTCTTATGAAAGACATGTGAAGTCATTGGGTTTGCGTAGATGCTAGTGTATTTATATTTTTTTAAGTTTTTCCCAAACATGTTCATGTACAACTACATTATTAAAATTAATGTTAGTGATGCCTTATTATTCATTCTTGTTGGTTCATATACATATAATATTTTTTATGTTGAGTACATAAATTTTAAGAATAAAAAGTATGTTGGGCAGACAAACTGATTTGCCTATTCACACAGGAAATCGCCTCTGTTGTCAAGTGACTAATAGAGATGAGAAAATTATAAACTTATTATTATCAGAAACGATAATAATAGAGAGCTTGATGTTTATAATATGAATGTCGTTTTTGAATTTATTGTTAATCATATGTGATTATATTTAACAGATCTGAGTTATGATAGATTGATAAAATAAAGAGTAGATTTACGAACTCAAAGTTAGACATGAGTTGTCTGAACTATCATCTGCACAGTATTGAATTTGTAAAAGACATACGCTCTACGAGAAAAGAGTTAATATTGTGATACGTGATTCATACCACGTATGTATAAAATGACCTATAAGGAAGGTACAAGTTTTAATCTCTGCTTGTTATCGTGTGAAGTCCTGAAAATTATTAATTTTCACTTCGTACCCTCATGACTCTAACCAGTTTCTTAAGATTCGGTTTGGTGTTTGCTATCTTAGAGTGTTGTCAAAAGATCATATTTGATTCGGTCTGGCGGAACATCTCTAGAAAAGCATATCAGATTGAGATTGAGAGATTCATGAGATGAGGAAGATCATTAAGTATTATCACATTAGTTGTGTTCATTGATCGATCCATTATGTTTGTTCTTTGGACAAGAGCATAATGATGAACTCAAATTAAGACAAAAGAGATTGTGGAATATAAATGTGATAAATGGTCTAGGGTACTGCATACTATAATGTACTCCAAATCCATTAAATCGAGAAGCTATATATTCCTAACAGATGTATAGCAGTGAAGCTCTCGAAGTATGCACCGGTCACACGGTCTAATCGTTATGTATGAAAGTTACAGAATATGAGTGAGAGTTGACCCACTATGTGTGAGTGGGAGATGAAAGAAATTAGACTTGGGCCACCTATATGGGCCAACCCAGTCCATGTTTAATAAGTTAATATATTTATAAGTAAATATATTTATATATATATACAATATCTACTTAAAATAAAAGAAGAGACACAACGGTTAGGACTCCCTAAACCGTTGTGTCGTATCTGTTCAATAAAAGGAGGAGTATGCGTGAAAATTTGGGTGTCGAATTCTCTCCTCCTTCAACAGAAAAAAATCTCTTTCTTGTCTCACAAAATTCTAAAGAGTTCCGGTGAAGATTTCTTCTGCGAAACACTTGGAACGAATCTCTATAACAAGGTACGATCATAGACTGTGAACTTTATAGTTTAATTCGTGTGTTAACATGTGATTGAACTATGTGACTAGTGAAACAAATACACTGATCCTGTAAATTATATGTTTGATTTAATTCTTCAAAAATAATACAAGAATAAAAATTAATCAAACATTATAGGAACGGCTTCGTACGGAGAGAGTAGTGATGAGAAAAAATAGTTCCAACATTGAAGTTCCAGATAAATTGCTTACAAATCTGAAAACGAAAATTCAAATCAATATAACTTGGAAACTTTGCAATTTGTTATTCGAAATAAGTAAAAAAAGAAATCCTTACTCTTCCTTGAGATGCTTGTTGGTATTAAAGGACTTCACCGGAGGATCCATCGCCGTGAAGTGTGGGAGCTATTGCCCGGCGGAACTTGAAAATTTTGAATCGGAATGAGATGAAATTCACAAATTCTGGAATGAGATGAAGTACTGTTGATTGTCAAAAGTCCCACATCGGTGGGTGACAATTTGGGTTTGGGAATTTTTCCCTATAAAAGGAGGCCTAATGTTTAGGATTTAAACACACCTCTCATTTGCCTTCTTATCTTCTTAAGACATTTGTATCTTCTCTCTTTAGTATTATTTAAATTGTATTTTTGGAGTGGAATAAAATATTGGTTGTGTCCGAGGAAGTAGGCAAAATTGGCCGAACCTCGTAAATTCTGGTGTTCCTTTTATTGTTGCTTTATTGTCTTATTTATTATTTGGTGGCTGCCATAATTTTTAGTATAGTAGTTGTGACTCATTCACACTATATACATTTGGCTTCCGCAACAATTGGTATCAGAGCCAAGGTACTATCTAAGTATGCTCTGTGGTTGCAGCATAGTCTGATCTTCCACATCAGAAAAGATTTATCTTGGTAATTGAGTCAAGATTCTATCTGAGTATGCTCTGTGGTTGCAGCTTAGTTTGATCTTCCACACCAGAAAGGAAATAATCTTGATTTGTGTCATCAGCTATTAAATAATATTCGTGTCAAAATGGGAGACAATAAACAAGAAGAATCTACATCAAGTGTCAATAATACGTCATCGTTGGCATCTTCGCTTATGACAAGAATTGTGTCAAATGCGAAATTTGCGGTAGAAATTTTTGACGGATCAAGACATTTTAGGATGTGGCAAGGCGAGGTTCTAGATGTTCTTTTTCAACAAGGGCTGGATCTCGCCATTGAAGAAAAGAAACCAGATGTTATTGGAGAAGAAGATTGAAAAATTATCAACCGTGTTGCTTGCGGTACCATTCGATCCTGCCTTGCTAGAGAGCAGAAATATCCATACACAAAGGAAACTTCTACAAGTAAATTATGAAAAGCACTAGAGGATATATTTTTGAAGAAAAATAGTCAAAATAATTGTACATGAAGAAAAGACTGTTTCGCTTCACCTATGTTCCTGGTACAACAATGAACGAACATATCATCAGTTTCAATAAGTTGGTCACAAATTTGCAAAATATGGATGCAACTTTTGATGATGATGACTTGGCCTTGATGTTGTTGGTGTCACTTCCTGATGAGTACAAGCACCTTGAAACTACTCTACTCCATGGGAATAACAAAATTTCTCTCAGAGAAGTTTGTTCGGCTTTGTACAACTATGAACAAAGAAAGGGAGAAAAACAAAAGGGCGGATAAGGAGAAGCACTGGTTGTGAGGGGTCGTCCTCAAAATCAAATGAGGACAAAGAAGGGAAGATCCAAGTCAAGATCTAGACCCAGCAAAGATGAATGTGTCTTTTGTCGAGAAAAGGGACACTGGAAGAAAGACTGTCCGAAGTTCAAGAATAAGGCCAAACATAAAAATGGAAAGGCCATTATGGATTCAAATGTAGCTGATTTTGATGATTCAGACTTCTCATTAGTTACAACAGAGCCATCAACATCATCAGACATATGGTTGATGGACTCGGCTTTTAGCTATCATATGTGTCCCAATAGGGGCTGGTTCGTGGATTTTCAAGAAGGAGAATATGGAGTCATCCACACAGCGGATAACAGCCCTCTTACCTCATATAGCATCGGTTTAATACGATTAAGGAACCATGATGGAATAATTAGAACATTAGCAGATGTTCGATATGTACCGAATTTGAAGAAGAATCTCATCTCTGTGGGAGCCCTAGAATCAAAAGGGTTCAAAATCATTGCAGAAAATGGAGTGATGAGAGTATGCTCCGGTGCACTAGTGGTAATGAAGGCTAATCAGAAGAACAATAATATGTACCGCTATCGTGGAAGTACAGTTATTGGGACAACGATAGTGACATCCAGTGACGACAAAGAGGCAGACGCAACCAGGCTATGGCACATGCGCTTGGGACATGCTGGAGGAAAATCCTTGAAAACTCTATCAGATCAAGGATTGTTAAAAGGAGTAAAGGCTTGCAACTTGGAGTTTTGCGAGCATTGTGTCAAAGGGAAACAGACAAGGGTTAAATTTGGTACAACAATCCATAATACTAAAGGTATTTTGGATTATGTACATTCTGATGTTTGGGGTTCTTCCAAAACACCTTCAATAGATGGGAAACACTATTTTGTAACCTTTGTTGATGAGTTTTCCCAAAATGTGTGGGTGTTATACAATAAATAACAAAGATGAAGTGTTGGGAATTTTTCTCAAATGGAAACTGATGGTGGAGAATCAAACAGGCAGGAGGATCAAGTGTATTCGCACAGACAATGGAGGTGAATACAAAAATGATCATTTTAATAAGGTTTGTGAAAATAATGGCATCGTACGATACTTCACTGTCAGACATACACCACAACAGAATGGAGTGGCAGAACATATGAACCGGACCTTGCTGGAGAAGGTACAGTGTATGTTGTCCAATGCTGGTTTGGGAAAAGAATTTTGGGCTGAGGCAATTACATATGCATGCCACCTCATTAATCGCTAACCATCTGCTACTAGTGATGGCAAGACACCATTTGAAAAATGGTATGGAAAGCCTGCTGTAGATTATGACTCTTTGCACGTATTTGGCTCAACTGCATATTATCATGTGACAGAGTCAAAATTGGATCCAAGGGAAAAGAATGCTATTTTTATGGGGATTACTTCTGGAGTCAGAGGATATCGCTTATGGTGTCCTATGACAAAGAAAGTAATATTCAGCAGGGATGTTACCTTTGATGAATCTGCTATGGTAAACAAGGTAACAGAAGATACCAAACAAAATGAAGGTGCTTCTAAGCAGGTGGAATTTGAGGGAAAATTTATTTTTCCTACACAAGAAGCAGAGGAGGAAACAAATGAAGATTATCCTCTGGAAGAAGAGCCAGTAGAGAGGGATATTCCAACTCAGGAACCTCAACAACAACTTGAATCAATAGCATCCAGCAGGCCAAAAAGGACAATAACAAAACCTGTTCGTCTTATAGAGACGGTTGCTTGTGTCGCCTCAATTGTAGCTGATGATGTTCCTACCACTTATAAAGACACAGTCAAAAGTTCAGAAGAAGATAAGTAGAGGATTTCCATGAATGATGAAATACAATCCCTTCAGCAGAATCATACATGGAGATTGGCCAATCTCTCGAAGGGAAAGAAAGCAATTGGGTGCAAATGAGTATTTGCAAAGAAAGAAGGATTTCCTAACCAAGAAGATGTTCGCTACAAAGCAAGATTGGTGGCCAAAGGATATGCTCAAAAGGAGGGAATTGATTACAATGAAGTGTTTTCTCCAGTTGTAAAACATTCATCCATTAGAATTATGTTGGCTTTGGTAGCACAATTAGATTTGGAACTAGTTCAGATGGATGTAAAAACTGCGTTTTTACATGGAAACTTGGAGGAGGAAATCTACATGACTCAGCCAGAAGGATTCAAAGTTGCTAGAAAAGAAAATATGGTGTGCAAACTTGAAAAATCATTGTACGGATTGAAACAATCTTCTAGACAATGGTACAAGCAATTTGACAAGTTTATGTTGCGGCAAGGGTACAAGAGAAGCAAATATGATCATTGTGTGTATTTGCGCAAGCTTAAAGATGGTTCCTTTATATATCTTCTCCTATATGTTGATAGCTTCCAAGAATTCGGAAGAAATTGATAAGTTGAAGATTCAACTGAAGAAGGAGTTCGAGATGAAAGATCTGGGTGAGGCAAAGAAAATTCTTGGCATGGAGATAATAAGAGATAGATGTTCAAAGAAACTCTGTTTATCTCAGAAAGAATATTTGAAGAGAGTACTACAACGTTTTGGCATAGATGACAAGACTAAGCCAGTTAGTACTCCACTTGCTCCCCATTTTAAGCTAAGTACTACTATGTCGCCAATGGATGAAGCTGAACGAGAGTATATGTCAAAGGTACCATACGCAAATGTTGTTGGTAGCTTGATGTATGCAATGGTTTGCACAAGGCCTGACATTTCACAAGCTGTTGGAGTTATTAGCAGATATATGCACAATCCAGGGAAGGAGCATTGGCAAGCTGTGAAGTGGATTCTACGGTATATTCATAATACTGTAGATGTCGGGTTAGTTTTTGAGCAGGAAGACAATCAGTCTGTAGTTGGATATTGTGACTCAGATTTTGCGGGTGATCTGGACAAACGAAGATCAACTACTGGTTATGTGTTTACTTTTGCAAAGGCACCAGTTAGTTGGAAGTCTACTTTGCAGTCAACAGTTGCTTTGTCTACAACAGAGGCAGAGTACATGGCTATTACAGAGGCTGTGAAAGAGGCAATTTGGCTTCAAGGATTGCTAAAGGAGCTTGGTGTTGAACAAAAAGGTATCACAATTTTTTGTGATAGTCAAAGTGCTATTCAATTAGTGAAGAACCAAGTTTATCAAGCAAGGACGAAGTACATTGATGTTCGGTATCATTTCGTACGAGAAATCATAGAAGAAGATGGAGTCACGGTGAAGAAAATTTATACTACAGAGAATCCTGCTGATATGCTGACAAAAGTGGTGACTGCGGTCAAGTTTCAACATTGTTTGGATTTGATCAACATTGTTGAACAATGAAGATTGAAGATGAAGACACAACCAAAATTTGTTATTGAGAGAAAGTTGAAGATGTGGAATTTTGCCAAGGTGGAGATTTGTTGATTGTCAAAAGTCCCACATCGGTGGGTGACAATTTGGGTTTGAGAATTTTTCCCTATAAAAGGAGGCCTAATGTTTAGGATTTAAACACACCTCTCATTTGCCTTTTTATCTTCTTAAAGCATTTGTATCTTCTCTCTTTAGTATTATTTCACTTGTATTTTTGGAGTGGAATAAAATATTAGTTGTGTCCGAGGAAGTAGGCAAAATTGGCCGAACCTCGTAAATTCTGGTGTTCCTTTTATTGTTGCTTTATTGTCTTATTTTTTATTTGGTGGCTGTCACAATTTTTTGTATAGTAGTTATGACTCATTCACACTATATACATTTAGCTTCTCCAACAAGTAAAACTAAAGTAAATATAAGTAGCTACGTGGCATCTCTTATCACATTATTTGTCTCTTTATTTTTTTTTGTAGTTTCCTTCCAACATAAAACCATTCACGAAGAGTTGCAAACTTGCAATTAGTAGACCTAAGTCAGGCAGCCGTTCCCAAAAATATATGTAACTGATAACAACACGATAGGGGATTCAAGAAGTACTAGATAAAATCAAAAAAACATGCGAAAGCTAAAAGAAAATAAAGAAACGAAAAAGACGAAAATTAAAGATAGATTGAATAAAAGAAAGAGTTTCTTGAATTCAAGAAGTCTGTTCTTGAAGTTTAATCCTAGCAACAACAATTAGCTAACGAAAAACTAATCGCCTTTGGTAGAGAATTAAAAATAAGAGATAGATTGTGAAACCCGACCCTTTAGAATAACAAGAACAACAATAAGCCTAAAATTATCACCTTCCTTGAATACCTATAAGTGATCTAAGAATTTTGAAAATGGTGAAATCTGACCCTTTAGAATAACATCAACAACAATAAGCCTAAACTTATCACCTTTCTTGAATACCTAGAAATGATCTAAGATTTCAAAATTGGTTTACTCTTACCACCTTAAGTTGATTCTTGAAGGTTGAAGAATAAATCCAAGAGTAACCACACATAAGGGTGCAAGAAAATTTCTCACATTTCTTTATTGATATAGTCCATCATAATATTCCCTAAAAACAAAGAAGACACCCCTTTATATAGAGGGAGTCACTTAACTCTACCAAAGCAAAGAAAGAAAGTCCTAACTACTTTGGACAAAAAGTCCTAATTACTTTGGACAAAATGTCCAACTACGTTAAGATATGATCTTGAAAGTCCAAAACCTATCTTGGAAATCTGAGAAATCTTTGAAAAAGAAATAAAGTCCTTTCTACTTTTGGACAAACTGTCCAACTACCTTAGGATATGATCTTGAAAGAAATCTTGAAAATCTTGAAGGAAATTTGCAAGCAACTTGGTACCAACTTGTACTCAACTTCTAGCACGACTATTGTACCCTTCTTTGACATCAAGTAAGTCCTTTTTATGTTATAAAATTGTGACTTCATGTAAGACTTATTAGGCTACAAATTTGGACACATTTTAGGTGCCAAAATGGTCCAAAAATAGGCTGATTAGGACCTTCTTCAAAGGATGTCTCTTGGAATCCAATACTCCTCTTCTTGGACATAAATTTGGGCCATAAAAAAATTTTAATACCTAGCTAATTCAAATCCTTTATCCTTGATCTCTTTCTCCCAATTAACAACTTCTTTATTTGCACTTGAAGTCTAATGACCTTGTTTTTGCAACTCTTTAGCTTGACATCTTGTTAAAGGCCCTCTTTGAGATTCCAAAGTTTCATCCTTGTCCTTGAGTACAGTTGAGCTTCCTAGGATGCTATCATTCCCCTCTTCTTGAAAAAAATTCGTCCTCGAATTTTGACCTTAATCTTTAAGAACTAGGATCCCCTCTTCTTGTTTCTTTTCTTGACTTGGAAACCAAATAATACTTGAATTCTTAAAATAATAATGAGCAATAACACATTTTTTTTGGGTTGATTGTTTTCTTTTTTGCTCAAGAACCTCCCAAGATTATCAAGATTGGAATCTTGATATCCCTGTGCTCTGATACCACTTGATAACAACACGATAGTAGATTCAAGAAGTACTAGAGAAAATCAAAAAAACATGCGGAAGCTAAAAGAAAATAAAGAAACGAAAAAGACAAAAATTAAAGATAGATTGAATAAAAGAAAGAGTTTCTTGAATTCAAGAAGTCTTTTCTTGAAGTTGAATCCTAGCAACAACAATTAGCTACCGAAAAACTAATCGCCTTTGGTAGAGAATTAAAAACAAGAGGTAGATTGTGAAACCCGACCTTTTAGAATAACAAGAACAACAATAAGCCTAAACTTATCACCTTCCTTGAATACCTAGAAGTGATCTAAGATTTTTGAAAATGGTGAAATCTGACCCTTTAGAATACAACAACAACAATAAGCCTAAACTTATCACCTTTCTTGAATACCTAGAAGTGATCTAAGATTTCAAAAATGGTTTAATCTTACCACCTTAAGTTGATTCTTGAAGGTTGAAGAATAAATCGAAGAGTAACCACACACAAGGGTGCAAGAAAATTTCTCAGATTTCTTTATTGATATTGTCCATCATAATATTCCCTAAAAACAAAGAAGACACCCCTTTATACAGAGAGGGAGTCACTTAACTCTACCAAAACAAAGAAAGAAAGTCCTAACTACTTTGGACAAAAAGTCCTAATTACTTTGGACAAAATGTCGAACTACCTTAGGATATGATCTTGAAAGTCCAAAACCAATCTTGAGAATCTTAGAAATCTTTGAAAAAGAAATAAAGTCCTTTCTACTTTGGACAAACTGTCCAACTACCTTAGGATATGATCTTGAAAGTCAAAAATCTATCTTTGACTTGAAAATCTTGAAGGAAATTTGCAAGCAACTTGGTACCACCTTGTACTCAACTTCTAGCACGACTATTGTACCCTTCTTTGACATGAAGTAAGTCCTTTTTATGTTATAAAATCGTGACTTCATGTAAGACTTATTAGGCTGCAAGTTTGGACATATTTTAGGTGCCAAAATGGTCCAAAAGTAGGTTGATTAGGACCTTCTTCAAAGGATGGCTCTTGGAATCCAATACTCCTCTTCTTGGACATAAATTTGGGCCATAAAACAATTGTAATACCTAGCTAATTCATATCCTTTATCCTTGAGCTCTTTCTCCCAATTAACAACTTCTTTATTTGCACTTGAAGTCTAATGACCTTGTTTTTGCAACTCTTTAGCTTGACATCTTGTTAAAGACCCTCTTTGAGATTCCAAAGTTTCATCCTTGTCCTTGAGTAGAGTTGAGGTTCCTAGGATGCTATCATTCCCCTCTTCTTGAAAAAAATTCGTCCTCGAAATTTGACCTTAATCTTCAAGAACTAGGATCCCCTCTTCTTGTTTCTTTTCTTGACTTGGAAACCAAATAATACTTGAATTCTGAAAATAATAATGAGCAATAACACCTTTTTTTTTTTGGGTTGATTGTTTTTTTTTTGCTCAAGAACCTCCCAAGATTATCAAGATTGGAATCTTGATATCCCTGTGTTCTTATACCACTTGATAACAACACGATAGTAGATTTAAGAAGTATTAGAGAAAATCAAAAAAACATGCAGAAGCTAAAAGAAAATAAAGAAAAGAAAAAGACGAAAATTAAAGATAGATTGAATAAAAGAAAGAGTTTCTTGAATTCAAGAAATCTGTTCTTGAAGTTGAATCCTAGCAACAACAATTACCTAACAAAAAACTATTCGCCTTTGGTAGAGAATTAAAAACAAGAGATAGATTGTGAAACCCGACCTTTTAGAATAACAAGAACAACAATAAGCCTAAACTTATCACCTTCTTTGAATACCTAGAAGTGATCTAAGATTTTTGAAAATGGTGAAATCTGACCCTTTAGAATAACAACAACAACAACAATAAGCCTAAACTTATCACCTTTCTTGAATACCTAGAAGTGATATAAGATTTCAAAAATGGTTTAATATTACAACCTTAAGATGATTCTTGAAGGTTGAAGAATAAATCCAAGAGTAACCACACACAAGGGTGCAAGAAAATTTCTCACATTTCTTTATTGATATTGTCCATCATAATATTCCCTAAAAACAAAGAAGACACCCCTTTATATAGAGAGGGAGTCACTTAACTCTACCAAAACAAAGAAAGAAAGTCCTAACTACTTTGGACAAAAAGTCCTAATTACTTTGGACAAAATGTCCAACTACCTTAGGATATGGTCTTGAAAGTCCAAAACCAATCTTGAAAATCTGAGAAATCTTTGAAAAAGAAATAAAGTCCTTTCTACTTTGGACAAACTGTCCAACTACCTTAGGATATGATCTTGAAAGTCAAAAATCTTTCTTTGACTTGGAAATCTTGAAAATCTTGAAGGAAATATGCAAGCAACTTGGTACACACTTGTACTCAACTTCTAGCACGACTATTGTACCCTTCTTTGACATCAAGTAAGTTTTTTTTATGTTATAAAAGCGTGACTTCATGTAAGACTAATTAGGCTGCAAGTTTGGACACATTTTAGGTGCCAAAATGGTCCAAAAATGGGCTGATTAGGACTTTCTTCAAAGGATGTCTCTTGGAATCCAATACTCCTCTTCTTGGACATAAATTTGGGTCATAAAACAATTGTAATACCAAGCTAATTCATATCCTTTATTCTTGAGCTCTTTCTCCCAATTAACAACTTCTTTATTTGCACTTGAAGTCTAATGACCTTGTTTTTGCAACTCTTTAGCTTGACATCTTGTTAAAAGCCCTCTTTGAGATTCCAAAGTTTCATCTTTGTCCTTGAGTAGAGTTGAGCTTCCTAGGATGCTATCATTCCTCTCTTCTTGAAAAAAATTCGTCCTCGAATTTTGACCTTAATATTCAAGAACTAGGATCCCTTCTTCTTGTTTCTTTTTTTGACTTGGAAACCAAATAATACTTGAATTCTGAAAATAATAATGAGCAATAACACATTCTTTTTTTTTGGGTTGATTGTTTTTGTTTTGGTCAAGAACCTCCCAAGTTTATCAAGATTGGAATCTTGATATGCCTGTGCTCTGATACCACTTGATAACAACACGATCGTGGATTCAAGGAGTACTAGAGAAAATAAAAAAAAATATGCGATAGCTAAAAGAAAATAAAGAAACGAAAAATACGAAAATTAAAGATAGATTGAATAAAAGAAAGAGTTTCTTGAATTCAAGAAGCCTGTTCTTAAAGTTGAATCCTAGCAACAACAATTAGCTAACGAAAAACTAATCGCCTTTGGTAGAGAATTAAAAACAAGAGATAGATTGTGAAACCCGACCCTTTAGAATAACAAAAGCAACAATAAGCCTAAACATATCACCTTCCTTGAATACCTAGAAGTGATCTAAGATTTTTGAAAATGGTGAAATCTGACCCTTTAGAATAATAACAACAACAATAAGCCTAAACTTATCACCTTTCTTGAATACCTAGAAGTGATCTAAGATTTCAAAAATGGTTTAATATCACCACTTTAAGTTGATTCTTGAAGGTTGAAGAATAAATCGAAGAGTAACCACACACAAGAGTGCAAGAAAATTTCTCACATTTCTTTATTGATATTGTCCATCATAATATTCCCTAAAAACAAAGAAGACACCCCTTTATATAGAGGGAGTCACTTAACTCTACCAAAATAAAGAAAGAAAGTCCTAACTACTTTGGACAAAAAGTCCTAATTACTTCAGACAAAATGTCCAACTACCTTAGGATATGATCTTGAAAGTCCAAACCAATCTTGGAAATTTGAGAAATCTTTGAAAAAGAAATAAAGTCCTTTCTACTTTGGACAAACTGTCCAACTACCTTAGGATATGATCTTGAAAGTCAAAAATAAATCTTTGACTTGGAAATCTTGAAAATCTTGAAGGAAATTTGCAAGCAACTTGGTACCAACTTGTACTCAACTTCTAGCACGACTATTGTACCCTTATTTGACATCAAGTAAGTACTTTTTATGTTATAAAATTGTGACTTCATGTAAGACTTATTAGGCTGCAAGTTTGGACACATTTTAGGTGCCAAAATGGTCCAAAAAGGGGCTGATTAGGACCTTCTTCAAAGGATGTCTCTTGGAATCCAATACTCCTCTTCTTGGACATAAATATGGGCCATAAAACAATTGTAATACCTAGCTAATTCATATCCTTTATCCTTGAGCGCTTTCTCCCAATTAACAACTTCTTTATTTGCACTTGAAGTCTAATGACCTTGTTTTTGCAACTCTTTAGCTTGACATCTTGTTAAAGGCCCTCTTTGAGATTCCAAAGTTTCATCCTTGTCCTTGAGTAGAGTTGAGCTTCCTAGGATGCTATCATTCCCCTATTCTTGAAAAAAATTCGTCCTCGAATTTTGATCTTAATATTCAAGAACTAGGATCTCCTCTTCTTGTTTCTTTTCTTGACTTGGAAACCAAATAATACTTGAATTCTGAAAATAATAATGAGCAATAACACCTTCTTCCCTTTTTTTTGGGTTGATTGTTTTTTTTGTTCAAGAACCTCCCAAGATTATCAAGATTGGAATCTTGATATGCCTATGCTCTGATACTACTTGATAACAACACGATAGTGGATTCAAGAAGTACTAGAGAAAATCAAAAAAACATGCGGAAGCTAAAAGAAAATAAAGAAACGAAAAAGACGAAAATTAAAGATAGATTGACTAAAAGAAAGAGTTTTTTGAATTCAAAAAGTCTGTTCTTGAAGTAGAATCCTAGCAACAACAATTAGCTAACGAAAAACTAATCGCCTTTGGTAGAGAATTAAAAACAAGAGATAGATTGTGAAACCCGACCCTTTAGAATAACAAGAACAACAATAAGCCTAAACTTATCACCTTCCTTGAATACCTAGAAGTGATCTAAGATTTTTGAAAATGGTGAAATCTGACCCTTTAGAATAACAACAACAACAATAAGCCTAAACTTATCACCTTTCTTGAATACCTAGAAGTGATATAAGATTTCAAAAATGGTTTAATATTACCACCTTAAGTTGATTCTTGAAGGTTGAAGAATAAATCCAAGAGTAACCACACACATGGGTGCAAGAAAATTTCTCACATTTCTTTATTGATATTGTCCATCATAATATTCCCTAAAAACAAAGAAGACACCCCTTTATATAGAGGGAGTCACTTAACTCTACCAAAACAAAGAAAGAAAGTCCTAACTACTTTGGAAAAAAAGTCCTAATTACTTTGGACAAAATGTCCAACTACCTTAGGGTATGATCTTGAAAGTCCAAAACCAATCTTGAAAATCTGAGAAATCTTTGAAAAAGAAATAAAGTCCTTTCTACTTTGGACAAACTGTCCAACTACCTTAGGATATGATCTTGAAAGTCAAAAATCAATCTTTGACTTGGAAATCTTGAAAATCTTGAAGGAAATTTGCAAGCAACTTGGTACCAACTTGTGATCAACTTCTAGCACGACTATTGTACCCTTCTTTGACATCAAGTAAGTCATTTTTATGTTATAAAATCGTGACTTCATGTAAGACTTATTAGGCTGCAAGTTTGGACACATTTTAGGTGCCAAAATGGTCCAAAAAGGGGCTGATTAGGACCTTCTTCAAAGGATGTCTCTTGGAATCCAATACTCCTCTTCTTGGACATAAATTTGGGCCATAAAACAATTTTAATACCTGGCTAATTCATATCTTTTATCCTTGAGCGCTTTCTCCCAATTAACAACTTCTTTATTTGCACTTGAAGTCTAATGACCTTGTTTTTGCAACTCTTTAACTTGATATCTTGTTAAAGGCCCTCTTTGAGATTCCAAAGTTTCATCCTTGTCCTTGAGTAGAGTTGAGCTTCCTAGGATGCTATCATTCCCCTCTTCTTGAAAAAAATTCGTCCTCTAATTTTGACCTTAATCTTCAAGAACTAGGATCCCTCTTCTTGTTTCTTTTCTTGACTTGGAAACCAAATAATACATGGATTCTGAAAATAATAATGAGCAATAACACCTTTTTTTTTGGGTTGATTGTTTTTTTTTTTTGCTCAAGAACCTCCCAAGATTATCAAGATTGGAATCTTGATATGCCTTTGCTCTGATACCACTTGATAACAACACGATAGAGGATTCAAGAAGTACTAGAGAAAATCAAAAAAACATGCGGAAGCTAAAAGAAAATTAAGAAACGAAAAAGACGAAAATTAAAGATAGATTGAATAAAAGAAAGAGTTTCTTGAATTCAAGAAGTCTGTTCTTGAAGTTGAATCCTTGAAACAACAATTAGCTAACAAAAAACTAATCGCCTTTGGTAGAGAATTAAAAACAAGAGATAGATTGTGAAACCCGACCCTTTAGAATAACAAGAACAACAATAAGCCTAAACTTATTACCTACCTTGAATACCTAGAAGTGATCTAAGATTTTTGAAAATGGTGAAATCTGTCCCTTTAGAATAACAACAACAACAATAAGCCTAAACTTATCACCTTTCTTGAATACCTAGAAGTGATCTAAGATTTCAAAAATGGTTTAATCTTACCACCTTAAGTTGATTCTTGAAGGTTGAAGAATAAATCCAAGAGTAACCACACACAATGGTGCAAGAAAATTTCTCACATTTCTTTATTGATATTGTCCATCATAATATTCCCTAAAAACAAAGAAGACACCCCTTTATATAGAGAGGGAGTCACTTAACTCTACCAAAACAAAGAAAGAAAGTCTTAACTACTTTGGACAAAAAGTCCTAATTACTTTGGACAAAATGTCCAACTACCTTAGGATATGATCTTAAAAGTCCAAAACCAATCTTGGAAATCTTAGAAATCTTTGAAAAAGAAATAAAGTCCTTTCTACTTTGGACAAACTGTCCAACTACCTTAGGATATGATTTTGAAAGTCAAAAATCAATCTTTGACTTGGAAATCTTGAAATCTTGAAGGAAATTTGCAAGCAACTTGGTACCAACTTGTACTCAACTTCTAGCACGACTATTGTACCCTTCTTTGAAATCAAGTAAGTCCTTTTTATGTTATAAAATCGTGACTTCATGTAAGACTTATTAGGCTGCAAATTTGGACAGCTTTTAGGTGCCAAAATGGTCCAAAAATGGGCTGATTAGGACCTTCTTCAAAGGATGTCCTTTGGAATCCAATACTCCTCTTCTTGGACATAAATTTGGGCCATAAAACAATTGTAATACCTAGCTAATTCAAATACTTTATCCTTGAGCTCTTTCTCCTAATTGACAACTTCTTTTTTTGCACTTGAAGTCCAATGATCTTGTTTTTGCAACTCTTTAGCTTCACATCTTGTTAAAGGCCCTCTTTGAGATTCCAAAATTTCATCCTTGTCCTTGAGTAGAGTTGAACTTCCTAGGATGCTATCATTCCCCTCTTCTTGAAAAAAATACGTCCTCGAATTTTGACCTTAATCTTCAAGAACTAGGATCCCCTCTTCTTGTTTCTTTTCTTGACTTGGAAATAAAATAATACTTGAATTCTGAAAATAATAATGAGCAATAACACCTTTTTTTTGGGTTGATTGTTTTTCTTTTGGTCAAGAACCTCCCAAGTTTATCAAGATTGGAATCTTGATATGCATGTGCTCTGATACCACTTGATAACAACACGATAGGGGATTCAAGAAGTCTTAGAGAAAATAAAAAAAACATGCGGAAGCTAAAAGAAAATAAAGAAACAAAAAAGATGAAAATTAAAGATAGATTGAATAAAAGAAAGAGTTTCTTGAATTCAAGAAGTCTGTTCTTGAAGTTGAATCCTAGCAACAACAATTAGCTAACAAAAAACTAATCGCCTTTGGTAGAGAATTAAAAATAAGAGATAGATTGTGAAACCCGACCCTTTAGAATAACAAGAACAACAATAAGCCTATACTTATCACCTTCCTTGAATATCTAGAAGTGATCTAAGATTTTTGAAAATGGTGAAATCTGACCCTTTAGAATAACAACAACAACAATAAGCCTAAACTTATTACCTTTCTTGAATACCTAGAAGTGATCTAAGATTTCAAAATGGTTTAATCTTACCACCTTAAGTTGATTCTTGAAGGTTGAAGAATAAATCCAAGAGTAACCACACACAAGGGTGCAAGAAAATTTCTCACTTTTCTTTATTGATATTGTCCATCATAATATTCCCTAAAAATAAAGAAGACACCCCTTTATATAGAGAGGGAGTCACTTAACTCTACCAAAACAAAGAAAGAAAGTTCTAACTACTTTGGACAAAAAGTCCTAATTACTTTGGACAAAATGTCCTACTACCTTAGGATATGATTTTAAAAGTCCAAAACCAATCTTGGAAATCTTAGAAATCTTTAAAAAAGAAATAAAGTCCTTTCTACTTTGGACAAACTGTCCAACTACCTTAGGATATGATCTTGAATGTCAAAAATCAATCTTTGACTTGGAAATCTTGAAAATCTTGAAGGAAATTTGCAAGCAACTTGGTACCAACTTGTACTCAACTTATAGCACGACTATTGTACCCTTCTTTGACATCAAGTAAGTCCTTTTTATGTTATAAAATCGTAACTTCATGTAAGACTTATTAGGCTGCAAGTTTGGACAAATTTTAGGTGCCAAAATGGTCCAAAAATGGGCTGATTAGGACCTTCTTCAAAGGATGTCTCTTGGAATCCAATAGTCCTCTTCTTGGACATAAATTTGGGCCATAAAACAATTGTAATATCTAGCTAATTCATATCCTTTATCCTTGAGCTCTTTCTCCCAATTAACAACTTCTTTATTTGCACTTGAAGTCTAATGACCTTGTTTTTGCAACTCTTTAGCTTGACATCTTGTTAAAGGCCCTCTTTGAGATTCCAAAGTTTTATCCTTGTCCTTGAGTAGAGTTGAGCTTCTTAGGATGTTATCAGTAACAACCAAGGTCGGACCTACATTGTGGGTTGAGGGATCACAGGACCCGTTAGCCTTGGCAAACATCCTCTATATATATATTATATGTATTTGTATATCTATATGGGACCCGTTAAATATTTTAAGTATGCCACTACACACAAAGAAACTGACTGGACAAGTGGCTGCATTGGCCATTTAAGTTCTGTTCTTTGCAAGTGATGCAACTTCAAATCCCACCGGCAACCTTTTCTATTCCTTTTCAGCTTTTCCCCCCCTTTCTATGTTTGTTCTGCCTTTTCTACTCCTTTTCAGCTTTTCCCTCCTTTCTATTTAGAGTACAATGTAATTTATATTTAATAGCAAATTGCTTTATTTTTTTACTTTTGTCCTTTTTTTTGAATCAATTATAATTTAGTACTAATATATAATAGTCAACTTAATTAATATTTTAGTTCTTTGAATACAATATAATTTATATTTAATAGCAAATTGCTTTGTTTTTTATTTTTATCTTCTTATTTTTGTGAATTCAATTATAATTTAGTACTAGTACATAATAGTTAACCTAATTAATTTTATTCTTTTTCGAATTCATCCCTTAAAATTGAAATAATCTAATTGCAACTTATCGGTCCATAAATAAAACAATACATATCATTTTGTGACAACCTTTTTCAACAATCTGACTCGGCAATGACAACTAATAGTTTGAGACTCCTTTTCAGTTCTTTTAGTATTACCATACTCTTTATCTTGAATTCTTTAGTATGTCTTTGATAAATTTACGTCTCAACGCCCTTTTGATCACTGGCCCTTTTTTTATTTATTAAAAACTAGAATTTTAAAGTATGAAACATGCTTAACCAAACACCTTCCCTTCACATTGCATCCATTTTGCGAAGAAATCTCTCTCTCTCTCTCTCTCTCCCCTCCCCCTATATATATATATTCGGTGCTTTCTTTTTCTCTAGAACTCTCTTTGTTAATACTTAAATGATAAGTCATCATAATCATTAAGTTTTCAATGAGTTGCACGCCGAATTTTATCGCTAGTGACGCCCCCATCGTGCTCAAATCCTGGGTCCGCCTCTGGTAACAACCACTTAGAGTTGCAACGAAACTCCCAGTCTGAAATCAAGACCTCCTACAGGAATGCAATATTCAACCTACACATGCTGTGGGGCAGATATCATAAAGCTCACTTTTCTCAAAGTTACATCGGAAAATATCTGGCTTTATCAAATGTAGTGCCGGCCCAAGGCAAAAGCTTTGGGCCTCAATTTTTTGGGCCCCAAAATTTTATATTATTTAATTTTTAGAAGAATATTAGTATTTTATATGAGAACGTGCAAATTTTCATAGTAAAAAAGTAAGATTAAATTGTTCAATAAAAAATGTCTTTTTGGGAATCACTCTCTAGCCCATAAATTGAGAAAGAATTCTATTATTAATTCATAACTCAAAAAAAGGTTGAAACTTTAATACAATCTCACAACGTGCCCTTGATAAATTTTTCGCAAGCAATAAAAACCTTAAATTAGAAAGTATATCTCAAAAGAAGTTAAATGGAATAGATAAAGCTACTAATAACTTTGCATAAGAAAAACTAGAAATATAGAATTTAAATAAAATTATACATGATTTTTTTCTTTTATATAAAAAAATAATTCCTCTCATTGAAGTTTTGCTTTAGGCCTCCATGTTTATTGAGCCTCCCTTGTCAGGACCCCAATTTTCCTATATAGGATGTCGTGATGACACCTAATCCAAAACTAGGTAAGATTAACATACATGCAGAATTTAACTGAGATAATGATAAAACATTCAAATTAACCAACAATTATCATAAAAAGGACTCCGCGACTCAACAGAACAAAACTCCCAAAATTCGATTATACCAAGTCACAAGCTCTACATGAGTATACTGAATATCCCTATACAATAGTATCTAATAAAAGAAGAAGAATATAGAACTAGATAAAGAGCGACTCTAAGCCCTGCGGACGCCGGTAGGTATACCTTGAAGTCTCCGATCCGAGCTCGACTCACTGTGCCTAGGCTGGTATGAGGTAAGTGTAGAAGCATAGCATAAGTACACCACAATTATACCCACTAAGTATCAAGCTTAACCTTGGTAGAGTAGTGACGAGGTCGGGTCAAGACACCTACTGGAACCAAAAATACAAGTGATGTAAATAAAAAGTGTCAACAAGAGTCACTACCGAGGTACAACCTCGTAGTCTCATTTCACAAAGTTAGGCAAGACACTTACCTCAATAAACGCTAACTCAATCCACTAGTAAGCCTTTCCCGCGATTATCCAACTCCGAACGGCTCAAATCTAGCCAAAACAACTTCATACCAGACAAACTATAGGAAGCTATTCTAAACAATAAAGTTGCAATCTTTAAAGAGAAATAAAAAGGCAACTCAAAAAGTCAACCTCAAGCTCGCGTCTTGGAACTCGACCAAACTTACAAAATCTAAATACCCATTCGATAACCAGTCCAATCATAGAATTACTCAATTTCGACCTCAAATCGCCTTTCAAATCCCCAAAATTCGGTCTATGAAGTTTCACAAATTTTTCCCCAAATTTTCCAACTCAAATCACTAATTAAATGACAAAAATAATGATGGATTCATGTTTAATAGCCACATCCGAGTTAGAATCGCTTACCTGATGATTTCCTTGAAAACCCTCTAAAAATTGCCACCAACCAAGCTCTTTAGGTCAAAAGATGAAGAATGAAATTAAATCCTCAAATACACCCTTTGATGTTTTAAGCATCAATACCACACAAGAGGGGGTGATTTGTCTGGTACCCAAATTTTGCTTAACTGAACTATAGAAGAACCTGATTCTTTTAGGTGTTCCAACTACTACAGTTTGTGGAATAATAAATACATAAAGTAAAGAACACAGAGATTTTTACGTGGAAAACACCTGGCTCAAAAGGTGAAAAAATAATGACTCACAACTCAGTAGGATTTTCCCAAACTTTCACTAATATCACTAAGCCAAAACAACATTTACAAAAACTCTTTGTAAACCTAAGGATTAACTCTAATCTCGTTGTAGCACACAGCCTCAACTGTTGCGACAACTTTAAGTTAACTCTAACTTGAACACTCTAGGTACCTAATACAATTGCTTCTATAAGAGTTGAAAGGTACAATGTAAAATTACCTACTACAACTGAACTAGAATAAAAGATAGACACATAGAACTGGTTCTTCTATCCCGTTCAAGTAGCTTCAGGATTGCACACTTAAGTCACACATAAATTTCTTGCAAAATCGCCTTGCTCTTTTGCTCTCAATTTAAGTTTAACTTCTGCTTATGTGCATTACCTATAAAAGAGAACAACACTAACATTTAATAGGTTAGTAATCAGAGATTGAATGAGATTCAATTACTACTCTTCTATCGTAGAAGAGTTCATGGTGATCTCAAACTCTAACACTATCTTCATCCTAAACGTGTTCTCTTTATGTAAGGAGTTTTTTCTCTCCTTATTCAATATGCAACCTTTTCGATCAGATCAGGATATATTGCTTCTTGATCAGTTAGATTTATCTCATTCACGTGCATCTCACATGTACAGGTTGATCATGACTATGCTTCACAAGATGGACCTGGTCCATGTCTGAGTTCTTTTGTCAATCTTCAAAACTTCACCTGTTCTTGGGCCAACAAATTCCCCCTTTTTGATGATGACAAACTCTGTGCTTTTTACTTACTTGGATCCTGTATTCTCAGCTTAACCATCAATACAAAGTTTAGACAATTCACTTATCATCAAGGACCAGGTTAATTAGGTTATAAATAACACTTATTCAGAATGTGTAAAGCACAATATCTCTTCCCCCTTTTGGCATCATTGAAAAGTTGCATACAAAGTGTGAGTCCCAGATTTTAATAAGTACGCATGGCCACTGGGGCAACTGCAAGTGCAATCATGGTTTAATCATCAGTAATCAAGCAAACATATTTAAACTATCAAGGAAAGATTAACATTGAACAAGAGCAAAAACAGTAGATATTATTGATAGAGATATGTTGCTGCCACAATCCACAACTAGAAAGCAAAAAACATTTAAAACAGGAGCAAAAAGATAGAAAAATCCCTAATCTGGGTCACTAAAGGTACTAGACAGGTTCAAGAGACAAAAGCTAGGATTCCTAAGGCTTGGGGGAGCTAGAAGGTTGGTTTTGGGCTTGGAGAAGATTCAGCATATTATGAATAATTCCATCATTCTTCTCATTTTCTTTGGTAAGCTCAGTTTTGAGAGCATCCCTCTCAGATTCCACCTCTGCCATACGAGCCTTGAGCCTGACTATCTCAGCATCCTTGGCTTCACATTCCTGAACTAGAGCCCTGACTTTGCTGTTGATAGGAGTCTTCTTGGATGAACCAGGTTCATTTGAGATGGCACTGACTAAGTAGTCACAAGTAATCAGAGTGTTAATGCCAAAATGATCCTTGCTTGAGGCCATTTCCCATTTCTTCTGAGGCACACTACACCTATCCAGAATCGTAGTCAGAATAAAGCCATAGGGGTAGCATGAGCCTTGGAGCCATTTATGACCCTATCCAGCAGCTTGATGATGAAGGCGAGCCAATTAATTTTCCTTCCACTTTCCAGGCACTCCATAAGAACAAGGTCCATATAATTGGCAATATGCCTTCTCTCCTGTCTGGGAAATATGCACTTATTGGCAAATTCAAACAAGACCTTGTGATGAGGCCTCATTTCACTTTTCTGAACAACCCTGGCTTCATTCACATCTTCAACATCACAAAACCTCCTGGTAATTTCAAGGGCAGTAGGAAGGGAGTCAAGACAAGGCCACCTTTGCCTTGTATAGTCATCAAACCCTTCAGAGGGTATATCAAGGATCTCTCCCAGTTTTTCTACATCAAAGGACACTTGAACTCCTTTCACCAAGCTGCTAACCTTGCCATCCTTAACCTCTGGATTTGCCATGAACTCAATTATCTCATTCCTGGCTAGCCTACTATCCATCTGAAGGACCATGTCCTTCCTTCCCTGAGCAGCTAAGGCATCCACCAGTCTCATCATTCCTGGTTCCACCAGGTCTTTCAGCAATCTACCCTTCAAAATCTTTCTTTTGCCAAACATGACAAACTTGTCTTGTTCACCATCAGAATCATCTTCTACTTCTTCTCCACTCCATTCCTCTTCTTTAGAAATTTTCACTTGTTTACTTTTCACTATAGACCTTGTCCTCTTGGATAGTGAAGGTTCAGCAGCCTCAGACACAGAGAAAGACTTCTTGGAAGAAGTCTTGGGCTTTTTGGGCTTGGGGGTTTGAACCTCCACTGGTTGAACTTCCTCTTGATGGACCTGTTCCATCTCCTCAACCTCCACAGCCTCTAAGGACTCTGTAACCTTCCCTTTTCCTTTAGCCAGCTTTTTCTTCTTACTCTCAGCTAGAGCCTTTTGGAGATCACTCTCACTTTGCTACACCCTGCTTCTTGTAGCTCTACCCTTTGGCAATGAAAATTCAGTAGTTGTTGGGATGAAGCCTTTCTTTTCTTGGAGGGTTTAGGAACACTAGGGGCTTTTGGTGTAGGAGTTCTTCATTTCTTTGGGTCATAGCTTACCCCTACCCTTTTCAACAGGTCTACTAGGGTCTCTTCAGTAGATGAACCTGGTTCATCTCCTTGTGTGCTTAGATTAACCAGCCCCTCAGCAGCTTTACCAGAACCACTTCCCCCTGACTTCTTGCCACTCTCTTCTACCTTTTTTTGTTCAATCCCACAGATAGCAGGCACAGACAAATCAACAGTGGGTGAATGATCAACCACTCTTTTCCCATTTCCCCTCTCTTCACCACATACACCCTCTCTCTTTTTTTCTTTTTCAGATTTTTTTTACCTCCACTCCTTCGTAACTCAAGTAATTCTACATCCCTGATAGGCCCAACCAGAACAAACCTAGTTTCTATATTTTCAGACAAAGAAGAACTTACCTTAGAAGGGGATTCTTGAGTCTTTTCAGAGTCAGAAGACCCAGGTCCTTCCCCCTCACTAGTAGATTTGTATGACTCAGAATCAGAGTTGGAGTCAGAGTCTTGGGCCTGGCTTGCCTTTAATTTCTCATTTAATTTCTTCCTCAGAGCCCCAGACGCTACTGTTTTTCGAGCAAGCATTTTCACCCTTCTCAACCTGGGTTTGGGAGATGAACTAGGTGGAAGAGGTGTAGATGAATTAGAGGGAGTGGGTGGTGGATGAGTTCCAGGCTTGTCTTGTGGGTTGGTCATGATCTTTGGTTTCTTGAGAGAATTTGTGAGTTAGAATTTTGGAGAAGAGGGCAAGTGAAATTGAAGAGGAATTTTTGACGGTTTGGAACTATGGAGATGGCAGAAGGAATGATGTGTATTTAAAGAGAAATACACATTTAATGTGTAACAATAGCTTTAGCAGTGGTCAGTTAGAGGTATAATAAACCTAAAATTGCAGGTTTGAATGATCGGTTTAACTTCCATAGATTTAAGGCAATTTTTGTGGTTTAGAGTTCTAGGCAGACGAAACTGGTTCAAAGCTAACAGATAGGATTTTCTAAGGAATTGAACAATTGTGGGACTTCTGCTCATGATTTAAATATGTATATTTCTAATTGTGCAGAGTATAGAAAACATACCTTAGCTTTCAGATGAACCCATACTGACGAATCAGGTTCTTCATTTAGAATTCTCTTAAACATACCTCAATTTACCATAATAGAATTTTTTTGTAAGAGATCAGTGATTCATATTAACACATGTCACAGGAGTATACTAATTACAGTATGAAGCTGAGTAAAAATTAATCTAGATATTTACACAAGTTTATATTTCCTAGCCAATTTTTTTTTCAATTTTTTTCATTTTTTCAATTTTTCTTTGTGCATTCTGAGCTTGTCCTATTAGGTGATCTTAATCATCCCTAATTCCAACCTGTTCCTCTCAAAGTTTTCTCTACTCAGTGCTTTAGTGAAGATGTCAGCAATTTGTTTATTAGTAGCACAAAATTCTATGGAGATCAATCCTTTCTTATAATTATCTCTTAAGAAGTGGTGTCTAACATCTATGTGCTTAGTCCCCTTATGATGAACGGGGTTCTTTATCATACTTATAGCACTAGTGTTATCACAGAATATAGGAATACAACCAACTTCAATACCAAAATCTACCAGCTGCTATTTGATCCATAGCAATTGAGCACAACAAGAGGCAGCAACAACATATTCAGCCTCAGTAGTGGATAAGGCCACTGAATTTTGCTTTTTAGTGGCCCGTGATACAAGACATGAACCAAGACAATGAGCCATACCTGAGGTGCTTTTCCTATCCACAAGGAAACCTATATAATTAGTATCAACATACCCTACTAGATTGAAATTACTACCTTTAGGGTACCAAATATATAAATCAATAGTGCCTTTCAAATATCTCAGTATCCTCTTGACAGAAGTCAAGTGAGATTCTTTTGGATTAGCTTGAAAGCGAGCACAAAGCCCTACACTGAAAACTATGTCAGGTCTGCTAGCAGTAAGATACAAAAGTGAACCAATCATACCCCTATACAACTTCTGATCAATAGATGAACCAGGTTCATCTATGTCTAATTTAGTGGCAGTTGCAATGGGGGTGTCTATTTCCTTTGATTCATCCATTTTAAACTTTTTGATCAACTCCTTTGCATATTTTTGTTGATGGATCATGGTTCCATTTGTGCTTTGTTTGATATGTAAGCCTAAGAAAAAGTTAAGCTCACCCATCATACTCATTTCAAACTCACTCCCCATTAATTTGGCAAAATCCTTACTTAGTTTGTCAGTGGTGGCCCCAAAAATTATGTCATCAACATATATTTGTACCACAAGAAGATCCTTACCTTTTTCCCTCAAGAATAGAGTACTGTCAATTTTACCTCTTTTGTAGCCATGTTCAAGCAGAAATTTGGACAATCGTCCATACCATGCTCTAGGAGCCTGCTTGAGTCCATAGAGAGCCTTGTCTAATTTGTACACATGCTCAGGATATTCCTTGCTCTCAAACCCCTGAGGTTGTTTCACAAATACTTCTTCTTTTAGGTAGCCATTCAGGAAGGCACTTTTGACATCCATCTGATGAAGAGTGAATTCCATGTGTGATGCGAAGGCTATGAGGAGTCTTATGGCCTCTAGTCTTGCAATTGGAGCAAAAGTCTCATCATAATCTATACTCTTATCTTGGCTATAATCTTGGACCACCAGTCTTGCCTTGTTTCTTGTAACTGTTCCATCTTCATCAAGTTTGTTTCTGAAGACCCATTTTGTGCCAATTACTAACCTGTCCTTGGGTCTCGGAACTAGATGCCAAACTTGACTTCTCTCGAACTGATTGAGTTCATCTTGCATTGCATTTACCTAATCTGCACCCTGCAAAGCCTCAAGAACATTTTTAGGTTCAACAAGAGATAGGAAAGCATCAAAAGCACACAAATTCTTTAATTGTGATCTTGTTTTGACTCCAGAGGTTGGATCAGTAATTATATTCTCAATAGGATGAGAACTTTGATACTTGTGAGGTTTCACAACCAACTATTTTCTGCTTGATGTTTCTCCCATGTTATGTTGCTGAGGAACATGGTTATGAACAGTTTCCTTTAGAGGATTGGTTTCAGTTCCTCTTTGGTCAGTTCCCCCTATCAGGTTGCCTTGGATGGAAGAACCTGTTCTATCACCTGTTCTTTCTTTTGGTGCCACTTTAGCTTGAGCTGAGACTTTAGTCAAATCTTTTACTAGCCCAATAGCTTCATCTTCATGTTCTTGTCTCTTAGAAATAATGTTAGTTTCATCAAACACTACATGCACACTTTCTTCTACATATAAAGTTCGTTTATTGAACACTTTATATGCTTTGATATGTGAAGAATTTCCCAAGAATACTCACTCATCACTTTTGGGATCAAACTTACCTAGGGAGTCCTTTCCATTATTGTGCACAAAGCACTTGCATCCAAATGCCCTAAGATGGGATACATTTGGCTTTCTCCTTTTAAGTAACTCATAGGGAGTCTTCTCTACAAGAGGTCTAGTCATGCATCTATTTATGATATAACATGTAGTGTTTACAACCTCTACCCAGAAGCTGTGGGGTAGTTTACTAAAAAGAAGCATAGTCCTAGCCATATCTTCAAGAGTCCTGTTCTTTCTTTCAACTACTCCATTTTTTTGAGGAGTCCTAGGGGCAGAGAAGTTATGATCTATACCATGCTCATCACAAAATTCAGCAAACTTAGCATTTTCAATTAAGTTCCATGATCGGACCTGATGGATGCAAGTTGATTACCTAGTTGTTTCTGAGTCTTTCTAACAAAGGCAGTAAACATGTCAAAAGCTTCCTCCTTAGATGTTAAGAATAGTACCCAAGTAAACCTAGAATAATCATCAACAAGTAACATCACATATTTTTTACCACCTCTGCTTAATGTTCTCATTGGACCACAGAGATCCATATGAACCAGTTCCAACGTTCTGGTTATGCTTACCATTTTCTTGCTTTTAAAAAATGATATTACCTACTCCCCCCTTGCACAGATATCACAAACTTTGTCTTCCTTGAACTTTATGTTAGGTAACCCTATCACCAAGTCCTTGGAGACTAATTTGTTGAGTTGATTCAGACTTGCATGACCAAGTCTTTTGTGCCATAGGAGGGGATCATTGTCCAACACACTCAAGCAAGGGAGTTTGTTTTCTGAAAGGGTAGACAGATCTACAATGTAAATATTGTTAACTCTTTTTCCCTGCAAAGCAATCTTTTTAGTGGTAAGGTTAATCACAAAGCATTTGGTAGAGGTAAATTCTATAAGGTTACCTCTGTCACACAATTGTGATACACTGATTAGCCTATATTTCAAGCCATCTATCAAGTAGACATTCTCAATGGAGTGTGAGTTTGTCTTACCTACCTTTCCAACCCCAATAATCTTACCTTTTTTCCCATTTCCAAAGGAGACATTACCTCTTTTTAAGTCCTCAAGTGAAAGGAACTGGTTCTTGCTTCCAGTCATATGTTTTGAGTAGCCACTATCCATGTACCATATTTGGCTACTTCCCTTCATTTGGACCTGCAAAAAGAAATCAGGGGTTAGTCTTAGGAACCCAAACTAGCTTGGGTCCCTTTCTATAGGCAAAGGGGTAAATCAAATTTCTTTTAGCCCACCCAGGCAACCTATTTTTCTCTTGAACAAAGGCTTTGTTCTTTTGACTGGCCTTTTCTTTTGCATTACATTCATTTTTATAATGACCAGTCTTGCCACAGTGTGTGCAAATTTTGTTTTCAGGAAGAGTGAGGCGCTTGCTTTTCGGGTCCCACTTAGGTGCTTGAGCCCCATAGCCAAGTCCTCTCTTTTTGCTACTGTGATGTTCTTGTAGCCAGAAAAGTGCATCAGAAGCCTTATTCCATTTGCAAGTTCTGTCTAGTTCATGATTTACCTTCCCTAGATCTTCTTTTAAGACTCTTATCTGCTCATCTTTCTTGTAAAACTCATCCTTCATTTTTCCTAAGTTTTCTTCTAAGGTGAGATGTGTGTGATCAGCTTTCTTCTTACTTGTTCCTAATTTTAGTTTTAAGTTTTCAGACCTAAGTTCTAGGACACTGGTGTCAAGTTCAAGAATCTGGTTCTTCAACTCAGCATTTTTACTGTCACTTTCATTAACCCTAGATTCTAGATTTTTGCACTTGGCTTTTAAGATCACACACTACCTAGATAGCTCTTCCTTCTCATTGTTAATTATCTCAGACTCATCGATGAAGTCTAGCAATAGTTTAGGTAATCTTTCTTTAGACAGAAGTTTAATCTTGTCGTTGAGATGAATGACACTTACCTCTTATTCATCATCTGATTCTCCGATGGCCATAAGTGCTTGTTCATCTCCAGCTTCATCTTCTCAATCCTCATCTGATGTTTCTCCCCAAGCAGCAACCATAGGCTTTGTTGATCCTTTGTTCCTTTTGGATTGAACCTATTCCTTCTTCCTGTTCCTTCATTCAGCCCTTTCCTTTTTCCATTCAATTTCCCATTGAGGACAGTTCTTGATTATGTGATCAGTCTTACCACATTTGTAGCAGCCCTCGTTGGTCTGTTTCTCAGGAGCCCTTGGTTTGTTGAAGGTTATACCTCTTGAAGGACCGTTTCCTCTCATTAGGTACTTTTTGAAATCCCTTATGATTATGTCCATTTCATCATCCTCCAGATCTGCACCTTCAACTATTCTGAGAGCCAGACTCCTTTCCTTCTTGAGTGCATACATTTTCATGGTTTGCCTTCTCAGTTCATAGGCAGTGAGGTTTCCAATCAGTTCATCCAGCTTAAGAGTAGCAATGTTCTTTGATTCCTGAATAGTAGTGATTTTGCTTTCCCAAGTCACTGGTAAGACTCTTGTCAAGATTTTATCAACCTTGTCTTCTTCAAGGATAATTCTCCCAAGAGATTTAAGTTCATTTGTTAGACAGTGAACCTTGTGTATATTTCCTGGATAGTTTATTCTTCCTTCATAGTGAAATTCTCATATTGAGAATATAATAGTGTTCCTCTTGATCTCTTTACTTGAGGAGTTCCTTCATGAGCCACTTGTAAAGTGTCCCATATCTCCTTGGTAGTGGTATAGCTTTGAATCCTACTGTACTCGTCTGGACCCAGTCCACACACAAGCCATTTCTTGGCCTTGGCATTCTTCTCCTATTTCTTCAAGTTTTCAGCAGTGCAGTCAGCTCTTGTCTTTGGCACGTCCACTCCTTCAACATTCTTCTTTGTAGTCGCCAGGGGACCATCAGTGACTATGTCCTAGAGTTTATAGTCTTCTCCTATAATGTGATCTCTTATCCTGTTCTTCCACCAAGAATAGGACTGACCATTAAAGAGTGGAGGCCTAGTAGTGGATTGCCCTTCCCAGTTTCCAGGTGGTGCACTCATCTTGATCTTTTCCTAAGGTATTAACCCCTTCAAGGATAACCCGCTCTGATACCAATTGATATTTTAAACGTCAATACCACACAAGAGGGGGGGGGGGTGATTTGTGTGGTACCCAATTTTTGCTTAACTGAACTATAGAAGAACCTGGTTCTTCTAGGTGTTCCAGCTACTACTGTTTGCAGAATAATAAATACAGAAAATAAAGAATACAGAGATTTTTACGTGGAAAAAACCTGGCTCAAAAGGTGAAAAAGTTACGACCTACTACTCAGTAGGATTTTCCCAAACTTACACTAATATCACTAAGCCAAAACAACATTTACAAAAACTCTTTGTAAACCTAAGGATTAACTCTAATCCTGTTGTAGCACACATCCTCAACTGTTGCGACAACTTCAAGTTAACTCTAACTTGAACACTCTAGGTACCTAATACAATTGCTTGTATAAAAGCTGAAAGGTACAATGTAACATCATCTACTACAATTGAACTAGAATAAAAGATAGACACATGGAACTGGTTCTTCTATCTCGTTCAAGTAGCTTTAGGATTGCACACTTAAATCACACATAAATTGCTTGCAAAATCGCCTTGCTCTTTTGCTCTCACATTAAGTTTAACTTCTGCTTATGTGCATTACCTGTAAAAGAGAACAACAATGACATTTAATAGGTTAGTAATCAGAGTTTGACTGGGATTCAATTGCTACTCTTCTATCGTAGAAGAGTTCATGGTGATCTCAAACTCTAACACTATCTTCATCCTAAACTGTGTTCTCTTCATGTAAGGAGTCTTTTCTCTCCTTATCCAATATGCAACCTTTTCAATCAGATCGGGAGATATTGCTTCTTGATCAGTTAGATTTATCTCATTCACGTGCATCTCACATGTACAGGTTGATCAAGACTGTGCTTCACAAGATGGACCTGGTCTATGTCTGAGTTCTTTTGTCAATATTCAAAATTTCACATGTTCTTGGGCCAACACCCTTTTCTGCCCAGTGATTTTGCACCTGCGAACCATCAGCCGCATCTGCGGCTCAAAAACAACACCTGCGAAATTTCCATCCCAGGTGCGGTCCTCACTTAGGCCCATCTCCCTTCGCTTCTGCAGATGGCTCCTCGCTTGTACGAGCCCGCTTCTACGGAATTTCGACCGCGCATGTAGTCCTTCTCAAGTCCTTCACAGTTCCGCTTCTGCGGAAGATATGGTCGCGTATGTGGATGCACATATTTCCCCAGGTCTCCGCACCTGTGACCCAGGCCTGGGTTGGCCCTTTCCACTTCTATGCTACTTCATTCATACCATCGAGTTCGCATCTGCGGCCACTCCCGCCGTAGGTGCAATGACACCAAAAAAGCCGAAACTTCAGCAAAACAACTAAGTGCAAAATTAGTCGATTTAAATCTGATTCAAACCCGACCCTCGAGGCCCCACCCGAATATACCAACAAGTTCCAATACCCATAATGGACATACTCGAGTCTAAAAATCACATCAAACAACATCGATTATACGAATCGCAATCCAATTCAAGCCTATTGAATCTATGAGCATCCAACTTCCAAAACTAACGCCGATTCATACCAAAATAACTCCGATTGGCCTCAAATTTTGCACACAAGTTAAAAATGACATAACGAACCTATTCCAACTTTCGGAATCAAAATCCGACCTTGATATCAATAAAGTCAAATCCCGGTCAAACTTTTCAATCTTCCAAACCTTCAACTTTCTAACTTTTGTCAATTCAAGCCAAAACGACCTATGGACCTCCAAATCAACATCCGGACATGCTCCTAAATCCAATATCACCATACGAAGCTATTAGAACAGTCAAAATTCCATTCCAGATTCATCTACACAAAAGTCAAACTACGGTCAACTCTTTCAACTTAAACTTCCAACTTTAGGACTAAGTGTGCCATTTCACTACGGAACTCACCAGAACCAAAACCAAGCACCCTGGCAAGTCACATAACTACAATATAACATAGAGGAGGCAATAAATAGGGGAATGGGGCTAAAATACTCAAAACAAACGGTTGGATTGTTACATCCTCCCCCTCTTAAAACAAACGTTCATCCTCGAACGAGTATAGAGACATACCTGAAGTTGTGAAAAGATGAGGATAATGGCTATGCATATCATGCGGTTTCCCAAGTCGCCTCCTCGACTGGTTGACCCCTCCATTGAACCTTCACCTACGCAATGCTCTTTGACCTCAACTTTCGGACCTACTTGTCCAAGATGGCCACTGGCTCCTCGACATAAGACAAATCCTTGTCCAATTGGATTGAGCTAAAATCCAACACATGGGACAGATCACCGTAATACTTTCGGAGCATAGAAATATGGAATACCGGATGAACTGCAGCTAGACTAGGTGGAAATGCAAGCTTGTAGGCCACCTCACCAATCCTCTCAAGAATCTCAAAAGGTTCGATATACCTAGGACTTAACTTGCCCTTCCTCCCGAACCTCATAACACCCTTCATGGGCGAAACCCAGAGCAAGACCTGCTCTCCAACCATGAATGCAATATCACGAACCTTCCGATCCGCATAAATCTTTTGTCTAGATTGGGATGTATGAAGTCAATCCTGGATCAACTTGACCTTTTCCAAGGCATCTTGAACCAAATCCTTGCCTAATAACTTGGCCTCTCTTGGCTCAAAATAACCAATTGGGGAACGACATCGTCTCCCATATAGGACCTTATAAGAAGCCATCTGAATACTCGATTGGTAACTGTTGTTGTAGGCAAACTCCACAAACGGCAAGAACTGATCCCAAAAACCCCATAACTCCATAACATAGGCACGAAGCATATCCTCCAATATCTGAATAGTGCGTTTGGACTGTCCGTCCACCTAAGGGTGGAATGTTGTATTCATCTCAACCCGTATGCCTAACTCACGCTGTACGACCCTCCAAAATCGTGATGTGAACTGCGTACCCCAGTCAGAGATGATGGATATTGGCACACCATGAAGTCAGACTATCAGGCGAATATAGACTTGAGCCAGCTGCTTTGAAGAATAAATAGTCACCAGTGGAATGAAATGAGCCGACTTGGTCAACCTATCCACAATTACCCATACTGTATCAAACTTCTTCTGTGTCCATGGGAGCCCAACAACAAAATACATGGTAACTCGCTCCCATTTCCACTAAGGAATCTCAAGTCTCTAAAATAACCCACCCGGTCGCTCATACTTCACCTGCTGACAATTTAGGCACTAAGCTACATACTCTACTATGTCTTTCTTCATCCTTCTCCACCAACAGTGCTGCCTCAAGTCCTACTATATCTTAGCGGCATCCGGATGAATGAAGTACCATGAACTGTTGGCCTCCAAAAGAATCAACTCATGCAAACCATCCATATTGGGCACAGATAATTGGTCCTGCATCCGTAACATACCATCATCCCCAATAGTAACCTCTTTGGAATAGTCATGCTGGACTGTGTCCTTAAGGAAAAACAAATGGGGGTCATCATACTGACGCTCTCTGATGCGATCATATAGAAAAGACTGAGAAACCATGCAAGCCAGAACTTGACTGGGCTCCGAAACATCCAATCTAACAAACTGGTTGGCCAAGGCCTGAACATCCAATGCCAATGGTCTCTCCGCTACCGGTAGATAGCTAAACTGCCCAAACTCTTCGCCTTTCAGCTTAAGGCATTGGCCACCACATTGGCTTTCCTAGGATGATATAGAATGGTGATATCATAGTCCTTAAGCAACTCTAACCACCTCCGCTGTCGCAAGTTAAGATTCTTCTATTTGAACAAATGCTGTAGACTCTAGTGATCGGTATAGACCTCACAAGGGACACCATACAAATAATGCTGCCAAATATTTAAGGCATGAACAATAGCTGCTAATTCCAGGTCGTGGACAGGATAATTCTTCTCACACACATTCAGCTGTCTAGACGCGTAGGTAATCACCCTACACCAATACGTGATGCATCACAATACATAATGTAAGACCCCGAACCAGTAGGCAACACCAACACTGGGGTTGAAGTCAAAGCAGTCTTGAGCTTTTGAAAGCTCTCCTCACACTCCTCGGTCCATCTGAATGGAGCACCCTTCTAGGTCAATCTGGTTATAGGTGCAGCAATAGATGAGAAACCCTCTACGAAATGACGGTAATACCCTTCCAAACCAAGAAAACTTTGGATCTAGTGGATGATGACGGTCTGGACCAACTATGCACTGCCTCAATCTTCTCCAGATCTACCTTGATACCCACTACATGACCCAAAAACGCCAGTGAATCAAGCCAGAATTCGCACTTTGAAAATTTTGCATACAACTTCTTTTCTCTCAAGGTCCGGAGCACAATCCTCAAATGTTGCTCATAATCCTTCGGCTCCGGGAGTAAACCAAGATGTCATCGATAAACACAATGACGAATGAGTCAATATAGGGATGGAATACACTGTTCATCAAGTGCATGAATACTGTTGGGCCATTGGTCTGCCCGAATGACATCACAAGGAACTCATATTGACCATACCGAGTCCTAAAAGTAGTCTTCAAAATATCTGGATACCACTGAATCTTCAGATAATGATACCCCGATCGCAATTCAATCTTTGAAAATACTCTGGAACCCTATAGCTGATCAAATAAGTCATTAATGTGTGGCAATGGATAACTGTTCTTCCCTGTAACCTTGTTCAACTGCCGATAATCAATACACATGCATATAGAACTATCATTCTTCTTCACAAACAAAATCGAAGCACCCCATGGTAACACACTAAGCCGAATGAAGCCCTTATCAAGCAACCCTTGCAACTTCTCGTTTTACTCCTTTAACTCCGTTGGGGCCATACGATATGGTGGAATAGTAATCGACTGAGTGCCCAGTAACAAGTCAATGCCAAAATTGATATCCCTATCGGATGACATGCCTGGAAGATCTACCGAAAATACATCTCGATAGTCTCTCACTACCAGAACTGACTCAATGGTAGGAGTATCAATACTGACATCTCTCGCAATGGCTAGGTATGTATCACACCCCTTCCTAACCATCTGTTGTTCCTTAAGAAAGGACACAACCCTACTAGGAACATAATCCAAAGTACCCATCCACTCTAACTACAGTAAATGTGACATAGCCAATATCACCGTCTTGGCATGACAATCAAGAATACCATGATAGGGTGACAATCAATCCATGCCCAAAATAACATCAAAGTCTACCATACTGAACAACAATAGATCAACTCTGGTCTCAAAACTATCGATAATAACTAAACACGACCGATACACACGTTCAACAACAATAGAATCTCCCACAAGTGTGGACACATAAATAGGAGAACTCAAAGAATCACGAGATATACATAATATAGAGCAAAGTAAGCTGATACATATAAATACATGGAGCCTGGATCAAATAAAACTGATGCATCTTGATGACAAACTGAAAAAATACCTGTGATAACAGCATCTGATGCAACCGCCTCCGTCCTATCTGGAAAAGCATAACATATGGCCTGGCCTCCCCCTCTAGGGCGACCCCTACCTTCCTGACCTCTACCCTTAGCTGGTTGTGTAGGTGGAGCAGTAACTGGTGCGGTAACCACAACTTGAGAAGTCTGGGAACCCTGTTGAATATGTGGAGCCTGAATAGTCTATGGAGGTGCACCCCTCCTGAGTCTAGAGAAATCCCTCACCATATGACGAGTATCACTACACTCAAAACAAGCTTTCGGAGGACGTGGCTGCTGAAACTAGCTCGAGCCTGGTCGGCTGGACTGAATGCTGAAAGAACCCCATGTATAAGGTACACTAGACAATGGCAGTGCATAATGAGAAACCTGAGGCCTAAGAGTAGCCGGAGTACCACTAAAAGCTGGAAGTGGTGAATGAACTGGACAACTCACATAGCCTCAACCATAAAGGGCTGCAACTGGGGCATGAACACCACTACACCTACCAGAATCATGAGGCCTATTAGCCTTCCTGTCCTCCCTCCCCCATCCCCGCATACCCTCCAATTCTTGTGCAATCTCTACCACCTACTGATAAAGAGCATCTGTCTCTAACTCTCGAGCCATGCTGAATCTAATACCATAGTTGAGCCTCTCGATAAATTGACAGACTCGTTTTTTGACCATGGAAACCAAGGCGGGTGCATTTCTGGAAAACTCACTGAACCTAATAGCATACTCTGACACGGTCATATCACCCTGGCGCAACTGCTCAAACTCCGCACACCATGCATCCCGAAGGCTCTAGGAAACAAACTCTCTCAAGAACATCTTTGAAAACTGAGCCCGTATGAGTGAAGCTGCCTTGGTCGGGCTACCCTCCTCATAAGACCGCCACCACTAGTATGCTGGTCCCGACAGTTGAAAAGTAGTGAAAGCAACCCCACTCATCTCTGCTATACCCATGGTACGTAGAATATGGTAGCACTTCACCAAAAAAACCTGTGCGTCCTCTATAGCTAGGCCACTAAAAGTATGAGAGTGGTACTTCTTGTACCTTTTGAGTCTGAGCTCCTCCTCCTCAGATGTTGTTGTCCTAACCTCGAGCTGAACTGAGACAATCGGCTGCACTAGTATAACCTCTAGGACCTGGCCAACATGGACCCGCTGCTCTGAGGTAAGGGATGCAGGAGTTTGTGCTCCTTCCCCAGCCTGAGATGTGGCCGGTGCAAGTGGAATAAAACCCGCTTGAGCTAGAGTACCAAACATGCTCAAGAACTGGGCAAGGGTCTCTTGAAGTGTAGGGGTAGCAACAGGCGCCTCAGGTGCCTGCCCCCCAACTGCAGCTACTAGTGGATCCTCTATCACAGCTCGGGCAGGTTCTCTAGCTCCACCATGTGCCCCTCCCCGGCCCTAGCCTCTCGCGGCTCTAGCAGGGGGCATAAGTGTCTGATCGTTGGATCCAACGGTGCATGTCCTCACCATCATTAAGAGAATAGAAAGACAACGATTTAAAATTTTGAAATCAACAAACTCGCACTATAAGGAATCAAAGAAGTGATATTTTTCCTAACAGTTCCATAGCCTCTCGAAGAAATGTACAGACGTTTTCGTACCGATCCGCGAGACTCTACTAAACCTACTGGTGACTCATCACCTCTCTGAACCTACAGCTCTGATACCAACTTATCATGACCTCAATTTTCCTCTGTAGGATCTCGTGATGGCACCTAGCCTCTAAGACTAGGTAAGGCTAACATACATGCAAAATTTAACTGAGATACTGATAAGTCAACCTTGGGTTCGCACCTTGGAACCCTACCAAACTTACATAAATTCGAACATCCATTCGATAATGAGTCCAACCATACAAGAATTACTCAAATCCGACCTCAAATCGCCTTTCAAATCCCCAAAATTCTATCTATGAACTTTCACAATTTTTCCCCAAATTTTCCAACTCAAATCACTAATTAAATGACAAAAATAATTATGGATTAATTTATAATAGCCAAAATCCGAGTTAGAATCACTTACCTCGATGATTTCTTTGAAAACCCCTCTAAAAATCATCACCAACGGAGCTTTCTAGGTCAAAAGATGAAGAATGGAATTAAACCCTTGAACACACCTGTTTACCGCGAAAATGGTAATAACAATTAAATTTGATTATGAGACTCTAAAAATAGGTGATCTATTTTTATTCTAGTTTTTAAGCATTAGATGCTATACGTGAGATTTAGAAACGAGACAAGAATTAGGAGTAAGGTGATAACCAAACCGATAGGTTAACAATTGGGGCCTCGAGGTCGATTCCGGAGCTCGGCTGTGAGCTATCGATGGTGGTCGAAGTATGGCTAACAGTTATAATAAAATCAATGAAGGCTCTTTATGGCCAATAATGAGCAATAAATGATGAAGATAATAAATGGAAGCAATAATATCAAGAGAATATGTTAAAGAGCATAGAGAATGTTCTTGTGTATTTTGTGTGAAGCATCAGATGCATCCAAAATGACAAGGATCCACTTTATATATGAGGGGAATCCCAACATAGTAAAAAAATACATTATTACAAAGATATGGGAATGGCACAGCTAGATGACGCCCTGATTTGAGTTTAGAGTAGTCCACTAGACTCTGTCAGCATTAGTCATGTGCCTTGGGAACTCCCCATTTCTACTATAGCCGTGGCCAACACTGTCCCATGGTCGAGCGTCGACAAACCTTGAGGGAGGAAAACTCGACCGTAGCCTTGTAGCCTCGAGCCTTTGAGATGATCTTCTGAGGTGCCTCAATAAAAAGAAATTGGACCCTCCGATTTCACCGTATACAGATAGTCCCCACATTTCTTAGAGAGGAGTGATAAGAAACGATTTTGACATCCAACTTTTTGAACTCCCCGCGATGATGTCATATCAATGATGCAAGCCCTTGTGAACAAAAATATCCCGTCATTTCACTTCTCCAGAATCATTCAAAGCATTACGGTTTCTCATTCTCCAAAGCTATAACATCGCCGCCGGTTCAGCTCCCAAGGACGAATTAAATGTGCATGCCGTTACGTTTTTCGAAGACAATAATGGCACCGTCGGTTACGCTATCGCCCTTCTTATAAATGGGAGCCTCCTAGGATCAACCTTTCATCCAAGTGTCTTCCCACATCTATCCATCCTTCTCTTTTCATGATCCTTATCCATTGTCGTTCACCATGTTTAAGGCCCATGGCCTTAAGATTATACGACGGCGTTTCTATCAACCATGCCACGACCTGTCTCCTAGACTTTCTTTTGTCGAGCGAGACTACACCATTTTGTTGTTGGCTCGGGACGACGAAGTAGGGGGCCAATTTCTCCTGGTTTGGGGAAATATTTGGACTCTACACCGCTGCTCAGGGGGGTGTTCGGATTCTACACCGCTGCTCAGCTCCACCAACTACTCAGTGCGATGCCTCACTCCTTTTGCTTTCCATGGAGTGAGGTGTTACTATCTACTAACTGTTTCATCCTGCACCGGTGTAACATCTCAAGAAGTGGCTTCGCAATAGTATTGCTGGCGAGGTCCATACTAGCCAGATTTTTCACCCAGCCACTTTTGCGTCATTTTGCTCTCCTCTACCACTTTCCTCTTCTTTATCTTCCCTTTTGAAGATGTCGTTCTGGAGGATCGGGGTAAGACTCCCGAGGAGATGGCATTTTGAAGATATTGCCCCCGAGGATGCACCTTTGAGAGTAGGCTAGGCTCTAGGCTTTTATTATATGTGTACCTTTTTGCTTCTTTATTTCTGTGTAAGGACCCTTAGTGGGCTTTTGTAATCATATGTAATGACCCCTTGTGGGCTTTAGTAATCATATGTAAGGACCCCTCGTGGGCTTCTGGAATCACATTTTTATGAATACAAAGATGTTTCTTCAATTTCGTCTTCGATGCTTGCTATATCCCCTTTCATTTACATTTATGGAGACTTCGAATGCATGACTCTACCGGTTGGTGCCAATATCAATCCTAGGTATGAGTCTTTTTTCCTGACTTTTGATTGATTAAAATGGCTCCCCGTGGAACCCTTTGTCGTTCCTCAGATCAAGCCTCGATTGGACAGATAAACTCGGGTCATCGGGACCCTTGCTTTGAGTTGAATAAAGGTAACGCCTCGAGCCATGAGACCGTGATTTATCACTTAGACCTTGCAGTAATCGTCGAGGGGAAATTTGCTCGGAGGCTCGAGGATAGGGACTGCCTTTGAGCTTTCGAGAGCAGTCCTCGAGTGGAGGTTAGTTCAAACCCGGACCACCTGGAAGCTTGCTTTGAACTTAGCATAGATAGCCTTAAGGCGCTGTAAATAGATCCCGGAAGAGGGTTTACCCGAATTCAGATGGTACTCCGGGGCCAAGCCCATACGGGTGGAGTTCAAGTGCTTATTTTCTTCTTGAGTTTTGTAATGATGCCAATAGCTTCTTGGAGCCTAACTTCTTTTTGATGGAGGTCCTTGAGATCGGGTACCACCTCAGGACTTGCAATGATGTCGTTGGCTTCTTAGAGCCTAACTTCTCTTTGATGGAGGTCCTCGAGGTCGGGTACCACCTCGGGACTTGCGATGATGTTGTTGGCTTATTGGAGCCTAACTTCTCTTTGATGGAGGTCCTCGAGGACGGGTACCACCTCGGGACTTGCGATGGTGTTGTTTATTTCTTGGAGCCTAACTTCTCTTTGATGGAGGTCCTCGAGGTCGGGTACTGATCGCTGTCGACTCGACACTACGCTATGGTAGGAAGAGCGGGCCGCAATAGCTTTTACCCGAATAGAGGTCCGAGATCGAATTTCCACAGGGAGCTAGTAGTGGAGTTCTATTTTCTGTCTAGCCTAGAGTTGCGGTTGTGCTTCTAATGTCACTTCAAACATTTCTTGAGTTTTTGTATTTATAACTACTATTATTAAACTAAGGATTAAAGCTAAATTATGATAAGAGAATATTGCTAAGTTGTAACTAATGGGTAGAAGAGCATTATGGTCGTAGCATCACCTAGGTGGCTAATTGACGGGTAGATGTTACTAAGGATAGATTGACATATTTGGGGATTATGCTGTAACCGTTGCACAATTGCACCCACTCTCACGCCTCTCGGTAAAGAGAGTAATTTTGCCCAATTGACTTTCTCGAGATCAATTGGGTAGGCCAATGAGACCAAACAACTAGGGTTCAAGTAGGGTGATTACTCTCTCGAGATTTAACCCGTTAATTATGACTACCATTTATCATGGGTCCATCCCAATTCCTTGTTGGGTCAATTTTGGGGTCATAAACTCTCTCTTTCGAGAAGAGTTAAACCCACTAAGCTTGAATCAGTGTTTGCAACCATCAATTCTTGAATAAAAATATAAAATCAACCCAAATAGCAAAAACCCAATATCAATCCAACCCTAGATGGAAACACCCATCAATTACCCACACTAGGGTTGAGCCACAACCCTAGCTAATGGGTTTAGCTACACATAATTAAAGAAGACACTGAAGAAATAGATGGAGAACTAAACATATTAATTAATTACTAAGAAGAAACTACAATAATCTATTGTTAATGGGAAGCAAAAATGCCAAAAAATGGCTACAATATCGGTCTCAAGAGCTCAGCTGCGTTTCTGAATACAAAACTTAACCTAAAAATGGTAAAATGACCTATTTATAGTGGGTTGGAAAAACTGGACAAAAATACCCATGCGGGGTCAGTGCGGGCCGCGCAAAAGCAACCGCGGCCGCACTGGCTCTTTTGACTTCAACTTTAAGTTCTCTGAACTGGAAGACGCGGACCACGTGAAAGTGCAGCGCGACCGCGTAGAGGGTCTGGCGCGGTTAGCACAAACAGGACGTGAACCGCGTGGCATGGTTTTGGTCCCTTGACCAACTCTCTGACCCTTACGAACGCGGACCTCACAAAGCAGGAGTGCGGCCGCGAAGCTTCACCGCGGACCGCGAACATCCTATCGCGGCCGCATGACTTTAAGCCTGAATATGTCATATCTCTGAACCTCCTAGTACAGCCGCAGTCACTGTTGTGCGGTCCACACTAGGCCCTTTCTTCTTCAATTCTCTTGGTCTTTGATACTTGAGCAGGTTTCACTCCTTTTTGAGATGATCTTTGACATTTCGTCACTTTTTTCGATCAAACCTGCAATCAAGCATAACTTGTGAGTATTTTGGGACTATTTTGTAGCAATTTATATTCAAAGCATAGGCAAGTAGAGGCACAAACACGTTAAAATCCTAACTTATCAACTCCCCCAAACTTAAACCTTTGCTTGTCCTCAAGCAAACAAAATAAGACCCACCCCTTAAAGGAACATCCAAGTAATTCCAGCTATCCTAAACTAACCTCAACAAGCATCAATTGGGACTAACAATGCTCTCAATACGAATGCATCATTAACACATTTAAACCTTTGAAAACTATGGATCAAGTGTGACACAAGAGCATCAAGAGTTGACATATTTCATCAAAGAGCTTCTCTCAATTACTTTGGTCATTGTGGAACCCAAACTCCCACATTCTCAACTCTCCCTAAGCAAACCTCACCTTTTAAGTATTGACACACAAACCGAGGTTAATGGAATTTCGCTCATCTCTCTCAAGAAGAAGGTCACAAGTCCGACTCTAAGTACCATATGCTTGCCCCTTATGTAAGTATCCACTAATGTAAGCTCCCTTCAACTCGAAATCAAATAGGGCTTTTGTGGAGTCATTGTGAAGGCTTTTAGGTAAGGGTAGTACATATTTTTATTCAAGTGGGTTCAATCTTCCCTTAAGCACTTCTTTTGATTTATTTTGGCACAACTCTCTTGACTCTTTTGAGTATTTCACTTCTTTACAAGGGGTTAGAGAGACACATTGTCACTCTTTTTTATACAATTCAAAACATTTATCCTTTTTCTACTTTTTCCACACACCTTTTTCACTTTTGTTTTCCTTGAGTCTCTTTTTTATTCTTGTTCACATTGGACTTTCTTTTTATCTTTTTCTTTTCTTGCTTTTTCATTGCCTTCCTTTTCTTTTGATTTTGTACCTTTTTACCCCTTTGCTTCCTTTCTTGTCTCTCCCCCAAACTTAGATATTTGCCATTACTCAAGGGAAGATTTGGGTGCCAAGAGAGGGTAATCATTAAGAACGGGTATAGGCTTGTAGAATTGGTTCTTGAAAGAAAATGGTTTAAGGCTCAAAAGGGTTAACTAGGGATCATCTCATTGGTAGGCTATGGAATTGTTCAACTTAACATTTGGATCAAGGAGAGCCTATAATCACTTCTCAAGTCAAATTTCACCTAGGATTTTGCCTCAACAAACATTCAGGGCAAGTTCTAGACCATTGGCTCGGGACTTGGACTCACATTTTGATTCCTCACCACACACGCTAGGGGATTGCTAAAGACATCGAGTCGAGGGCCCACCACGACCTTAGTTACGATTCAAGCACACAATGATCCGAAAAGAGCACATGATGATTGTTTGGTCAACGTAAGAGTCTCAAAGCCACGACTTTCACCATCCTGAACACAACTATGTCTTTGACCATGGGATCAAAGGCAAATGTGCTAGGCCCAAGTGAAGCTTTGCTTGAGGTACCTTTAACTACAACTATTAAAAACAAAAGAAAAATCAAACAAACGGACTCAAACCCTTAAGAAGGTTGTCACGCCATCTATCATTGGGAAGAGCCACCCGGTTCGCACAATACTCCACCCTTGGAAAGAACCGTGGCATTAAGAAAACAAAGGGCTTATTGGAAGCGTCAAAAACAAAACAAGAGGATACGAGCCTAACTACAAAGCTAAAAACGATTTTTTTTTTTTGCGAAAATAGAAAATAGAATGAATATGTACAATAGGGGAGTAGAATATACAACGAGGATGAATACATACAGAAATGTAAAGTTATATACAACCCAAAATAAAAAAAAATCAACAAAAACATAAACTAAGAATCTATATATACAGTCATCCAGATAAAAGTAGGGCGCACCCCACGAATAAAAGCTGGCATTGTCCTCAATGCCAACTATCAAATAAGCACCAAAAACAAAGTAAAGGATATAGGAGCTCCCTAGGCCTGGTCCGTTTTCATGGGATCATCAGTGGTCCCCAAGTCCTCTGTATGTACTGAAACCTCAGACTGGTTCCCGATCTCCTGCTGCTCAGCTGCTGAGAGTGGGACCTGCTCCTCGACCGGCTGGATGATAGGTGCATCACTGGAGGGGGTCTCCTGTGGGTCTGCTAGCTTAATAACTGCACCAACTGAACTAGGGAGCTTCCTCTTCTTCCTTGGAGGCTTGGGTGCCTACTCCTGCTCATGCTGTGGCTGTGGCACTGGTGCTGCTGCTGGGGCTGGATCCCCAAATAGGAAGTCTAAAGGCATCTAGTCTGCCAATAGCTTGTCCATATCAGTCCTTAGCACTTTCACCGACTCCTTGGAAGCCCTTGACTTCCTCATCTTCTTGTGCTCCTTGGCAAGCTCCGTCAAAGCTTTGCCATGTGAATCCACTACCTTAGCCAAGGCGTCCTGAGTCCTCATAATCTTCTTCTGATTGTCCAGGAGCTTTTTTCAGTGTATCCTTAATGGACTGAGGAATCTGAGTAGTGGAAGGTGTTGAGTGGGTCTCAATTGTAGCAGACAATGTAGACAACTTGGATGTCGCAGCTGACATCCAATTGTTCAAACTGGCTAGTGTCCGGCTCAACTGATGGGCCGTGAAAGGATGAGTCCGGGAAGAAGGAACCCCCGGGCCAGCTGAAGTACTCGAGCTAGTAGAAGAGGAGGGTCTTGGAGGCAAATCATCAACAGTGGTGGCAGCAGGCATGGTGGAAGGCTCTGTGGAGGGCTCAACAGAAGACTCTACCACAACTGGCTCCTCAGGATGGCCACCTGGGGTAGAAGCAGGCGGCTTGTAATTTTTGTCCTTGGGGTTGTCTGACCCCTTCAAACTGTACCAGGATAACAGAGCCACAAGTTTGACCTTGATGTCAAACGGTCTCTTCTCCACCTCCAAGTCTCGGAAATACATAGTGAGAGTGCTGGGAAAAGGGTAGTTCCGGTCATGCTCAACCCCCACTGCAGAAATGGTGTGGGACATCACATTGCCCACGTTGATAGGATAGCCTACCATAATAGAAGCAATAAGAACCGCCCAGGCAAGTGGAATAGTCTGATCATGGGTGGTCGGGTCGAGCCGACTACACACAAAGGTCAACCACCCTCTAGCCTCGAAGTTGAAAGTTCTCCGAAGTATTTTGGCCCCTGCTTGTAACCACTCTGGAACCGTACCCAGGATTGCCAGGTATGATGCTAACTGTCACACCTCCTTTTCCGCCCCCGCGGGGGTACAAGAGTTTTTTCCAATTAAAGGACAATCGAAACGGGATTTATTTCTTTATTTCAGAGTCGCCACTTGGGAGATTTAGGGTGTCCCAAGTCACCTATTTTAATCCCGAATCGAGGAAAAGAATGACTCTGTATTACAGTCTGCGCACCAGAAATCCGGATAAGGAATTCTGTTAACCCGGGAGAAGGTGTTAGGCATTCCCGAGTTCCGTGGTTCTAGCACGGTCGCTTAACTGTTATATTCGGCTTGATTATCTAATATAATACGTATTATAAACTTATGTGCAAATTTTATCCCTTAGCCGCTTTTATTATTCTTTTTATTTATTGTTATTATTTTACGAAAAATTGCAACATTGTGAAAACGTATTTCAAATCACGTCGCAATCAATTGCACCCGTGGTTATCGACACATTTCGACTCCGTTGAGATTTAGATTTGGGTTACATAAATGCACACCCGTATTTAAGGAAATAACATTATTAAATACGCGCCTAGAGCGACTAGCGTGTCATTATTTTGGGTAGGGCCGTGAAATTTGCTAAAACGGCTCCTCCCTAATTCTAAGCAATTAACTGTACATTTATTGAGGGCCCCGAAATCTATACATTTCATTAAGCGAGGCTCATCTCATTTATTTTAAATGGACAAATCTTAAAGCGACTACATTTTTTCTATAAAAATTAGTCTCTAAAATAAAGAAAGAAAAATCCTAATTAATTACTAGCTTTTATAATTTTAAGAAAACATGACATGCTAATTGCTTGGTTAATACAAATATTGATGGAAAAAAAGGAATTTTACTCTTAATTTCGAAATTTTAAATAAAATAAAAATTCAACAACTAATATTCAAAATAAACAAATATAGCTAGATTAAAACTCAGCATTGTTATTATTTTTTTTAAAAAATATTATTGAGATTAATTATTCACAATCATTTGAAACTAGATTTAACCATAATTACTAAAGCTTATTAGAAAGTTTATTAGACTTAAACGTTCTTCTAATCTTGCTTAAGCTCAAGTCATGCCTTAATGCCTAATTTACGATGTTTAATTTAAATTCATGTTTTAACTAAATTTAGCTACTTGTTCATGATCAACCTACAATCTTGAAGCCTTCATAGCTAGTGAATTAACCTGTTTTGCCGAACTGATTTATTACAGACTAACTTATGATATTATTTTCTTATTCCAGCTATTATTTAGTAATTCATGAAATAGCTTAAATACAATCAACAAAAGAAACAAAGAAAAAAAAACGAAATTAAAACTTCAAATTTTCATTCTTCATATGTATTCATGCTTCATATTTCGGATTACAATAACCAGCTTTTCAGTTGTGTACCTGATATTGGAAGCAAAAGAAAATGAATATGAGAATCAGCAGCAGCAGTAAAATCAGTACAACACAGCAACAATAGCCCAGCAACAGTAACAAACCAGTGGAGTAGTAATCCAAAAAAAACAAAATCTTCCAGCTTTGATGAAACAACAATTAATTCTGATTTCAAACAACAAAAGAAAGCAGAATATGTTTTTTTAGTTTTTTTTTTATTTTGAAATCTTGAATATTTTTCGGAATTTTCTATCTCTTAAATGTTCATCCCTTTTCTCTCTCTTATTTTCAGATTTGTTTCTCTCTCTCGTATCTGTGTATTTTTTTTCTCTATCTCTCTCTGTCTATATTTTTTGATTTCAAGACCTCACATATATAACCCATCCCATAAACCTTTCAATTAATTAAAATCCATATTTTTCTCTACCCAACCCATTATCTTTCCACTCATCCCCATTACATTAAATAAACATATCACACCACCCCATTTCATTTTGTCCCCCATGCTTCATTTAAAATAATGCAAGATTCCCCTTTAAATTAAATCTTGTCCCCCCTTTATATTAAATAATCATATCACAACCCACCCCATTTCATTTTGTCCCCCATGCTTCAAATAAACAATTACAAAATGTACAATTCCTAAACTACCCCTTCCGACCTTACTGAAATTACCAAACTACCCCTGAACGTATTACAAATTTACCAAACTACCCATCAGCTATAACACATCAATTAATCAAACTTAACCAAAATATAGACAATATGATCAATTTCTAACAATGTTCAAACAACAATATGAACACGGATGAACATCATAACAACAATATCACATGAACATGATTTTAACAACATTTCAACAACAAATCACATGAACACAAATTGAACAACCAAGAACAACTAAAATTTGATTGAACAATATTTTTAGCAACAACAAACCTATTTTTCGGATTTAAACAACAACAATCAAACAAGTATATTTAGATTCTTAAATTCAATAATATTGAACTTAAAATCAACTCTAACAACATTACAACAAACAATTCTTATATTAAACTTTAAACAAGATTATGAGACCAATTCAAGAAATAATCACAAATGATAAACAAGAAATAAGAAAATCAAACTATACAAATTTCGGATTCAAGATCAATCAAATAAAGTATGAACATGAATGAAAAGATTCAACCACAATAACAAACTTTATTCAAATTTCGAATTGAACTTAAACAAAACAAATAAACATATTCAAATCACTAATCTTCAAATAATCAATTAATCTTTCTTAATTAAATCCAACAAAAAAATATAACAAAGATACATGATCATGAATGAAATCTATATTAAACAAACAACGGATTCAAGCGATTTAAACTAAATCTAACAATATTAAACCTAAACTAACAATTCCTTTTTTTTGCAAAAATTAAATTAACATGAAATAAACTGAAAATCAATTAATTAAATTTTCATTTGAATCTGAAAATTAAACCAACCAAACATATAAACAAACTAAAAAAAAATTATTTCAATGATGAACAAACAAAACAAGAATTGAATCATTTATCGATTTTGGATCCGAAAAATATCAAACAAATTACGGGCAAAAAATGAAACTCAAAAACCCACTAACCGGATCGAAACAATGACGAACTTGAACGGAAACAAATCTGCCCGGAAACAAATATCGCACCAAAATCATTTGACGCCGAAGACGATCACGAACGGACAAACGAAGAGCTTGAAGGAGAGGTAGCAGACAACCGTGGAAGCGATGCCGGACGGGGCAGCAACAACGCAAAACGTGAGCAGCAGTAGATGCTGGACGAAGCAGTCACGCAGCATCATGAAGTGAGGAAGAAGAAGAAGCAACGATCAACGTGAACTTGAAGAAGAAGAAACACTCGCGATCTTGAAGAAGAAGAAGAAACACGGGCGGCGGGTGTGTGTGTGTTGTGTTGCCGTGGTTGTGTGTGTGTATGTGAAGGAGAAGAGGTGGGGGAAGGGCAGCCATGGATGGGGTGTTTGGATGCTTGAAGAAGAAGAAGAAAAGAGAGAAAGAGAAGGGGGGGGGGGCGGATGAGAGAGAGGGATTTTTTAGGGTTTTCTTCCTTTTCTTTTTTTTGTTTTGTTTTGTTTTGCTTTGTTTTTTTTTTTGAAATGCAAGATAGGGGGTGTTGGGTTATGGACCGGGTTGACCCGGTTTGAAATGGACTGGGTCGTTTGGGAAGATTGGGCCATTTTTTGGGCCTGTGGCTTGAAATCGAAGAAGAGGCCCAATTCCGACTTTCTTTATATTTTCGCTCTCTTTTCTTCTTTTTATTTCTCTAAAACTAAATTATAAAAATACTTAAATTATTATTAAGAACTAAATTAAGTTATAAAAGTGCAAATTAACTTCCAATAACAATTAACGCACAATTAAGTAATAATTAAGCATAAAATTGTATATTTGGACATTAAATGCTAAAAATGCAAACGATGCCTATTTTTGTAAATTTTTATTTTTTTGTAAACAAACTTAATTACTAACAAATTATAGAATTAAATCCTACATACAAAATGCGATATATTTTTGTATTTTTTATTAATTTAGCAAATAAACATGCACAGACAAATACAAATAATTATTCAAAATATCACAAAATTGCACACCAAGGAAAATTATTTTATTTTTGAATTTTTGGGGAGTAATTCTCATATTGGGCAAAAATCACGTGCTTACAGCTGCCCCTCTTTGCCCGAAGACACGTAGGGTTTTCGTGCAAAGATAAAGCGAGCGATTTTTGCCCATCCGAGTACTCCGTGTGAAGCATTTTTGAAAAAGATTTGACCGAACCTTTGCTTCAAAGGTTTCCTACATATCCTGGGCTAAACAGGAATCAGGTCAATGTAGTTCGGGAAGTTTTTGGTAGCTGGGACTACCGTGGGACTGCATTGTTACTGTTGTTGCATGCTATTACTACTGCTTACCGATCTCCTTGTTACACCTTGCTTAAAAGAAAACAAGAAGCTAGGCTATACTGCAATTTTTCTTGTTGCCTTGCTTTCTTGTCTGCTTGCATTTTTTCCGGTGCTTTTCTTCCGATGCTTTTCTTCCTTTCGACACAAGCACTTGAGTTTTTGCTGGGACCTCTTATTGCAACCTTCTGCTTCCTGATGCTGGGGATTTTTATTGTTTTCTGCTGGGGATTCCTGTTGTAACCCTCTGTTTTATTGTCCTGTGACTTGATCTTGAAATGTATGCCTCTGTTCGATGGGCGGGCTCCCAACTTTAATACTTGAAAATTAATGCTGAATGTGTTCCTCTGTTATATGGGCGGGCTCCCAACTTCAACACTTGAAATGAAAAGACTGAAATGTATGCCTCTGTTATCTGGGTGGGCTCCCAACTTCAACGCTTGAAATATAAAGACTGAAATGTATTCCTCTGTTCTATGGGCGGGCTCCCAACTTCAACACTTGAAATAAAAAGACTGAATGTATGCCTCTGCTATCTGGGCGGGCTCCCAACTTCAACGCTTGGAATGTAAAGACTGAAATATATGCCTCTGTTATCTGGGCGGGCTCCCAACTTCAATGCTTGAAATGAAAAGACTGAAATGTATGCCTCTGTTCTATGGGCGGGCTCCCAACTTCAACTCCTGAAATGTAATATCTCTATTCTCCAGGCAGACTTCTGACTTTTAAAATTTAAACTATGTGTCTCTGTTCTTCAGGCGGACTCCTTACACCAAACTTGAAAAGTATGTCTCTGTTCTCCAGGCGGACTCCTGACTTTTAAAATTTAAGCTGTATGTCTCCGTTCTTCAGGCGGACTCCTGACGTCAAACTTGAAAAGTACGTCTCTGTTCTCCAGGCGGACTCCTGATTGCTAAATTTGAAATGAATGTCTCTATTCTCCAGGCGGACTCCTGACTTTTAAAATTTAAACTGTATGTCTCCGTTCTTCAGGCGGACTCCTGACTTTTAAAATTTAAACTGTATGTCTCCGTTCTTCAGGCGGACTCCTGACGTCAAACTTGAAAAATACGTCTCTGTTCTCCAGGCGGACTCCTGACGTCAAACTTGAAAAATACGTCTCTGTTCTCCAGGCGGACTCCTGACGTCAAACTTGAAAAATACGTCTCTGTTCTCCAGGCGGACTCCTGACAACTTGCATTTATCCTAATTAGTGCTTGTTTTTCCCTCCTGGAGAATTCCTCTTCAACAACTAATTTTTCTCCCCCTGCTTAATCAAAGAAAATTTCGTCAGTTTAAAACAGTGGTTAGTTGATGGCATTCTTGCTGAAAAATCCTTCCACTGCCTTGCTTTGTGTTGACTAATTTCCACACACTGACCCTGAACTGCTTGACTTTCTGACCAACTTTTAAATTTCCCAACCTCTGGCGACCTAAATGCTTTACACCCCTGCTGTTATTTCACTTTTCTGACCTTTTATTTGAGCTTTCGCCTTTCCCACGACATTTCCCAATCATTTCACCGATGAAACTTCCGTTAATTCCCTGTATTCCACTTGACATTAAGTTGTTTTTGACATGCTCTGACCACGTTGTGCTTTACAATTCTAGAAGCTGGTAGTGAACTTTGAAGTCCTTTCTGCTTGCATCGAACAAAACTGGCACTGAAACATCTCAGCTAGATAAAAACCCTCAAAAGAAAAATGAAATGATTTTTGAGTTAAGGATAAGAAGAATCCAAAACCAGATGACTGTTTGAAAAGAGAAAGAAAAGAAACTTATCTGAACGAGACAACTAGTACCAATGGTCAAGACATGCATTTTGGATTAATCAGCCCAATCTGTCCAAACAAACAACTCTCAATTGCCGTACCTCATTGCCCAGAACTTCCATCACTTGTTTGATTTATCTAGACCTTAACCTTGTTTCCCTGCGGTACCGCGAAACGGTTTCTATCAACATACCTTTCTCAGTTTTCCATTTCTTATCTCACCTTCGCCTTGAGGTGCCCGTAAAGGTTTTCACCAACAAGACTCTCTCATTTATTTTTCTCTCAGCTCCCGTCGCCTTACGGTGCCCGTGAGGGTTTTCACCCATAAGACTCTCTCATTTATTTTTGTTCTTCTTGCTCGAACCAGAGTGTTGCCCCTATCGTGGGTTATTCCTACCTGTTCATCTTGGCATTTCTCAAAACTGATCATAAGGTCTTTCTTCGGTCCGTAATGTAGGCTTTTGGATTGATTTAGAAAGAAAGGTATAAAAGGCTCAAAACAATTCCAATGGGTTCAAATTACAACTTTCGGAATCCAACTTTCATAACAATCACCACTTCTGCCCCAGTTTCTTGCTTGGGGATTTTTGGATTTCTATTTGGTATGACTGAACCTTGGAGTAAGGCTGCCTACGTACCCTTTCGGGATCAAGTCAAACGTAGTTCACTTCATAGAGACTACGTTGTTATGTTTTCTCTTCTTTCCCTTTTTTTTTCATTTTTCCTTCTTTTCTTTTTTTTTTTTCTTTTCTTTCCTTTTTTTTCCTTTATGTTCGAGACTTGTGTTCTCTGATAATGCCGATGATTCCGAAAGAGGTGCATGAAAAATAAGTAAGGCTCGAAGGGGATAACAAGGGATATGAGTGTTTGGATAGCAGAACAAAATGCCTTCATCATTTCAATCTTTAAGATATGCCAAATACGAACAGATACATTTAGAAAAATAAAGAAATCATACATAATATCTCTTGACCGCATCGGAATTGATGGTCATTTCTACACATTTTCCTTCCGCATCTGTCAAATACAATGCTCCATTAGACAACACTCTGGTTACTACAAATGGTCCTTGCCAGTTTGGGGCAAATTTTCCTTTTGCCTCAGACCAATGAGGCAAGATCCGCCTCAGTACTAATTGCCCTACTTCAAATTTCCTTGGACGTACTTTTTTGTTGTATGCTCTTGCCATTCTTCGTTGGTACAGTTGGCCATGACACACTGATGCCAATCTTTTCTCATCGATCAAACTCAACTGCTCAAGACGGCTTTTCACCCATTCATCATCATTGATTTCAGCCTCTGCAATGATTCGCAGAGATGGGATTTCCACTTCTGCGGGTATTACCGCCTCGGTACCATATACCAATGAGTAAGGAGTCGCCCCTACCGAGGTACGCATGGTGGTGCGATATCCTAACAATGCAAAAGGCAATTTCTCGTGCCATTGTCTAGATCCTTCAACCATCTTCCGGAGTATTTTCTTTATGTTCTTATTGGCCGCTTCAACCGCACCATTTGCCTTGGGACGGTACGGAGTAGAGTGCCTGTGAGCAATCTTAAACTGCTCACATGTCTCCTTCATCAAATGACTATTAAGATTAGCCCCATTATCTGTGATGATTACCTTTGGGATCCCAAACCGACATATGATATTTGCATGCACGAAGTCAACTACAGCCTTCTTGGTCACAGACTTGAATGTCTTCGCTTCCACCCATTTGGTAAAATAATCTATAGCTACCAAGATAAATCTGTGCCCATTTGATGCTGCTGGATCAATTGGCCCAATAACATCCATGCCCCATGCAACAAAAGGCCATGGCGCGGACATCGTATGTAATTCTGATGGTGGAGCATGAATCAAATCTCCATGTATTTGGCATTGATGACACTTACGCACAAAACTTATACAATCTCGCTCCATCGTGAGCCAATAATAACCTGCTCGAAGAATTTTCTTTGCTAGAACATACCCACTCATATGCGGTCCGCAAACTCCGGAATGCACCTCAGTCATGATAGTTGTGGCCTGCCGTGCATCTATACATCTCAACAAACCGAGCTCTGGCGTTCTTTTGTACAGTACTCCTCCACTAAGGAAAAACCCACTTGCCAACCGTCGAATTGTTCTTTTCTGATCACCGGTGGCCTGCGTTGGATACACTCCCGCTTTGATGTACTCTTTGATATCATGGAACCATGGCTCTCCATCGATTTCCTCTTCTATCATATTGCAGTAAGCATGTTGATCACGGACTTGAATCTGCAATGGATCAACATAGGCCTTATCTGGATGGTGCAACATTGATGCCAAAGTAGCCAAAGCGTCAGCAACCTCATTATGAATCCTTGGAATGTGTCTGAATTCTATGGCCTGAAAACGCTGGCAAAGCTCATGCAGACATTGTCGATACGGTATAAGCTTCAAGTCCCGTGTTTCCCATTCCCCTTGAATCTGGTGTACCAGTAAGTCCGAGTCACCCATGACCAAGACTTCCTGTACACCCATATCCACAGCTAATCTCAATCCCAATATACACGCCTCATATTCTGCCATGTTGTTTGTACAGTAGAAACGAAGCCGAGCTGTAACAGGGTAATGCTGACCTGTTTCCGAAATAAGTACTGCTCCTATTCCCACACCCTTCATATTTGCAGCCCCATCAAAGAAAAGTTTCCATCCCGACTTCTCAGCTTGTTCTAATTCTTCAATGTGCATTATCTCTTCATCAGGGAAATAAGTTTTCAAAGGCTCATAATCTTCATCAACGGGGTTCTCAGCCAAGTGATCGGCTAATGCCTGTGCTTTCATGGCAGTCCGTGTCACATAGACAATGTCGAACTCTGTAAGTAAGATCTGCCACTTTGCAAGCCTTCCTGTGGGCATGGGTTTCTGGAAAATATACTTCAACGGGTCCAAGCGAGATATAAGGTAAGTGGTGTAAGATGACAAGTAATGTTTCAATTTCTGTGCCACCCAAGTTAGGGCACAACATGTCCTTTCCAGATGAGTATACTTGACCTCGTAAGATGTGAACTTCTTACTGAGATAGTAGATAGCCTGCTCCTTTCTGCCCGTAACATCATGCTGCCCCAGTACACAGCCGAATGAACTGTCCACAACTGTCAGATATAGAATCAAAGGTCTCCCTGGTTCTGGTGGGACCAGCACGGGTGGGTTTGACAAATACCTCTTTATCTTATCAAAAGCCTCCTGGCATTCATCAGTCCATTTGACCGCGACATCTTTCTTTAACAATTTGAAAATTGGTTCACACGTTGCCGTGAGCTGAGCAATGAACCTGCTGATATAGTTCAGTCTTCCCAACAAACTCATCACCTCGGTTTTGTTTCTTGGAGGTGTCAACTCCTGAATAGCTTTGATCTTTGACGGGTCTAATTCAATACCCCTCCGGCTAACTATAAATCCCAACAACTTCCCAGATGGCACCCCGAAAGCACATTTCGCAGGATTGAGCTTAAGATTGTATCTGCGAAGCCTTTGAAAGAATTTTCTCAAATCTCTGGCATGGTCAGATTGCTGTCTAGACTTAACGATCACATCATCCACGTATACCTCAATTTCTTTATGTATCATATCATGGAAGATAGTTGTCATGGCCCTCATATAAGTTGCCCCAGCATTTTTCAAACCAAACGGCATGACCCGATAACAATACGTTCCCCACGGCGTGATGAATGCCGTCTTTTCTGCATCTTCCTTATCCATTAGAATCTGATGATAACCCGCATAACAATCCACAAAAGAGCCAATATCATGTTTGGCACAATTGTCGATCAGTATATGGATGTTGGGCAGTGGGAAATTATCTTTTGGGCTTGCTTTGTTAAGGTCTCGATAATCGACGCACACCCTGGTCTTGCCATCTTTCTTTGGCACAGGCACGACATTGGCTAACCAAGTGGGGTACCGTGTAACCTGAATGACCCTTGCCTCAAACTGCTTGGAGATCTCTTCTTTGATCTTCACACTTATGTCTGTTTTGAACTTTCTCAACTTCTGCTTGACAGGGAGGAGTGCTGGATCAGTGGGCAATTTATGAACCACCAAATCGGTGCTTAGACCCGGCATATCATCATATGACCATGCAAAAACGTCTTTGTACTCATGCAATACTTTAATTATCTCCTCCTTGAGTTGTGGATCCAAATGAACACTTATTTTAGTTTCCCGTACGTTATCTTGGTCCCCTAGATTAACTGCTTCTGTGTCATTTAGGTTAGGTTTGGGTTTTTCTTCAAAGTGGCTTAATTCTTTACTAATTTCCTCATAAGCTTCATCATTATTACAATCCATCCCATCATCACACTCGACCTCTTGTATTATTACTTCTGAATTAGATTGGCTTTTAAAGCTGGGCCGAAGATTCCTCATGCATGTCATGTCATTGATATCAGCATAAAGAGAACTGTACAAAGAAAAGAAACGAAAATGGAAAGAGAATTAGGGACGAAGAAAATTGCATTTCATTAAACGTAAAGACAACAAGGTTTTAACTCATCCAAACGGACGGAACATAACAACTGGATTACAAACCCTGGAATAATCCAGGTGACAAAAAGGAAAACAAAACCCACTACCACGACTCCCTCCGAACTGGAAGAGGAGTAGCTTCCCAATTGCTGATGTTAGCACGTGGTCCGATGTACTGTATGTCTGCTCTGCTTGACCCTTCCCCGGCCTCAACCATGTTTACTTCAACAAATACTTTCTCAAACACCTTATCCAAATTCCCATCCGCCTCAACTAACGAACCCGATATCTTTGCCAATGACTGTTTCTTGATATTCGGCCTGACGAAGGACCTGGACAATCGAGGAATTGGTTTAGGGAGCACCCAAGCTTTCTTCTTCAATTTACGGGCCTTTCTGATATCTGCCGCTGTTGGTTTGAACCCTAACCCGAAGGTGTCCAAATTTTTGGGCAAAGACACAGGTTGAGTAATGCCCTGTAGTTCAACCCCCAAACCCTTCCCGGGCACGAACCCATTATTCAACATTTCTGACACTACCATGACGGTCGCAGCTGACACCCTAGGACATGGCATGCTTTTACCCTCAGGCACCCTGCTCACCGGAACCGTGTCGAGGATCTGATACACCCATGGCCCCTTATCATCTTCGGTCTCTATAAAGGGTACAATAGCATCATTCACGGCGCATGTGGGATCTTCCCCATGTAACACAATTTCTTGTCTGTCCCACTCGAATTTGATCATTTGGTGCAGTGTGGAGGGCACGGCTTTTGCCGCATGAATCCACGGTCGACCCAACAAAAGATTATAGGATACTGCAGCATCCAACACCTGAAATTCCATCGTGAACTCGACTGGGCCAATAGTCAATTCGAGTACAATATCCCCTACTGTGTTTGTTCCCCCTCCATCGAACCCTCGAACACAAATGCTATTTTTGCGGATTCTATCCTCATCAATCTTTAACTTGTTCAATGTGGATAACGTGCAAATATTAGCGCTCGACCCGTTATCGATTAGTGCCCGAGTAACCATTGAACCTTCACATTTGACCGTCAAATAGAGAGCCTTGTTGTGTTCTGTGCCTTCCATAGGCAATTCATCATCAGAAAATGCTATCCTGTTCACTTCAAAGATCTTGTTGGCAATTGTCTCTAAATGGTTTACTGAGATTTTGTCAGGCACATGAGCCTCATTCAATATCTTCATTAAAGCTCGGCAATGCTCATCAGAGTGAATTAATAATGACAACAACGAGATTTGGGCCGGTGTTTTTCTCAGTTGATCAACAATGGAATAATCTTGTCCTTTCATCTTTTTCAGAAACTCTTCTGCTTCCTCTTCCGTTACAGCTTTTTTAACTGGCACTGGATTGTCTTTTGCGCCCTTAGCTTTTCTCAACTCTTCAGGGGCGAAACAACGTCCTGACCGGGTCAGTCCCTGTGCTTCACAACTTTCTTCCTCAATTTCCTTTCCTTTGTATGTCACCACTACTTTGTCATATTTCCAGGGTACGGCTTTGCTATCAACCATGGGTAACTGGACTACCGGTTTTATGACAACCGGCTCTATATAGACTCCCTTCACGACCACCACGGGCATGGATACTGACCTTGGTACCACTATCTTGACTGGCTCCTGCTTTTTCTCGGCCACAAACGATCCCTTTCCCATTACTAGCACTGGCTTGTCTTCTACTGCTTTTAACTGAACCACTGGCCTTGCACTCACTGTCTTTTCTTTGGTTTCCGTAGAACGAATCACCATAACCACCTGCGAAGGTTTCTTAGGCTCTTCCCCCTTATGTATCAGTTCGATCATGTTGGCCTCATAATGCGCTGGTAACGGATTTTGATTGATGTTCGGGGCCTCTGGAGCCTGTACCTCAATACGACGATTATCAATGAGCTCTTGGATTGCGTTTTTCAACTTCCAACATTTTTCAGTATCGTGCCCCGGCATCCCTGAGCAATACTCGCAGCTAACAGAGTGGTCCAGGTTTCTGGGAAGAGGATTTGGTGCTTTGGATTCAACTGGGGTCAACATCCCCAACTGTTTCAATCTGTGGAAAAGAGAAGTGTAAGATTCTCCCAGCGGGGTAAATGTTTTTTTGTTTGGGGCCTTCTCATTTCTAAAAGCTTGGTTTGGGCGGAAGCTGGTTCCTGGTCTGTTAGCCCTGGGAGGTGGATAGGTGTTTTGTGGGTGTGGCTGTGTATTTTGGGGACTTGGTGTACGCCATTGCGAGTGCACTGGGGGTTGAGTGTAGGTCTGGGCATGGTGAATAGAAAATTGTGGTTCTGGTGGTGGATAATAGTGTTGCGGTGGACCATATGAGGTATATTGATAGTTTGGGTGATGGGGTCTGGGTTGGTTGTAGTAGAGTGGACGGTTATTGTGCCTGGACCAAACATTAGCTTCAACTGCAGCAACTTCTTCTTTCTTCTTCTTTCCCAGCACACCACCAGTACCGCTTTGGATGGCCTGGGTGGTTGCTTTCAAAGCCGAGTAGCTCAAGATCTTGTTAGATTTCAATCCTTCTTCAATCATGGCTCCCATCTTTACCACTTCATTAAACGACTTCCCGACAGATGTCACTAGATGACCAAAATAGGTAGGTTCCAATGTTTGCAAGAAGTAATCTACCATCTCACTTTCCCGCATGGGAGGATCAACCCTTGCAGCTTGTTCCCTCCAGCGGAAACCAAACTCTCTAAAACTTTCCCCAGGCTTCTTTTCTAGTTTCAACAATGACAGACGATCAGGGACTATTTCGAGGTTATATTGAAAATGGCCGATGAATGCCTGGGCCAAATCATCCCATGTATACCATCGGCCGGGGTCTTGCCTCGTGTACCATTCTAGCGCTGACCCGCTCAGGCTTTGCCCGAAATATGCTATCAACAACTCATCTTTTCCCCCAGCCCCTCTCATTTTGCTACAAAAACCACGCAGATGGGCTACTGGGTCACCGTGCCCCTCATATAAGTCAAACTTCGGCATTTTAAACCCCGCAGGCAACTGTACATCAGGAAAAGGGCACAAATCTTTGTATGCGACACTAACTTGGTTTCCTAAACCATGCATGTTCCTGAAGGATTGCTCCAGGATTTTGACTTTACGAATCACCTCCTCTTGTTCTGCATTCTTAACCGGTTTCTCAACTTCTCCCGGGATTTCAAAATGGGGAGAGGAGGTATATGGCTCAGGCGCTTTGAAAGTGGGTTCGGGAGGGTAATATTGGGTGTCGTGAGCTTGGAATAGCGGCTCACTGGATGATCTATGTAGTGGAGCTGGGGGAGGTGCCACAAAGACGGGAACATTTGGTGGAGGAGGGTTTTGAGTGGGAGGTGGAGCTTGGGAATCATAAGCCTCTCTTCCCTGATAATAGTGATGGCTTGGGAAACTTGTTGAAGGACCGGGAGAGGGGTATTCCGGCGTGTGTACTGGTTGGAGGGTAGGAGTAACGGGTAGTTCTTGCCCCTTCTGGGCTCTAGCTAAGGCTATCTGCATTTCATTCATTTCTAGCCTCATTTTTTCCATTTTCTCCAGGGCTTCCTTCAGCATCTGATTGGCCGTTTTTTCTGACTCAACGCTGTTGTCTGACCCAGTCATGCTTTCTGGTATAGGACCTTTTGATCTTGTTTGATAATGGTACGGTGCCAGTACGCTCTAACAACTAACTGATATTGGAAAAACAACAAACTTGTCAGTGTTAGAGTCTTAACAGATATTGTAATTGCACGTTAATCATTTCTAACATGCTTTTGCTCTGACCTCATGCATCACCCCAGCTTATTTTGCTCTGACAAACATATATTCTTTTTTTTTTTTTAAATTACGGTCGAATCTTATAGAGATTGCCTACGTATCGTGACCCCGCACGAATCAGACCAAGCGTAGTTCGTGCAGATAAATGTAAAAATATGGGTGGAAATAAAATGCTCAACTTTCATTAATAAACAGACTCTTACAAACTCGACATCTTTTGTTTTGGAAAGAAACTAACAAACGTAATCTGAAAGCAAACAAAAACTCTAAGCTGCAAACATACTCAATCCGGACGTACAAAAGACTGACTCGACATGGTAGACACTCAAAGACACGGACTATGCATATTCTAGTGCTTCAAACTTAGGTATCCGCGGGGCGTCGTTCGGCCTCGCCGCGGGTCTAGGATCCAAATCCCTTTCAAGCTGCTCTAACTCATTCATGGTTCGCTTCACATAGATCATCACTGCTGAGATAAAAGTAGTACGGGTCATGTCTTCACAAACCCGACATCTCCTGACAATAGCATGAGCAATGGCTCTAATCCTGTCTTTTGTTTGCTTCTTTTCTATGAGCAAGCGTCTTATCTGATCGCTGCACGTCTTTAAAGCTCGGGAGTCTTGCAAGTGCTGGTCTTGCAGCTGTTGCACTTCTGCCTCCATTTGGGCTAACAAGTTGTAACAATGTCCGCTCTCAGTTTCGAAGTCTCTAGCCTGCCTAACCGCTCTACCTTCAAGGGCAACTACTTTTCTCTTTAAATTGGCAACAATTTTCTCATGGTCCCTCTTCAACTGATTCAAGTATTGGCGACGCTCTTCGGTTCTTGTCGCCCATTGTGCTTTGAGTTCTGCCATGACATTTTCAGCTTTTCCTAGCTCATCCCGCCATTCTCTGACTTCGCTTTCCAATCTTTTTACCAATTGTTCATCGGATCGGCTCCTCGGTTGCTTATCGATGGTTATCTTCAACTGTCGGACTTGGGCTTTAAGAGCGTCATTTTCTCTGGCTAGTCTATTCTTTTCACCTTGATCCTCGGCAACCTGTACACTGCTCTCGAATTTCAGACTCTCGACTTGTTGCTTTAATTTACCAATCTCAACCCGATAGCTTTCTTCCTTTGCTAACCAATCCCACTGCTCTTGGGACGACTTGGCGAAATCTTCGAGATGAGGTCTTTTAGCCGGTCTTCCATATGCCACGTCACCTCTGAACCATTCGTGATACCCTGGAGCAATTTCCCCTCTGACCCTATCAGACACACAAGTGTTTGCCATCAGATATTGACACTCACTCCAAATTTGACGAACCTCTTCCTCGGGGAATCGACCGTCAGGACTAATTTCGATCACTTGGGTACTTAAATCTTCATCTCTCGGTATTACTTGATATCTACCGAGTTGCCTCAGAACCCGATATGGTGCATAAGGTTGTATGCTTTTGAGTCCCATTAACAAAAAATGCGGTCGGGCTGCTGGCATATATATGACTTCCTCGACAGACAACCATCCAAGCACCCACTGTATCTGGCTAGCCTCGAGGTTCCGAAATAATAATGCCCAAGCTGTGACTCCTTCAGGTAGACCAACCCCTTTGATTCTCGTACAAAATTCCCCTATACAAGTTTTCTCAGCCGAGCCATAACTCAATAACTGAGAGCGCGGGCACAAATGCTCAATCATCCATATTTGCAACAATAAGTTACATCCCTCAAAAAATTTGCCCCCAGCTTTGCACGCAGTGAGAGCTCTGAAGATATCAGCCACAATCATAGGTGCTAAAGTGCTTTTCCCCATGGTTTGCAAAGTACTGACGACGCCTGCTATTTTCAAATCAATATTACCATCTTTCCTTGGGAATATTACGAGACCCAAAAAAGCTACCATAAATGCCACTCGCCTGTGTTTCTCCCATTTTTGTCGGCTATTTCTGCTGCAAAGCTTAAAGTCTGGATTATTGAACCCGCCCACATGTCCATATCTATCATACACGAAGCGGAAACTGCAGAAACCCTTTGCAAAATCTGGGTGATGAACTGTCCGGGGTACTTTCAAGGAATCCAGGAATCGATGTATGGTAATGGCTCTAGGAGCAATCAAGTATTTGAATCTCAATGGAGCTTGGTCACTTCCAATGTACCCCGCTATTTCTTCTATTGTTGGGGTGAGTTCAAAGTCTGAAAAATGAAACACATTATGTGCCGAATCCCAATGGGCGACCAATGCCCTGATGATATCCCCCCGAGGCTGAATGTCTAATAAATCCGGAAGGTCTTTCAAATATTTTCTCACTTCGTCTTGCCCTTCTTTGCCCAAATCATTCCACCACAATTGCAGCTCAAAAGGGATTTTGGTCATTATTGAAAAAGGCTCATTTATTGTTGTGCTCATCCTGCACATTTATTAAAGCGTTTAAAGCAAAAGAAAACTTTTATTTAACTCCAAAAACTACTATCTATATTATCGACTCAAAATTAACCCTATATTTTAAATGAAGAACTCAATTCTTAATTCTAATATTTTTAGATAAAAGACCCGATATTGCGACACGGCCTTCCTGCGCCTCAGGGGCAAAAATTTTAAGGCTGTGAAGGTCAAAAATCAAAATACGACCAAAGGTGGTTGTTTATGCAAAGTCAGCCCTCCGGTGCCCCGTTTGGGAATATTTGGCTATTTATGACATAACAACATCACCTGACTTATTTATGACTCTTTTTTTTTATCGTTTTTCAAATTAGGAAACTCACTATTGCAAACACGGCCTTTCAACGTCTCGGGGACGAAGATTTTTAAGGCTGTGTGGGTCAACTGGACCAAATCTTAAATATGACCCAAATGTGGCTGTTTATGCAAAGTCAGCCTTCCGGCGTCCCCTTCGGGAACATTCGGCTATGTCTTCATAAAACAGCGTCACCCGACTTCTTAGAAATTTGACATATATATTTTGCTATTATTAGCAAAAGGGGAGGTTGGACACCACCCGACTTATTTATGGCAAAATTAAAATTCTTGACATGTTTTTTTTTTTTGGCTTTTTTTTTTAGCAAAAAGGGGGGTTGGACCCGATGAGGGTTGCCTACGTATCTCACATCCGGTGAGAATCAAACCCGCGTAGTTCGGGCAAATTAACCGAACTATTTTAAAACATGACTCTTTTTCATTTTTATTTCTTTCCTGGCAAGACAATCTATTTTCCTTTTCTATTTTTGAAAAAGACAAAATAATGATTTTTTTTTCATTTTCAACAAACAATAAAACAATCTATTTTTCCGGAAAAAAAAAAAAAATAAAAGACTCTTTTTTTTCTATATTTTTTAGTAAAACAAAATAAAATATTTTCCTCTTTTTTTTCTTCAAAATTTCGGCAGAGTTTCGCCAGTAATTGGTCATTGATTTTTTTTAAAATAATCAATTAACTCCCTAACTGATATATTCTTTTTCCCTCTTTTTTTTTTTTTTTAATTTTCCAACATTCCCGAGATTCAGAAACCGGTCAACATGCAAGTTCGAAACAAATATATGTACAGAGCAAGTAGGATGCATCAGAATGGTCTTTTCATTTCAGGTTGCTAGTCCTAGACGGACCCAACCCCTGTGTTGAGTCCCCTAAGTCAAATGTAACGTGATGCAAATAATTGTTCCTACTAGGGATCCGGCATGAGGTTTCGTTATACTAGGTTTATAACCTGGGTATATGTTCTAGACTGTGTACCCGAGCGGACAACTCGAGTCGAGGAGGGGGCAACTTACCGGGAACCAAAAGGCCATCCGGCTTCGTAACTTATCCGTCCTCTTTCTTATTTCAGGTATTGACACTAACAGAATAGGGAGCCTCGACCAGCGAGCTTCTCCCCGGAGGTAAGAAGAGAAGGGTTTCGGCACAGTTTATATACAGTTCAGATAATATCAAAGCGGTAAAAGACAACATTTAGTATGTTATGTCAGAACATGCAATATATATCAGATAATAAAGCCAAATATAACAATTATTCTAAGCTCGAATTCTTGAACCCTGAACTAGTGGTTCTGGATCGTTGTCCCCAGCAGAGTGCCAGAGCTGTCACACCTCCTTTTTCCGCCCTCGCGGGGGTACAGGAGTTTTTTCCAATTAAAGGACAGTCGAAACGGGATTTATTTCTTTATTTCAGAGTCGCCACTTGGGAGATTTAGGGTGTCCCAAGTCACCTATTTTAATCCCGAATCGAGGAAAAGAATGACTCTGTATTACAGTCTGCGCACCAGAAATCCGGATAAGGAATTCTGTTAACCCGGGAGAAGGTGTTAGGCATTCCCGAGTTCCGTGGTTCTAGCACGGTCGCTTAACTGTTATATTCGGCTTGATTATCTAATATAATACGTATTATAAACTTATGTGCAAATTTTATCCCTTAGCCGCTTTTATTATTCTTTTTATTTATTGTTATTATTTTACGAAAAATTGCAACATTGTGAAAACGTATTTCAAATCACGTCGCAATCAATTGCACCCGTGGTTATCGACACATTTCGACTCCGTTGAGATTTAGATTTGGGTTACATAAATGCACACCCGTATTTAAGGAAATAACATTATTAAATACGCGCCTAGAGCGACTAGCGTGTCATTATTTTGGGTAGGGCCGTGAAATTTGCTAAAACGGCTCCTCCCTAATTCTAAGCAATTAACTGTACATTTATTGAGGGCCCCGAAATCTATACATTTCATTAAGCGAGGCTCATCTCATTTATTTTAAATGGACAAATCTTAAAGCGACTACATTTTTTCTATAAAAATTAGTCTCTAAAATAAAGAAAGAAAAATCCTAATTAATTACTAGCTTTTATAATTTTAAGAAAACATGACATGCTAATTGCTTGGTTAATACAAATATTGATGGAAAAAAAAGGAATTTTACTCTTAATTTCGAAATTTTAAATAAAATAAAAATTCAACAACTAATATTCAAAATAAACAAATATAGCTAGATTAAAACTCAACATTGTTATTATTTTTTTTAAAAAAAATATTATTGAGATTAATTATTCACAATCATTTGAAACTAGATTTAACCATAATTACTAAAGCTTATTAGAAAGTTTATTAGACTTAAACGTTCTTCTAATCTTGCTTAAGCTCAAGTCATGCCTTAATGCCTAATTTACGATGTTTAATTTAAATTCATGTTTTAACTAAATTTAGCTACTTGTTCATGATCAACCTACAATCTTGAAGCCTTCATAGCTAGTGAATTAACCTGTTTTGCCGAACTGATTTATTACAGACTAACTTATGATATTATTTTCTTATTCCAGCTATTATTTAGTAATTCATGAAATAGCTTAAATACAATCAACAAAAGAAACAAAGAAAAAAAAACGAAATTAAAACTTCAAATTTTCATTCTTCATATGTATTCATGCTTCATATTTCGGATTACAATAACCAGCTTTTCAGTTGTGTACCTGATATTGGAAGCAAAAGAAAATGAATATGAGAATCAGCAGCAGCAGTAAAATCAGTACAACACAGCAACAATAGCCCAGCAACAGTAACAAACCAGTGGAGTAGTAATCCAAAAAAAAACAAAATCTTCCAGCTTTGATGAAACAACAATTAATTCTGATTTCAAACAACAAAAGAAAGCAGAATATTTTTTTTTAGTTTTTATTTTTATTTTTTGAAAGCTTAAATATTTTTCGGAATTTTCTATCTCTTAAATGTTCAGCCCTTTTCTCTCTCTTATTTTCAGATTTGTTTCTCTCTCTCGTATCTGTGTATTTTTTTCTCTATCTCTCTCTGTCTATATTTTTTGATTTCAAGACCTCACATATATAACCCATCCCATAAACCTTTCAATTAATTAAAATCCATATTTTTCTCTACCCAACCCATTATCTTTCCACTCATCCCCATTACATTAAATAAACATATCACACCACCCCATTTCATTTTGTCCCCCATGCTTCATTTAAAATAATGCAAGATTCCCCTTTAAATTAAATCTTGTCCCCCCTTTATATTAAATAATCATATCACAACCCACCCCATTTCATTTTGTCCCCCATGCTTCAAATAAACAATTACAAAATGTACAATTCCTAAACTACCCCTTCCGACCTTACTGAAATTACCAAACTACCCCTGAACGTATTACAAATTTACCAAACTACCCATCAGCTATAACACATCAATTAATCAAACTTAACCAAAATATAGACAATATGATCAATTTCTAACAATGTTCAAACAACAATATGAACACGAATGAACATCATAACAACAATATCACATGAACATGATTTTAACAACATTTCAACAACAAATCACATGAACACAAATTGAACAACCAAGAACAACTAAAATTTGATTGAACAATATTTTTAGCAACAACAAACCTATTTTTCGGATTTAAACAACAACAATCAAACAAGTATATTTAGATTCTTAAATTCAATAATATTGAACTTAAAATCAACTCTAACAACATTACAACAAACAATTCTTATATTAAACTTTAAACAAGATTATGAGACCAATTCAAGAAATAATCACAAATGATAAACAAGAAATAAGAAAATCAAACTATACAAATTTCGGATTCAAGATCAATCAAATAAAGTATGAACATGAATGAAAAGATTCAACCACAATAACAAACTTTATTCAAATTTCGAATTGAACTTAAACAAAACAAATAAACATATTCAAATCACTAATCTTCAAATAATCAATTAATCTTTCTTAATTAAATCCAACAAAAAAAATATAACAAAGATACATGATCATGAATGAAATCTATATTAAACAAACAACGGATTCAAGCGATTTAAACTAAATCTAACAATATTAAACCTAAACTAACAATTCCTTTTTTTGCAAAAATTAAATTAACATGAAATAAACTGAAAATCAATTAATTAAATTTTCATTTGAATCTGAAAATTAAACCAACCAAACATATAAACAAACTAAAAAAAATTATTTCAATGATGAACAAACAAAACAAGAATTGAATCATTTATCGATTTTGGATCCGAAAAATATCAAACAAATTACGGGCAAAAAATGAAACTCAAAAACCCACTAACCGGATCGAAACAATGACGAACTTGAACGGAAACAAATCTGCCCGGAAACAAATATCGCACCAAAATCATTTGACGCCGAAGACGATCACGAACGGACAAACGAAGAGCTTGAAGGAGAGGTAGCAGACAACCGTGAAAGCGATGCCGGACGGGGCAGCAGCAATGCAAAACGTGAGCAGCAGTAGATGCTGGACGAAGCAGTCACGCAGCATCATGAAGTGAGGAAGAAGAAGAAGCAACGATCAACGTGAACTTGAAGAAGAAGAAACACTCGCGATCTTGAAGAAGAAGAAGAAACACGGGCGACGGGTGTGTGTGTGTTGTGTTGCCGTGGTTGTGTGTGTGTATGTGAAGGAGAAGAGGTGGGGGAAGGGCAGCCATGGATGGGGTGTTTGGATGCTTGAAGAAGAAGAAGAAAAGAGAGAAAGAGAAGGGGGGGGGGGGGCGGATGAGAGAGAGGGATTTTTTAGGGTTTTCTTCCTTTTCTTTTTTTTGTTTTGTTTTGTTTTGCTTTGTTTTTTTTTTGAAATGCAAGATAGGGGGTGTTGGGTTATGGACCGGGTTGACCCGGTTTGAAATGGACTGGGTCGTTTGGGAAGATTGGGCCATTTTTTGGGCCTGTGGCTTGAAATCGAAGAAGAGGCCCAATTCCGACTTTCTTTATATTTTCGCTCTCTTTTCTTCTTTTTATTTCTCTAAAACTAAATTATAAAAATATTTAAATTATTATTAAGAACTAAATTAAGTTATAAAAGTGCAAATTAACTTCCAATAACAATTAACGCACAATTAAGTAATAATTAAGCATAAAATTGTATATTTGGACATTAAATGCTAAAAATGCAAACGATGCCTATTTTTGTAAATTTTTATTTTTTTGTAAACAAACTTAATTACTAACAAATTATAGAATTAAATCCTACATACAAAATGCGATATATTTTTGTATTTTTTATTAATTTAGCAAATAAACATGCACAGACAAATACAAATAATTATTCAAAATATCACAAAATATCACAAAATTGCACACCAAGGAAAATTATTTTATTTTTGAATTTTTGGGGAGTAATTCTCATATTGGGCAAAAATCACGTGCTTACAGCTGCCCCTCTTCGCCCATTGCTAACTTTTCATTGTAAAGGGATTCATCTTCATCAATGTACCCCAAGTATTCATTCAGTTCCCTCCCGGTGAATACCACATTTTTTTTTCTCACCTTGGTCACCTTAGTGCCCTTCAAGATATGGGCCACATTGCTGTAAAATTCCTTGACCATATGTTTATTCGCCTTCAAACAATTGTCTTTAAATAACTCCCAACCCACTCGAGCCTGGAATTGTCTATGCACATTGGTGTGTAGGGGTAGAAGGTCTTTGTCAATGAAGCTTCTCTCAAGAATCAACTTCCGTGACGGCCACCATTCCCTAAACTTGTGGAACGCCACCTGGCTGACAAATCGATCTTCCCAAACTTCAGGTTTTCTAGTTCGTTCAACACCCCCAACCTGGGGCACACCACTGTCAGGTACATCATTATCACTATTAGTCACACCTTCTGCACTCTCCCCAGATACTTAAGCTGTGGGGGAGGTGGAGTATTCACCGTTGCCTGCTGCTAAGCCATCAGACGACTCAGAAGGTACACGTTGTAGGGCTTGGGCAATATGTGAAGGTGGGACTGCAGGAGCTGGCCCTGAGTCAGAAGAGAGGTATTGAGAGGGTATGTACTCACTCCCCGATTGGTCATCTCTAACAACTTGTTTCCTTGTTTTCAGTTTAGGTCGAGGAGTGAGTTTAACTTGTTTTGCTTTTCCTCCTAGGGAGGGGTCACCTCGGACGGGTTGTTTGGCACCTCTTCCTCATTGTTCTACAAGCAAATGCATCTAACATTGTTCGTTTAAGCATAGGCAGTGAAGCAGGTGAATGAATTAAAGTTGCAGACATCAAAAAGATTGTTGCAGACACTACTGCAGATCCAGGCACCGCAGCCCGCGTGCAAGGGAGCGCGGCCGCGTTGGGGTACTGCGGACCGCGCAAAGGCGACCGCGGTCCGCGTTGATCAAGTATCAACTAAAGTCCCTCTCTGAATCTAAGCACAGCGGTCCGCGTAAAATGGGTACGCGGCCTCGTTGGGCCAGCGCGGACCGCACAAAAGTTACTGCAGCCGCACTGGGCACAAGTATTTCCTCAGTGAATTAAGCATCGCGGACCGCGTGTAAGTGTAACGCGGACCGCGTTAGGGCACCGCGGACCGCTCTAAGGCAACCACGGGCCGCACTGGGTCAATTTCAGTGACTAAGCTAGGGTTTCATATTTTCTTCTATTTTTGTTCAAAATTTTACACCTACTTGTCCCTACTCAGTTACCCAATCCTTAGTTACTTTAAACTAACATGAAATCTAACCTAGACTAACAATTCGAAAAAAACAATTGTGAAGAAAAAGAAGTTACAGACTACTGGCAAGCAAATAAAATGAAAATAAGAAAGTAATTAATCATGAATGCATGAAATGTTACCAGGATTAGGAAGAATGAATACAATCTATCCAAGCAAGCAATAATTTCAGTGTTGGAAGAGGATGAACAGTAGAATTAGGGTTTTGGGTTTTCAAATTGCGAAAAGGGTAAAATGAGACCCTTGGTCTCTATTTATAGACACCCAGTGGTACCCGTACTCACCTACCAGCGCGGCCGCACAAAAGCAACCGCAGACCGCGCTGGGTTTATTTGTGTGACCCTTCAATAAGCACCCTACGCAGACCGCACAAAAGAGGAACGCGGCCGCATAAGTCCTCCGCAGACCGTACTGACTTGACCGCGGCTGCGGTGAAGAACTTCAGAGAGTCCCCTTCTAAACTCATGCCGGTGCGGACCGCACAAAGTGCACCGCGGCCGCACTGGCAACTTTAGAAACTATGCAATTTTCATACTTTGTTTTGCACTACTTCAACACAATCCCTGCAACATCTCACAAACAATTAGCTCAAAAATCCTAAGCTACAAAGAAAATCAAAGAGAAAGAAAAAAAAGACATGGGTTGCCTCCCAAGAAGTGCCTGATTTAACGTTGCGGCATGACGCATGTTACCACCACATCACTTTAGATGAAGAACTTTCCAAGATAATTCTTGACCCGGTGGCCATTAACTCTGAAGACTTCACCATTTTTGTTTTTTAGATCAAGAGCACCAAACGGGGTCACGAACGTAACTTCAAATGGCCCACTCCACTTTGACTTGAGCTTACCTAGAAACAGACGTAACCGGGAATTAAACAAGAGAACCAAATCCCCAACTTTGAACTCCTTGCCCCGAACATATTTGTCGTGAATGTGCTTCATTTTGTCCTTGTACAAGGACGAACTGTAGTATGCATGGAATCTAAACTCATCTAGCGCATTAAGTTGTTCAACCCTCAGATTTGCAGCAACATCCCATTCTAAGTTCAACTTCCTCAAGGCCCACATAACCTTGTGCTCCAATTCCACCAGAAGATGGCAAGCTTTCCCAAACACCAACCGGTACGGAGACATACCAATTTGGGTCTTGTAAGCTGTCCGATAGGCCCAAAGAGCATCATCCAATTTTTTGACCAATCGGTCCTATTAGCATTGACAGTTTTAGATAAGATACTCTTAATTTCTCGGTTGGAGACTTCCACTTGACTGCTAGCTTGAGGATGATAGGGGGTGGTCACTTTGTGATTAACTCCATATTTGGAAAGCAATGAATCAAAAGCCTTGTTGCAAAAGTGAGACCCCCCATCACTAATGATAGCACGAGGAGTGCCAAACCTTGTGAAAATACTCTTTTTCAAAAATGCTATCACACTCCGGGCTTCATTGTTGGGCAAAGCCACGGCTTCAACCCACTTGGAGACATAATCTACCGCCACAAGAATGTAAGTGTTTCCACAAGTGCTCACAAAAGGACCCATGAAGTCGAGGCCACAAACATAAAAAATATCTACCCCGAGAATCATATTGAGGGGCATCTCATCCCTTTTTGAAATTCCGCCAGCTCGTTGGCATTCATCACATCTTTTGACCACATCACCAGCATCTTTAAATAAGGTAGTCCAATAAAATCCGCAACTGAGTACCTTTGAGGCAGTCCTTGCCCCGCCATGATGGCCACCATAGGGTGAAGAATGGCAAGCCTCTAGGATACTCAATTGTTCCTCCTCCGGGACACATCTACGAATCACACCATCCGTGCAAACCTTGAACAAGTATGGCTCATCCCAATAGAAATCCAAACTATCCCGCTTGAGATTTTTCCTTTGGTTAGAAGAGAGCTCACACGGGATGATTCCGGTAACAAGATAATTTGCAACATCGGCGAACCACAACATTCCACTCATTGACACCGCAAGGAGTTGCTCGTCGTGAAATGTATCATTGATCTCAAGGCAGTCACAAGGCCTCCCCTCCTCCTACAAATGGGACAAGTGGTCCGCCACTTGATTCTCACTACCCTTCCGGTCAACAATTTCTAAATCAAACTCTTGAAGAAGAAGAACCCATCTCATCAATCATGCCTTTGAATCTTTCTTAGTCATCAAATACCTAAGGGCGGCATGGTCAGTGTGTATAATAACTTTGGCCCCCATAAGGTAAGGACGGAATTTTCCATAGCAAAAACAATAGACAATAACTCATTTTCGGTGACTGTGTAGTTCCTTTGAGCCTCATTTATGGTATTGCTTGAGTAGTACACTGGGTGGAACATTTTGTTGATCCTATGGCCTAAAACCGCCCCTACCGCAACGTCACTAGCATCGCACATGAATTCAAATGGTAAGCTCCAATTTGGTGTGGTGATGATGGGGGTAGTTGTCAACTTTTGTTTAAGGAGCTCAAAAGCCTTCATGCACTTCTCATCGAAAACAAACTTGGCATCTTTCTCTAGCAACTTGCACAACAGGTTAACTACCTTAGAAAAATCTTTGATGAACCTCCAGTAGAAACCCGCGTGCCCAAGAAAACTCCTCACCCCTTTGACAGAAGTAGGGGGAGGAAGCCTTGAAATAACATCGATCTTGGCCTTATAAACTTCAATTCCTCGCTTCGAGATCTTGTGACCCAACACTATAATACCTTCTACCATAAAATGTCACTTTTCTCAGTTTAGAACAAGGTTGGTATCTTCACACCGAGCCAACACTCTATCCAAGTTTACGAAGTATTCCTCAAAAGAATCCCCAACCACGCTGAAATCATCCATGAAGACCTCCAAGATATCCTCCACAATGTCGGTGAAAATAGCCATTATGCAATGTTGGAAGGTCGCCGGAGCATTACACAATCCAAATGGCATCCTCGAGAAAGCGAATGTGCCATAAGGACATGTAAAGGTCGTCTTCTCTTGGTCCTCCGGGGCAATGAGAATTTGATTGTACCCTGAGTAACCATCCAAAAAGCAGTAGAAAGCCCGGCTCGCCAGACGATCAAGCATTTGGTCAAGGAACGACAACGGGAAATGATCTTTTCTAGTCACCTTGTTAAGCTTTTGGTAATCCATACAAACTCTCCAACCCGTCACTGTCCGAGTCGGAATAAGCTCATTGTTGTCATTGGTCACCACAGTCATTCCACCTTTCTTCGGTACACATTGCACCGGAGAAGTCCATGAACTATTAGAAATGGGATAAACCACACCGGCGTCAAGCCACTTGATAACCTCTTTCTTTACTACTTCTTGCATAGCCTCATTTAGTCTTCTTTGATGCTCAAGTGAAGGCCTCGCATCCTCCTCCAATATGATTTTATGCATGCAAAAGGCGGGGCTTATACCCCGAATATCAGCTAGAGTCCATTTGATTGCCCTCTTTCGCTTTTGAAGAACCGCCAAGGTGGCCTTGACCTGCATGTTAGTAAGGCAAGAAGAAAGAATAACAGGTAAAGTAGAATTTGAACCCAAGAATTCATACCTGAGGAGTGGAGGAAGTGGCTTCAACTCCAACACTAGTGGCTCCTCAATCGATGGCTTTGTTGGTGGAGTTTTGCGGTTTTCAAGATCTAATGATAGACTTCTAGGCTCATAAGAATATGAACCCATACCATGCAATGCATTCACGCACTCCACTCTACTATCATCATCATTGACATCAATATTAAGATGCACGGCCTCAAGAGGATCTTCAACATTGATCATGGAACTTGTGTCATCCACTATCACAGCTGTGACAATGTCCACAAATGAACACACCTCCGTGCTATTGGGTTGTCTCATTGATTTGCAAACATGGAATACCACCTTCTCATCCCCCACTCAAAAAGCCAACTCACCCACTTCAACATCAACCAATGCCTTCCCCGTAGCTAGGAAAGATCTCCCAAGAATAATCAGCACTTCAAAGTCCACCTCATAATCCAATATGAAAAAGTCGGCCGGCAATATGAATTTATCAACACGGACAAGAACATCATCAATTATGCCCAAGGGTCGCTTCATCGATCGATCTGCCATTTGAAGTCTCATTGAGGTAGGTCGAGGTTGCCCAATTCCCAAAGTTATGAAGACCGAGTACGGCATCAAATTAATGCTAGCTCCCAAGTCACAAAGGGCCTTAGCAAAATCCGCACTTCCGATAGTACAAGGGATAGTAAAAGCTCCGGGATCCTCAAGCTTGGGTGCCATTGAATGCACTATGGCACTCACTTAATGAGTCATCTTAATTGTTTCAACTCCATCGACCTCTTCCTTGTAACCAAATCTTTCATGAACTTCGCATACCCCGGCATTTGCTCAAGTACCTCAACCAAAGGGACATTGATTGTGAGGCTCTTCATCATGTCAATAAATTTTTTGAATTGATTGTCCCTCTTTTGCTTTGCTAACCATTGAGGATAAGGTGGAGGTGGCCTAGACAAAGGTGCCTTGGCCTTTTGTACAACCGGCTCGGGCATGTCAATCACGTGTTCCCTAGACGGGTTCATGACATCTTAAGTCTCTACCTCTGCTTCATCATTAATATCAATCCGCACATCATTTTTCACATTTTGATTAACCACACCATCAACAATCAAAGGTACATCATCATCCCACAACTCAACATCTTCATCCATAACTTGCTTATGCATTGAGGCATTCACATCACCACCTCTCCCACTTTTTGTTGTTACTGCCATCACATAATTATTATTTCCACCCTTTGGGCTCACCACCATATCACTTGGTAGAGCACCCTTGGGACGAGTATTCAATGCTTGAGAGATTTGGCCTAATTGCACCTCCACGTTCCGGATGGATATGTTATGCGAATCTAATTGGACCTTGGAATCTTGGTTCTTTTTCATTATTTGCTCGAACATGCTTTCAATTCTCCCCATGTCACTTACGGATGAACTCGGACCTTGAGAAGGAAAGGGGGGTGGATTGTTCGATTGTTGGTACATGGGGGCCTTTGAAAGCCTTGCCCCCTGTTTCCTTGGTTCCCACTATTGTTCCACCCTCCTTGATTGTTGGTGTTGCCCCACTTATTGTTATTACAATTCCAATTCCCTTGGTTGCTTTGATTACCCCAATTGTTGTTTTGGTTGTTGTTATTCCAATTACCTCCGCCTTGTTGTTGGTTGCCCCAATTTCTTTGAGGACGCCATTGTTGATTCGAAGAGTTGCCTCTATTCCCTTGGTAGTTACTAACATATTGGACCTCTTTGCTTTGATCATCATAGCACTCATTTGAATAACCACCACCATCATTGTTGTTGTCATATTTTTCCCAATTACCTTGAGGTTGTTGTTCTCTTTGCCTCCTTTTCAACATAGAAACGCCTTCCATTGCATTGACTTGGCACGGATTTTGGACTTGTTGCAATTGCACCTTTGCCAATTGATTCATAGTTGTTGTAAGCTCGGCGATGGCTTGGCCATGATCGTGCAATTCCTTGTGCAAATGAATAATCGTGGGGTCACCTTGGGGCACATTTGCTCGGCTTTGACATGCCGAAGAGGTTTCGCCCATTTCATCAAGTATATCACATGCCTCTTGGTAAGAAAGTTTCATAAAGTTCCCTCCGGCCAATTGGTTCACAATGCATTGATTCGTGGTGTTGATGCCCCGATAAAAGGTTTGTTGAATCATAGCTTCGGTCATGTCGTTATTAGGGCACTCTTTCACCATTGTTCTATATCTTTCCCATATCTCGTGCAAAGGTTCCGTTGGCTCTTGCTTGAAAGCTAGAATTTCATCCCGAAGAGCTGCCATATGACTTGGAGAAAAGAACTTGGCAATAAATTTGTCCGCCAATTCATCCCATGTTGTAATAGAATGATTGGGGAGCCTTTCTAACCAATCCAATGCTTTACCCCGAACAGAGAACGGGAAAAGACTCAATCTCAATGCATCCTCAGACACGTTTGTCTGCTTGCTACCCTAGCATGTATCCACGAACCCCTTCAAGTGCTTGTAGGCATTTTGATCGGAGGCACCCGTGAAATGCCCTCTTTGCTCGAGCAAGGTCAACATAACATTTGTGATTTGAAAGTTCCCCGCCCAGATTCGGGGAGGAACAATGACACTGGCATATCCTTGATTTTTTAAAACTCTGGGAGCCACTCTCGGCGGTGCCGGAGGAGGGTCTGAAATATTGTTGTTCTCATTTGCATTTACATTGGCATTTCGGCATCTCCGTGGAACTTGAGGTAAGACCTCATCTTGTTCTAGATCCTCTACCTCCTCCCCCGCTATCACATTGCTGAGAGGGTCATTTTCATTAAGAGCCATTGTACCTGATTGATCGACACAAACAAAATTAGTAAACAAGAAGGAAAGAGAAGCAAAACACAAAACTAACTAAATAGATAGTCAACACCGTAAGCTCCCCGTCAACGGCCCCAAAAAGTGATCGCTGCCGACTCGACACTACGCTATGGTAGGAAGAGTGGGTCGCAATAGCGTTTACCCGAATAGAGGTCCGGGATCGAATTTCCACAGGGAGCTAGTAGTGGAGTTGTAATTTCTGTCTAGCCTAGAGTTGCGGTTGTGCTTCTAATGTCACTTCAAACGTTTCTTGAGTTTTTGTATTTATAACTACTATTATAAAACTAAGGATTAAAGCTAAATTATGCTAAGAGAATATTGCTAAGTTGTAATTAATGGGTAGAAGAGCACTAGGGTCGTAGCATCACCTAGGTGGCTAATTGACGAGTAGATGTTACTAAGGATAGATTGACATATTTGGGGATTATGCTGTAACCGTTGCACAATTACACCCACTCTCACACCTCTCGGTAGAGAGAGTGATTTTGCCCAATCAACTTTCTCGAGATCAATTGGGTAGGCCAATGAGACCAAGCAACTAGGGTTCAAGTAGGGTGATTACTCTCTTGAGATTTAACCCGTTAATTGGGACTGCCATTTCTCATGGGTCCATCCCAATTCCTTGTTGGGTCAATTTTGGGGTCATAAACTCTCTCTTTTGAGAAGAGTTAAACTCACTAAGCTTGAATCAGTGTTTGCAACCATCAATTCTTGAATAAAAACATAAAATCAACCCAAATAGCAAAAACCCAATATCAATCCAACCCTAGATGGCAACACCCATCAATTACCCACACTAGGGTTGAGCCACAACCCTAGCTAATGGGTTTAGCTACACATAATTAAAGATGACACTGAAGAAATAGATGAAGAACTAAACATATTAATTAATTACTAAGAAGAAACTATAATAATATATTTGTAATGGGAAGCAAAAATGCCAAAAAATGGCTACAATATCGGTCTCACGAGCTCAGCTGCGTTTCTGAATACAAAACTTAACCTAAAAATGGTAAAATATCCTATTTATAGTGGGCTGGAAAAACTGGACAGAAATACCCCTGCGGGGTTAGTGCGGGCCGCGCAAAAGAAACCGCGGCCGCACTAGCTCTTTTGACTTCAACTTTAAGTTCTCTGAACTGGAAGATGCGAACCGTGTGAAAGTGCAGTGCGGCCGTGTAGAGGGTTTGGCGCGGTCACAAACAGAACGCGGACCGCGTGGCATGGTTTTGGTCCCTTGCCCAACTCTCTGACCCTTACAAACACGAATCGCACAAAGCAGGATTGCGGCCGCGAAGCTTTACCGCGGACCGCGAACATCCTACCACGGCTGCATGACTTTAAGCTTGAATATGTCATATCTCTGAACCTCCTAGTGCGGCCGCGGTCACTGTTGTGCGGTCCGCACTAGGCCCTTTCTTCTTCAATTCTCTTGGTCTTTGATACTTGAGCAGGTTTCACTCCTTTTTAAGCCGATCTTTGACATTTCGTCACTTTGTCGATCAAACCTGCAATCAAGCACAACTTGTGAGCATTTTGGGACTATTTTGTAGCAATTTATATTCAAAGCATAGGCAAGTAAAGGCATAAACACGTTAAAGTCCTAACTTATCAGGTACCACCTTGGGACTTGCGATGATGTTGTTGGCTTCTTAGAGCCTAACTTCTCTTTGATGGAGGTCCTAGAGGTCGGGTACCATCTCAGGACTTGTGATGATGTTGTTGGCTTCTTAGAGCCTAACTTCTCTTTGATGAAGGTCCTCGAGGTCGGGTACCACCTCGGGACTTGCGATGATGTTGTTGGCTTCTTAGAGCCTAACTTCTCTTTGATGGAGGTCCTCAAGGTCGGGTACCACCTCGAGACTTGCGGTGATGTTGTTTTTTCCATATATAAGGTTATTTCTGCTTTTTTGGAGATCCCACCATTCTAAGTAGTTGCACTTATTTTCTACGTTAAGCCTTTCATTATTTCAGTACTAACGCACTAGCACAGATTCCTGATTTAGTTCTCCAATTTTGCCATAGTTATGGCTGCTACATCGGGGTCTGTCCGGCAGAGAGGGGAGAGTTCCGCCTCCAGTATTCAGGACCAACGAGAGTATACCTTGAAGATTACTTCTTTTATAGAAGAAAAACATCTTAGTTTAGTGAGAAAAGACCAGGGATGGGGGGAAAAGGTAGTGTTATAGATACTTTCCCCGGATGAGGGCATCACGGATTGTGCCGATGGATTTTCGAACATGTACACGTATCCTTTCACACTGGGCCCCCTTGATAGGGTTGTGCTCGATTTCTGTTTAAAGTATAGGGTTACCTTGGCGCAGATCCACCCGTCATTTTGGAGAATACTGTTGATGATGAGATTTTTTGCAGAGAAGGCGGGGCTTGAACTTACGCTCAGTCATCTTATCAGGCTATATCGGCCCTTTCACCATTGAGGTCTGCTAACCTTGCAATGCCGGTCGACCACGCCTTTCATTGTTGATGATGAGGAAGATGGATATTGGGAGTGGATGAGTTGCTTTGTCCGAGTGCGGACCGCTGACATTATCCCCGTGGAGCTTATGCTATTCCCTGAGGAATGGAATTATACACGTAAGTGGTACATTCCATGCTTTCTTAGTTTCATTTATGGTGAAGGCTGGTTTCGTAAACGTGCCTTCTTTTCTTTTTCTGCAGCAGTTTCATGGGTGCCAGGCGACGTTCCTGGTCTGTCGGATTGGGTTCGGAAGTTGGCGACCCACTCAACTTGCGATGAGCGCAAATGGAGAGCTTTGTCCCGGGGAAGATGGGAAGCAAAACATCATGGTACATGTTGTGCTATTTTTTCCTTTCCCTTCCTTCATTTGGAGAGGTATTTTCCCTTTCTGCGTATTAATCTTGCTGTTGCAAGCGTCAGAGAGCCTTTCGAGGCGAGGCCATACTACTTTGGAAAGGGGGAAAGGTTGCTAGCTTCCGCTAAAGAACGACAACAATAAGTGAGAGAGGCCTTTACAAGGCGATGGTGCTCAAAGCAAGGCAAAATGGGACAGGGGCTTCGGAGCGGAAACATTGTCTGAGCCTGCCACGCCCGTGGTTCCTGGTTCTGGAAAGGTGGTTTCTCCGTTGTTGTCGCCTTCTTTTTCCACCGACAGTACTTCGAGAGATACTAGAATCCCGGGGTTGCATACTCCGAGCGACCGTGCCTCGACCGGAGTTGATTCTTTCAGAGCAGAGGGAGCTAGGTTAACAGATGTGCGCTCGGCTTTCGAGGAAGCCCAACGGCCTCACTTCATGGTGAGTTTCGACACAGGCCTTTTGAGTTTCACATCTTCCCTTCCTTAATGGGTTTTCCTTTGCAGTCCTTCGACAAGCTTAAGTTTGGGCTGCTTCGCCGTGAAGCCAAGCTACGAAAAGCTCTAGATGAGGAGATATCCCTTAGGCTCCTTTGCGATGAAAAGGAAGTCAAGCTGCCACATTTGCGGTATGAGATGAGCCAGAGCTTGAGTTATGAGAGTTACTTGAAGGAGCAGGTAGTTTTCTGTACGGGGAGGCCCTGGAGAGCCTTTGGGATAAAGCTGGCCGAGCCAAGCGTGAGCATGATGAGCTAAGAATTCAGGAGAAGGTTCAGGCTTTAGAGGGGAAGGGAGCTCTGGCTAAAGTTCCAGTCTCTGAGGCTCAACTCCGTTAGCTTACGATAATGCTTTGGTTCAAACAAATGTGATTAAGAAACTCGAGTCCAAGCTTTCGAAGGTCAGGGCTGAGATTGTTGATGCCCGGGCTGAAGCTGTAATAAGCGAACTAAGGCTGACAGGAGATGGCGATCTATTTAAAGAATGCTATCGATGCTCAAGTTGAGCTGAGAAGGATCCTCGACCGCGAAGAGATGATCAAAGAATATGCTCATTGCAAGTCTCGAAGAAAGATTCTCGAGGAGATTCGTGTTAGAGGTTTTGTCCTCTCGAAAGAGTTGGCGCGAGCGAGGACGGACGAGCGTGATGCTCGATTACTTCTGTCTGACACCAAAGAAAGCGAAGATGAGGCTAGCAGGCCGTAGCTCCCGGGGGAGGGGCATATATTTTTCCATCTGTATATAGCATTTTCAAAGCATGCTTGTAGATAGAGGTTGCATTTTTTCGTATATGTGTATAAAAGAAAACCTTGCGGCTTTATTTCTTCTATAACTTTTTCTGTCTCGAATTTGGCGAGATGAACTGGTCTTTGAGTTAGTAGGAATCCTTAGATTCATGATGTGGCCCTGAGGCTCATCGGGCTAGCCCGTAGGCTTTTATGTTCTCGACCGATGCGAGCCTTTAATATAAGCTGGCGTTTGAGCTCTTATGCTTTTGTTTTTAGGCATGTTTTGATCAACTTTTTTGGGTTTAGTCTCCGAGTCGGGTCTTGAATCGAGCTCATTTGACCCTCAAGATTTTGTATTTGCGCGAGCTGGCGACAATGGCTCTTACGCCTTGGGTTGAAGCGACCTTTTAGTGTAAGCTGGTTTTTGAGCTCTTACGCTTTTGCTCTTAATCATTTTTAGTTAACTATTTTGAGTTCAGTCTCCGAGCCGGATTTCGACTCGAGCTCATTCGACCCTTAAGTTTTTGTATTTGTGCAGGCTGGCAACAATGGCTCTTATGCCTTGGGTCGAAGCAACCTTTTATAGGCTTTGGTTTTCCCTCATTAAGGACTTTTGAAATAATTTTTGCCTGACTCTTCGACTGTTCGAGAAGAACCTCGATTATGAATCATTATGTGGCGATGATCGAGCTCCTCGGTAGGTTTGGCTTAGAGGCTGAGTGTCTCAAAGCCTGTGATTTGGAGCTGACAAGGTCGAAGCTCTTTTGCCTCTGTTGAGGGTAGCCTGTTTAACTGGTTCTTTTCAAAGTAGATTCGAAGTAATTGAAGGCATATGATTTGCAGTGAAGGCGGGCGTCCCCGAGTCACGTTAGTTTGGCTAGTACAACCTTATGACTATAGTCATTTGTGCTTGGTCAGAGCCATTTTTGATCCCGAGTGAAGCAGTTTTGACGTCTATATCGAGGGTATGCTTTTAGAGGTCTTACAAGTTCGATATATAGCCTTAACTTTGAGATCAGGTTTATGCCTTTAGTAAGGTCTTACAAAATTTTCATGCCTTTGATGTCTTATAGTTTTTCATATACTTGGTACAAGTATGGCTTATGCCTTGCTTGAGGTCTTACAGATATTGTCACTTGGTACAAGTGTGGTTCATGCCTTGCTTGAGGTCTTACAGATGTTGTTGTTGCCTTTTGTAGGTCTTACGAGACCGAGTCTGCCCGCTTGGGGTCTTATGGCCTCGGGTTTTTTAATGAATGTTGATTGGTGAAAGTCCTTGAGTCATCTAGGGTATTCTAGATCGGGAGCCATTACTCGCAAACTTGGTATTGCCTCATTGAGGGCTTACAATTTCAGAGATTTCGACCTTGAGGTCGTGCGATTTTTGAGATTTGGATGATAGTCCCCGAGTGTTCGGGACACTTTCGGCCTTGGAGATGTTTTATGATTTTCATGTTGCCTCATTGAGGGCTTATGAGTTTGGAGTCCCAACCCAAATGTCGTTCAGGTGTTGAATTGTTGATGCCAGTACCCAAGTGCTTGGGATGTTTTTGTTAGAGGAGTCATTTTAGCAAAGATGTCGAGTTTTCTTTTGGAGCGTGATATGCTTTGATAAAAGATACTCTTCGATTGCTTGGTACAAGTATACATGTTTTCGACATCGGGGGTCCGGCTATATGGACATGGTTTGTTCGACCGTTTGGCCCGGTACATCATTTTCCTATTGGGACCCCGTTCAGCGCTTCCTGGCATTTCCGAGTGGATGGCCTTTTGGGGTAGGGATGCCCACTAGTATTCGAGGTTGGTTGCAAAAGAAGCCTTGAATATTTGTTGAGTCTTCCTTAGGTGGCGTGTGAATGTTGCCTCATTAAAAACCTTTTCGGTAAAACCCTCTTTGGGATAAAAACCCGGTCAAAGGAAAAGAGTGCAATGGACGCTTTAAAACCTTAGGGTCTTCGAGCTTGGTTTTAGCATTTCGACTGCCTTGGCAGGATGCGTGCATAAAGGTCAGTGTGGGATGTGCCGACGATGTTTCAAGGTCTGATATGTTCTAGTCGCTTGTGATGAGGACGCGGTACGGTCCTCTACTTTGTTTAATCGGGTTTAACCGAAGATGTAGTTTGATTACCCTTTGGCCCCTTTGCGGGTGGAGGTATTGGTGCCGGTGCCACATCGTGTACCGCGAACATTTCTCTTGCCGCATGCTGTTCCCCTTAGACGGTTTTAATTCCATCCTTTGTCAGAAATTTCATCATTTGGTGGAGGGTGGATGGTACTGCTCTCATGCAGTGTATCCACGGCCTCCCGAACAAGGCGTTATACCACATGTCTCCTTCTATGACATGGAATTTGACATTTTGGGTTGTGCCGACCATGTTGACTGGGAGGGTGATTTCTCCTTTCGTTGTTTCACTCGCCATGTTGAATCCGTTGAGGACTCGAGTGGCGGGCATGATTTGGTCAAGCAGTCCGAGTTGCTCTATTACCCTCGACCTGATAATGTTGGTCGAGCTACCTGAATCCACAAGTACACATTTTATTTGAAATGTATTTACAAGGAAAGAGATTACCAGTGCGTGACAAGGTCTCGGTGTCTTCTTCACTGAATGTGAGGGCATCCTCGGGTATGTACCCCTGGGTTCACTTTTCTCCGGTGATGGATATTTTTGTCCTTCGCATCACGGGTTCCTGTGGGGCATCGATGTCTCCCAAGATCATGTGGATGACATGTTGTGGCTCATTTGTTTCATTCTTCTTGGACGCCTCTCTTTCTCGGAACTGAATTTTGGCTCGGTCGCTGAGGAATTCCCAGAGGTGATCTTTGTTAAGTAGTCGGGCTACCTCTTCTCGGAGCTGGTGGCAATCCTCATTCCTGTGGTCGTGCGTGATGTGAAATTCACACACTAAGTTATGATTCCTTTGTGAAGGATCTGATTGTACATGCCTGTGCCACCTAGCGTCTCTGATTTTACTGATAGTGAACACGATGTCCGATACATCGATGTTGAAGTTATATTCTGATAAGCGAGGTGACTCGGTTGGCCCTGCATTGCTATCAAATTCAGTTCTGTTGATGAGTCCCCGAGGATTCTGTCCTCGGTCTATCCTTCGATCATTGCGAGGTGGGTTGCGCCACGGGGCATTCCTTCTGTCTTCGGTGTATGGCTGGTGTCTTTCTTTGTTTGGCTTTGGCTCCTTCGCTAGAAGCCTACTTTGGTATACTAAGCTCGAGAGGGCTCCTAGCTGGTCGTCTTCGACCCTGATCTTCGGCTGGTATCGGTTGTGGACGTCCGACTAGGTCACGGCAGGATATTGACTAGATTCTGTTTTAGCTGCTTCGAAGCCACCGAGCTTCGCTCATTCAGACCTTGAGTGAAGGCATGCACTGCCTAGTCGTCGGAGACTGGTGGTAGTTCCATTCGTTCCATTTGAAAGTGAGATACAAATTCTCACAGCATCTCGTTCTCCCTTTGCTTAATTTTGAAGACGTCGGATTTCATCATGGGCACCTTGATGGCTCCAGCATGTGCCCTTATGAAGGAATCTGCCAGCATGGCAAATGAGTCTACCAAATTTGGGGCTAGGTTGTGACACCACATCATTGCCCCCATAGAAAGTGTTTCCCCGAACTTCTTCAGCAGTGCAGACTCGATCTCGTCATTCTTCTGTAGGTTGTGACATGCTCGTTGGGGTCCGAGGTTCTGTTGTATTTTGGAAGGTCTGCCATTCTGAACTTCTTTGGGATGTGTTTTGGAGCTGCCTCTTCTGGGAATGGCCTTTGTATGAACTTCTTCGAATATACCTCTTTTAGGATGTGCCCGGAATTTGGTCGACCCTGGAGTTGTAGGTATCTACCTTTTTCTCGCCCAATTCGATCCTTCTGGTGAGGTCCTCGAGCATTTTTACGATGACGGGATAGGTCATCGACCCGTTATTGCTCGATCTCTCCGGTACCTGTTCGACTGGGGGAGCTCTCCCCGGTGCTACCGTGCTAGGAGTTTTCTTGTGACTTTGCAGCTGAGCAATAGCCAGTTGTTGTGCCTGCAACATTTCAAAAATAACATGAAGGCTAACCTCCCGTTCTTCCTTAGTTGGGGTTTTCTCAGCTTCTTGTTGTTCTCCTTGGTGCATACTCCTATTGGTGTGTGAGTTTATATCGACCTGTTCGGCGTCGCGTGAAACTGTGTCCGCTAGAATTGGTCCTGGTGCATTCTCAAGATTTTGTGGTGGCACACTAACAACTGGAACACCCACACCATTTTCTCTATGGTCCTCAAGATTGTTGTTTTCATCTCTATTTACTGAGTTAGGCATTTCGACCTGAAATTTGATGATCTTGGACAAGAACAGGTGTGAAAGATAACTTGCGTTGTGTAATGAAACTAGCAAGAAAATAATCACTATTAGTTTTAGCCCCACGGTGGACGCTAAACTGTTTACCGCGAAAATGGTAATAACAATTAAATTTGATTATGGGCCTCTAAAAATACATGATCTATTTTTATGCTAGTTGTTAAGCAGTAGATGCTATACGTGAGATTTAGAAACGAGACAAGACTTAGGAGTAAGGTGATAACCAAACCAATAGGTTAACAATCGGGGCCCCGAGCTTGTCGATTTGGGGGCCTCGAGGTCGATTCCGGAGCTCGGCTGTGAGCTATCGATGGTGGTCGAAGTATGGCTAACAGTTATAATAAAATCAACGAAGGCTCTTTATGGCCAATGATGAGCAATAAATAATGATTATAATAAATGGAAGCAATAATATCAAGAGAATATGTTAAAGAGCAGAGAGAATGTTCTTGTGTATTTTGTGTGAAGCATCAGATGCATCCAAAATGACAAGGATCCCCTTTATATATGAGGGGAATCCCAACATAGTACAAAATATATTAATTACAAAGATATGGAGATGGGACAACTAGATGATGCCCTGATTCGGGTTTAGAGTAGTCCACTAGATTCTGTCAAGCCCTAGCCGTGTGCCTTGGGAACTCCCCATTTCTACCATAGACATGGTCAACAGTGTCCCAAGGTCGAGCGTCGACGAACCTCGAGGGAGGAAAAATCGCCCATAGCCTTATCGCCTCGAGCCTTCGAGATGATCTTCTGAGATGTCTCGATGACGAGAAATTGGACCCTCCGATTTCACTGTATACAACACCCTTTTCTGCCTAGCGATTTCGCACCTGCCAACCCCCTCAGCCGCATCTGCAGCTCTACACATGCGGAATTTCCATCGCAAGTGCGGTCCTAACTTAGGCCCAGTTCCCTTCGCTTCTGTAGATAGATGCTCGCTTATGCAGATAGCTGCTCGCTTCTGGGAGTCCGCTTCTGCGGAATTTCGACCGCACCTGTGGTCCTTCTCAAGTCCTTCACAGTTCCGCTTCTGCGAAAGATATGGTCGCGCCTGCGGATGCACATCTGTGCCCAAGTCTCTACACCTGCCACCCAGGCCTAGGCTTTCCCTTCCCGCTTCTGTGCTACTTCACTCGCATCAGCAAGTCCGCACCTGTAGCTACTCCTATCGCAGGTGCAATGATACCAGGACAACTAAAACTTTATCAAAACAACTTAGTTCAAAATTAGCCGATTTCAATCCGATTTACACCCAGGCCCTGACCCGAATATACCAAAAAATTTCAAAATATTTAACTGACCTACTCGAGGCCAAAAATCACATCAAACAACATCGATTCTACGAATCACAACCCAATTCAAGCCTATTGAAAATATGAACATCCGTCTTCCAAAACAATGCCGATTCATACCAAAACAACTTCGATTGACCTCAAATTTTGTACACAAGTCATAAAATGACATAGCGTACCTATTCCAACTTCCGAAATCAAAATCCGACCCCGATATCAATAAAGTCAACTCTCGGTCAAACTTTTCATCCTTCCAAACCTTTAACTTTCTAAGTTATAGCCAATTCAAGCAGAAAAGACCTACGGACCGCCAAATCAAAATCCGAACACGCTCCTAAGTTCAAAATCACTATACGGAGCTACTAGAACAATCAAAACTCCATTCTGGAGTCGTCTACACAAAATTCAAACTACGGTCAATTATTTCAACTTAAACCTCCAACTTTAGGACTAAATGCCCATTTCACTCTGAAACTCAATCGAACCAAAACCAAATACCTCGGCAAATCATATAACCACAATATAACATAGAGGATGAAATGTTTACCTCGAAAGTACAAGTAATAATTAAACTTGATTTGTGTTTTTAATGATACGTGATTTAGTTCAATACTAACTAATAATCAAAAAGTATAAAGTATAAATGAAAGGAATGAATAAATCAAACAAGTGTTACTTAAGCAATATCGACCTCGAGCCCAGTGACCTCGATATGGATCGAGAACAGTATAGCAAGAATAATAAAGCTAAAAGACAATTCTGATGAACAATGAGCGAGAAAAGTAAGAGAGTATATTTTTTTACAACGATTAGATGATCTTTACAAATGATTGGGGTCCCCTTTATATAGTGGGGGAACCGTAAATAAGGTACATTTCTATTTATAGTAAAGAATCTTATTGGGACAGCTGTATAACCACTTAGTATGGATTTGTACTAACTCGTACAAATCTATTCCGGAATTTACACCATGATCTTGGTGACATGGAAGGAATTTTGTCCTTCTATAACAAACTCATAATGACACTATCTCGGAGTCGGTCGTACTTGGCTCTGATGGTCCTCGAGCACTTAGGTCATCGAGCCTCTTATTCTACTTTCGAGCTTGAGCTTGGCTCTGATGTTCCTCGAGCACTTATGTCCTCGATGCGACCTCTCAAGCCTATAGATAGGAGGCCTATGGTTTGGACCCAATACAGATAGTACCTGCATTTCTTGGAATAGGACAATAAGAAATGATTTGATCTTCGATGTTGCGACGCCTTGATCGTGATGTCAATCTCGTGATGTCAGCGGCTGAAGTGATTGAAAAGCCGCTTCTGTGTAGTTCCCAAGATCATTAATTATAGGCGACTGATGGTCGGCTATTTGGCTTCCCTAACACGCTTAAAAAGCCTCTATAAATAGGCCAACTTCACCATTTTGCAGATTTTACTTCTCAAATAATCCTTAAAATCTCATTAGATCCTTCAACTTCTCTAAGTTCACCCTTCTCTCAATTTGTTTTTACTTCAGCATCAACTTTTTCCTTTCTCTTGAATTTCTAAACCACAATGGCTAAAACATCTAAAATTGTTCCCCAAAAAGAAAAAGCCTCTTCATTATCGCAGTCGGCCAAAAGTAGAACGGTGGTGCCACCTCGTATAGAGGAGTGTATCCCCCCCTGTGCGAACTAACATCCTATTTCAAAATCGATAAACTTGCATCGACACCAGGACGATGTGAGCCCATCCCGTTACATATAGTTGATAACCGAAAGTGAGCTTGATCAGGTAAAAAAAGACTACAAATGAGAGAACAAATATACGGGGATCCCTTCCCTTGAAGAGGACATCACCACTCACAAGGCAGGACAATTAAGCGTGTATACCCACCCATTCATGCTGGGTCCTACAGATCCAGCTTTCGGTCCCACAGATCTAGTTATTCTTGATTTTTGCCAGCAATACCAGGTGACGCTTGGCCAGATATACCCTTCATTCTGGCGCATCGTCAATATGATCAGATACTTCTCAGTCTAGGTCGAGGGGATGCCTTTTACCCTCGACCATCTGATCAGGCTATACAAACCTCATCTTTATCGAGGTGACCTGATAAAGCTGCAATGCCGATCCATGAAATCTCTCTTCCCTAGAATTGATGAGGACAAGAACCGAGGATGGATGAGCTGGTTTGTTCGAATTAGTACCTCCGACCTGATACCTGCTGAGAGGATGCCATTGCCCGAGGAATGGAACATGAAATGTAAGTACATGTTTATCGATAGTGACATTATATTCTTCTTTCCCTGCTCTTTCTCGACCTCATCCTTTTCTCAATCTAATCTTTTTTCGATGGTGTAGCTATTGCTGGTTTTCCTGGTGCGGCCTAAACCTCGAGGGTTGGGTCCGAAAATTGGCCTCTACTTCTTCATACGCGGAGTGCAACTAGCATGACCTGGCCAAAGGTCGATGGGAGGCTAAAGACCATGGTGAGTCTTCTTGTTTGCATACTTATGTTTCTTAGTGAAATATTTACTTTATCTTTATGCAGGCCTTAGAGATTCCGTTGCTATATCGCCGCCCCTAAGAAGAGATCCCAAATCCTTCCAAGGAAAAGAAAAGAAAGAGAGGGTTGCCTGCAAATACCCCAAAGCCAAAGAAAAGCAAGGCTCGAAAGCCTAAGGCCGATATTGTGGTCCTCTCTCCAGAAATGGCCCAATGCTTTTAGGATGAGTATAAAAAGGGGAAAGATGACGACTGCCAATTGGTAGTTCAAAAAAGAGGAAGCACTAACGCTTTGAAGACCGGCGAACCGATGGTGGTTGATGTGGTTTATTCTCGAACTGAAGAAATCTCTGAGGAAGTTCAAGAAAAGTCCCCGAGCCATCAGGCAGCAAAAGAACACCTTGTCTTGGAGGTCATTTGAAGGGTGAAACCGAGGGGCCCAATTCCGAGGTCCTTTAAAGAGAAGAGAATGCCCCAAGGGGATCACTTGGGGTAATTAACGTGGATGAATCGCTGCCTAGTCCTGAGTTCTCTGAGGGACAATTCTGAGATGCCCAGAACATGAGAACTCCCGATGTGGGGACGAGCCATGAAGGGCTTTACATCTTTCAACAGTGCCTTGCAGGGATCGAAGATGGTCCCGACCCAGACGCTTCATTTATTTTTGACGAGGCCCAACGACTTTTCAAACAAGTAAGTTTCTGCCCTTTAAAATTATGCCCGCGCTTTATCTTTGTTGTTCTGAGTCTAACTTTTCATTTTTGTGAAGGATGTGATGCTCCATCGAGAAGCATTTTCCAAGTCTCGAGCCGAGCCTGCTCGATGTGAGGCCGAGCTTAAGAAGCTCTTAGAGGTGAGGGACAGTTTTAAGATCCTCTATGTCAAGAAAGAGAGGAGATCAGTAATCTTCGAGCCAAACTGGTGAAGGCTCATCAAGAACATACCGAGCTTATTGAAAAGGTAATAGTGTTTACCTCGAAAGTACGAGTAACAATTAAATTTGATTTGTGATTTTAAAGATACGTGATTTAGTTCAATACTAACTAATAATCAAAAAATATAACATATAACTGAAAGGAATGAATGAATCAAATCAATGTTAATTAAGCAATATCGACCTCGAGCCTAGTGACCTCGAGATGGATCAAGAATAGTAAAACAAGAATAATAAAGCTAAAGGACAATTCTGATGAACAATGAGCGAGAAAAGTAAGAGAGTATATTTTTTTACAATGATTAGATGATCTTTACAAATGATTGGGTCCCCTTTATATAGTGGGGGAACTCTGAATAAGGTACATTTCTATTTACAGTAAAGAATCTTATTGGGATAGCTGTATAACCGCTTAATATGGATTTGTACTAACTTGTACAAATCTATTCCGAAATTTACACCATGATCTTGGTGACGTAGCAGGAATCTTGTCCTTCTGTAACAAACTCATAATGGCACCGTCTCGGAGTCGGTCGTACTGGGATCCGATGTTCCTCGAGCACTTAGGTCTTCGAGCCTCTTATTCTACCTTCGAGCCTCTTATTCTACCTTCGAGCCCGAGCTTGGCTCCAATGTTCCTCGAGCACTTAGGTCGTCGATGTGACTTCTCGAGCCTATAGATCGGAGGCATACAATTTGGACCGTATACATATAGTCCATGCGTTTGTTAGAGTAGGATGATAAGAAACGATTTGATCTTCGATGCTCCGACACCTTGATCTTGATGTCAATCTCGTGATGTCAGCGGCTAAAATGATTGAAAAATCGCTTCCGTGTAGTTCCCTAGGTCATTAATTAGAGGCGACTAATGGTTGGTTATTTGGTTTCCCTAACACGCTTAAGTGGCCTCTATAAATAGGCCAATTTCACAATTTTTCAAACTTTACTTCTCAAATTATCCTTAAAATCTCATTAGCTCCTTCAACTTCTCTAAGTTCACCCTTCTCTCAATTTGTTTTTACTTCAGCATCAACTTTTTCCCTTCTCTTGAATTTCTAAACCATAATGGCTAAAACAACTAAAACTGTTCCCCAAAAAGAAAAAACCTCTTTATCATCACGGTCGGCCAGAAGTAGAACGGTGGTGCCACCTCGTATAGAGGAGTGTATTCCCCTACCGTGCGAACTAACATCCTATTTCAAAATTGATAAACCTACACTGACACTAGGCCGATGTGAGCCCATGTCCCGATACATCTGCTTGATAACTGAAAGTGAGGTTTATCAAGCTAAAAAGGACTACAAATGCGAGAACAAAGATGTTGTGATCCCTTCCCCTGAAGAGGACAACACCACTCATAAGGCATGGTACTTAAGCGTCTATACCTACCTATTCACGTTGGGTCCTGCAAATCAAGCTCTGGGTCCCATAGATCCAGTAATTCTTGATTTTTGCCAACAATACCAGGTGACGCTTGGCTAGATCTACCCTTTATTCTGGCGCATCGTCAATCTGATCAGATACTTCTCAGGACAGGTTGAGGGCTCGACCATCTGATCAAGTTATACAGCCATTGTCTTTATCGAGGTGGTTTGATAAAGCTGCAACGTCGAGCCACGAAATCTCTCTTCTCCAGCATCGATAAGGACAAAGACCAATGATGATGAGCTGGTTTGTTCAAATTAGGACCTGCGACCTGATTCCTGCTGAGAGGATGCCATTCCTCAATTAATGGAACATGAAACGTAAGTACATGTTTATTGATAGTGGCTTTATATTCTGATTTCCGTACTCTTTCTCGACCTCATCCTTTTCTCGATCTAATCATTTTTCGATGGTGTAGCTGTTGCTTGGTTTCCCGATGCGGTCCCAAACCTCGAGGGTTGGGTCTGAAAACTAGCCTCTACTTCTTCATATGTGGAGCGCAACTAGCGTGACCTGGCCAAAGGTCGATGGGAGGCTAAAAACCATGGTGAGTCTTCTTGTTTGCATACTTATGTTTCTTAATGAAATACTTACTTTATCTTTATGCAGACCTCGGAGACGGCGTTGCTATGCGGCCGCCCTTGCCTAGTGAAGAAGATATCCTAAAGCCTTCCATTGAAAAGAAAAGAAAGAGGGGTCGCTTGTAAATTCCCCGAAACCAAAGAAAAGCAAGGCTCGAAAGCCTAAGGCCGATATTGTGGTCCTGTCTCCTGAAACAGACCAACACCTTCGGGATGAAGATGAAGAGGGGGAAGATGATGACTGCCTGTTGGTAGTTCATAAAAGAGGAAGCACTGACGCTTCGAAGACCGTCGAACCGATAGTGGTTGATGTGGTTCATTCTCAAATAGAAGAAATCTCTGTGAGGAGTTCGAGCAAAGTCCCTGAGCCATCGAGTAGAAAAAGAACACCTCGTCTTGGAGATAATTTGGAGGGTGAGATGGAGGGGCCCGGTTCCGAGGCCCTTCAAAGAGAAGAGAATGCCCCAATTGGATCACTTGGGGTAATTAACGTGGATGAATCATCGCCTGGTCCTGAGTTATCCGAGGGGCAATTACGAGATGCCCAGAACATGAGAACTCCTGATGTGGGGATGAGCCACAAAGGGCATGACATCTTTCGAGAGTGCCTTGCAGGGATCGAAGATGGTCCCGACGTAGATGCTTCATTTATTTTTGACGAGGCCCAGTGGCTTTTCAAATAAGTTTTTGCCCTTTTAAAACTACGCTTGCACTTTATCTTTGTTGTTCTGAGTCTAACTATTCCTTTTTGTGAAGGATGTGATGCTTCATCGAGAAGCATATTCCAAGTCTTGTGCCAAGCTTGCTCAATGTGAGGCCAAGTTTAAGAAGCTCTTAGAATAGAGGGACGACCTTAAGATCCTCTATGTCAAGAAAGAGGAGGAGATCAGCGATCTTCGAGCCGAACTGGCAAAGGCTCGTCAAGAACAGACCGAGCTTATTGAAAAGATGATATTGTTTACCTTGAAAGTACGAGTAACAATTAAATATAATTTGTGATTTTAAAGATACGTGATTCAGTTCAATACTAACTAATAATCAAAAAAGATAAAGTATAATTGAAAGGAATGAATGAATCAAACCAGTGTTACTTAAGCAATATCGACCTCGAGCTCAGTGACCTCGAGATGGATCAAGAACAGTGAAACAAGAATAATAAAGCTAAAGGACAATTCTAATGAACAATGAGCGAGAAAAGTAAGAGAGTATATTTGTTACAATGATTAGATGATCTTTACAAATGATTGGGGTCTCTTTTATATAGTTGGGGAACCCTAAATAAGGTACATTTCTCTTATTGAGACAACTGTATAACCGCTCAGTACGGATTTGTACTAACTAGTACAAATCTATTCTAGAATTTACACCATGATCTTGGTGACGTGGAGGGAATCTTATCCTTATATAAAAAATCATAACGGCACTATCTCGGAGTCGGTCGTACTTGGCTCTGATGTTCCTCAAGCACTTAGGTCTTTGAGCATCTTATTCTGCATTCTATCCCGAGCTTGGCTTCGATATTCTTCAGGAACTTAGGTCCTTGATGCGACCTCTCGAGCTTATAGATCGGAGGCATACGATTTGGACCGTACACAGATAGTCCGCGCGTTTCTTAGAGTAGGACGATAAGAAACGATTTGATCTTCAATGCTCCGATGCCTTGATCCTGATGTCAATCTCGTGATGTCAGCGGCTGAAGTGATTGAAAAGCCGCTTCCGCGTAGTTCCCTAGGTCATTAATTAGAGGCGATTAATGGTCGGCTATTTGGCTTCCCAAACACGATTAAGCGGCCTCTATAAATAGGACAACTTCAATATTTTGCAAACTTTACTTCTCAAATCATCCTTAAAATCTTATTAGCTCCTTCAACTTCTCTAAGTTCACCCTTCTCTCAATTTATTTTTACTTCAGCATAAACTTTTTCCTTTCTCTTGAATTTTTAAACCACAATGGCTAAAATATCTAAAACTGTTCCCAAAAAAAAAGCATCTTTATCATCACGACCGGCCAAAAGTAGAACGGTGGTGCCACCTCGTATCGAGGAGGGTATTCCCCCATTGTGTAAACTAACATCCGATTCAAAATCAATAAACCTGAATCGACACCAGGCCGATGATAACCCATGTCCCAATATATCAGTTTGATAACCGAAAGTGAGCTTGATCAGGTGAAAAAGGACTGCAAATGGGAGAACAAAGATGTGGTGATCCCTTCCCTTGAAGAGGAAATCACCACTCATAAGGCACGGTACTTAAGCGTGTATACCTACTCATTCATGCTGGGTCCTGCAGATCCAGCTCTGGGTCCCATAGATCTAGTTATTCTTGATTTTTGCCAATAATACTAGGTGACGCTTGGCTAGATCTACCCTTCATTGTGGAGCATCGTCAATCTAATTACATATTTCTTGGGTTAGGTCGAGGGGATGCCTTTTACCCTCGACCATCTGATCATGCTATACAACCCTTGTCTTTATCGAGGTAGCCTGATAAAGCTGCAACACCAATCCACGAAATCTCTCTTCTCCAGCATCTATGAGGATAATGACCGAGGAAGGATGAGCTGGTTTTTTCCCGAATCAGGACCTCTAACCTAATTCCTGTTGAGAGGATGCCATTCCCCGAGGAATGGAACATGAAAAGTAAGTACAGGTTTATCAATAGTGACTTTATATTCCGCTTTCCGTACTATTTCTTGACTTCATCCTTTTCTCGATCTAATCCTTTTCCGATGGTGTAGCTATTTCTTGGTTTCCCGGTGTGGTCCCAAACATCGAGTGTTGTGTCTAAAAACTGGCCTCTACTTCTTCATACACGAAGCGCAACTGACGTGACCTAGCCAAAGGTCGATGGGAGGCTAAAAACCATGGTGAGTCTTCATGTTTTCATACTTATGTTTCTTAGCGAAATACATACTTTATCTTTATGCAGGCCTCGAAGACGTCGTTGCTATGTGGTTGCCCCCGCCTGGTGAAGAAGATATCCCAAAGCCTTCCAAGGAAAAGAAAAGAAAGAAGGAGTCGCCTGCAAATTCCCCGAAGCCAAAGAAAAGCAAGGCTTGAAAGCCTAAGGCCGATACTATGGTCCTGCCTCTAAATATAGCCCAACGCCTTCGGGACGAGGATGAAGATGGGGAAGATGATGACTGCTTGTTGTTAGTTCGAAAAGAGGAAGCACTGATGCATGGAAGACCGCCGAACCGATAGTGGCTTACGGTTCATTCTCAAACTAAAGAAATCTCCGAGGGGAGTTCGAGCAAAGTCCCCGAGCCATCAGGCAGCAAAAGAACACCTCGTCTTGGAAGTCATTTGGAGGGTGAGACCAGGGGTCCCGGTTCCGAGGCCCTTCAAAGAGAAGAGAATGCCCCAAGTGGATCATTTGGGGTAATTAACGTGGATGAATCGCCGCCTGGTCCTAGTTCTCCAAGGGGCAATTCCGAGATGCTCGGAACATGATAACTACTACTGTGGGGACAAGCCACAAAGGGCATGATATCTTTCAAGAGTACCTTGCAGGGATCGAAGATGGTCCCGACCTAGATGCTTCATTTATTTTTGACGAGGCCCAGCGGCTTTTCAAACAAGTAAGTTTCTACCCTTTAAAATTACGCCTACGCTTTATCTTTGTTGTTCTAAGTCTAACTTTTTCTTTTTGTGAATGCTATGACGATCCATCGAGAAGCATTTTCTAAGTCTCGAGCAGAGCTTGCTCGATGTGAGACTGAGGTTAAGAACCTCTCGAAAGAGAGGGACGACCTTAAGATCCTCTATGTCAAGAAAGATGAGGAGATTAGTGATCTTCGAGCCAAATTGGCGAAGGCTCGTCAAGTAAAAACCAAGCTTATTGAAAAGGTAATATACCATTTAAAGTTTTGTTATGCATTTTTCTGATTGGGCGGCTAATCACTTCAACTTGGTAGGCCTAGCAAAAGGGCAAGCTGGTAGAACAGCTCCGAAAGGAGATCAAGATGAAGGAGGCTGAGACCCTAGGGTGGAAACAAGGCTTGGACCATCTCGCCTTAGAGAAAGACACTCTTCGGGAGCAGCTAACTTTGATTGAACACCAACTTCAAAGTGTAAAGGAAGAAAGCTTGGCTCGAAGCTGCAAAATCGAGGAGCTTGAAGCTAAATCTGTTGCTGTGCTTGCAAAGGCCAAATCTGATGAAGAGGCATTTGTGTCTTCGTACCGAGCTAACGCTGAAGCCGCTAACACTTAGGCATAGGAGATCTCCGTTGTGGCCGAAGTTAAGTTATCATGTGCTCTCGTCCATTCCAGGCAGTAGTCCTAGAGAGAAACCCTCGAGGAGGTGCATGCTCGTGGCTTCAACCTCTTAGCCGACATCGAAAAAGCAAAGAGCTTGGAGGAAGAGGTTGCCGCTTTTCTCTCTGATGATGATGATTCAGCTAGTGACATCGAGATCGGAGGAGATGAAGATGAAATCCCTGAGGAGGAAGTTCCCGAAGATGTGGCTCCCGAAGATGCAGCTCCCGAGGGTGTGGCCCCGAAGTAGATTTAGGTTCCTTTATTTTGTTTTTGTGTTTTTGTGCAAGGGCCCCTCGTGGGTATTGTAAATATCTTTTGTAAACACCTCTTAAAAATATAAAGGATATCTTTGCTTCATTTTCGATTTGTATTGAATTCTGTCTCGTCTTCATTTGTGAAAGAAATTTGATGTTATAACTCTAATGATCAGTCCGAGTATTGGCTTGGACCCAGAATATAATAAACCATTAGGTTTTTTATTGATCAATGGGCGATCTTTATAAAACAATACCTCTTATGTCACGACCCTAGTTCACCAACCGTGAACATGTCATGACGGCACCTAGTCTCCGTGACCAGGTAACCCTAACACCTGCGGAAACATAATAATTGCAGAAAAATAGAATACCATATTTAATTATCTAAAAAGGAAATTGTACTGAATGCCGCTCGGCATATACGACTCAATATCTCAAGACTAAAACAATCCCAAAACCCGGAAACTCACAGGAAAACACAGGCTACAGAAATATATAGTGAGGCTCCAAACTCTAGAATATCTAACAAACGGAAGGAAAGAGAACTAAGTACTAAAGATAGAATAAAAAGGGAGACTCGTCGGTCTGCGGACGCATCACATCTATCTCGAAGTCTCCGTAGTCCTCCTGTCTCACTGATAGTGCGCCTGAGTAGAGGTACCTGGATCTGCACATGAAAACATGCGTAGAAGAGGCGTGAGTACACCACAGCGGTACTCAGTAAATGCCAAGCCTAACCTCGGTTGGGTAGTGACGAGGAAGGTCAGGGCCCTACTGAGGTTATATAAAATATAAAGATGTCCGGATAAGATAAGCAGTGCAATTGAGAACCTACAGTAAGAATCTATGCCGGATAATAAGAATACAATAACGAAAACAATGATGAAATCAAACCATAAGGAAAGTAACCGGGGATCTCTATGTATCCCGAGGATCTCTTAGTATCCTCTACATGTACTAGGGATCTCTTGGTATCCCGAGGATCTCTCGGTATCCTCAATATAAGCCAGAGATCTCTTGGTATCCCGAGGATCTCTTGGTATCCTCAATATGTACTAGGGATCTCTTGGTATCCCGAGGATCTCTCGGTATCCTCAATATAAGTCAGGGATCTCTTGGTATCCCGAGGATCTCTCGGTATCCTCAATATAAGTGCCGGGGATCTCCCGGGAATCTAACCCGTAGTCCCAAGTAAATGTGCAGGGGAAATCTCCCGGGAATCTAACCCGTAGTCCCAAAGTAAATGTGCAGGGGGAATCTCCCAGGAATCTAACCCGTAGTCCCAAAGTAAATGTGCAGGGGGAATCTCCCGGGAATCTACCCCGTAGTCCCAAAGTAAATGTGCAGGGGGGAATCTCCCGGGAATCTAGCCCGTAGTCCCAATTTAAAACACAGAGCAGCAACACAAGAATATTAAATTAAATGCTAATTTTGTACCAAGTAAATATTTACTTCTAGCCTAACATGCTTCACGTAATGCAATTTAGGCAATTTAAGCAAATAGGCAATTAAGTCAACTAAACATGCCTTTCTAGACTCGCAACATGCTAAATTCACAAGTAGAATAAAACAAGAAAAGAACTCAATTGAAATACTTAAGGAAAAAATGGATTTTCAACAATTAGCTCAAGTACCTGCTCGTCACCTCACGTACAGGGCATTTCAATTATCAAATATAGCACATCCTAAGGGGAAAGGTCCCCCACACAAGGTTAGACAAGCCACTTACCTCGAATGCTCCAAACTCAACTCACGCTTCTAGAATAGCTTTACCCCTCGAATTCACCACCCAACCGCTCGAATCTAGTCACAAATTGCTTGAATGCATTAATAATTACTATTGGAACTAACCCCAATGCATAAAAATAGTTTTTACAAGGTATTTCCCAAAAAGGTCAAAAATACCCCCGGACGCACATGGTCGAAACTCGAGGTTCGGACCAAAACCCGGTTACCCATTCTCCCACAAATCCAAATATATGTTTTGTTTTCAAATCGGACCCCAAATTGAGGTCCAACTTCTCAATTTGTAGAAAACCTAGGTTCTACCCAAAACACCCAATTTCCCCATGAAAATCTTTGATTCGAAGTTGAAATCATGTTAAAAGATGTTAAGAAGTGAAGAAATTAAGTTAGAAATCACTTACCAATGGTTTTGGAAAAGAAAAGTTGTTTGGAAAATCGCCTCTTAGGTTTTGGGTTTTTGAAAAGTGAAAAAATGACTGAAAATCCCGAGTTTATATACTTTGCTGGGGGCTGGCGTGGACCGCGCAGAAATGTACCGCGGTCGCGCTGAGGGAGGGAAGAAGTGCTCTTTCTCTGAACCCACCCAGCGCGGACCGCATTGATTTGGTGCGCGGCCGCACTGGTCGGCCCTCTGAACTCCACCACGCGGACCGCACAAAAAAGCACTGCGGCCACGTGGCTGCCAGCACGGACCGCGCGGAAATGACCGCGGCCGCACTGGGGCTTGCAATATCTGAACCTGCATTTTTAAGCCTAAGACCTCCCGAGCCCCACTCAAAACTCATCCGAGCCCTCGGGGCTCCAAACCAAACATTCATATGATCTCGAAAACACCTTACGGACTTACTCGTGCAATTAAATTGCCAAAACGACATCATATACATAGGATCAAGCCTCGAAACACATGATTTTCTTTCAACTTTCATAAAACTCGAATTCCCCATTTTAAGTCCGAAACACGTCATATGACGTCCATTTTTAGCTAAACTTTACAGATAGTGCTTAAAACATATTTAAGACTCGTACCGGGCGTCGGAACCAAAATACGAGCCCGATACCACAGTTTTCTGATCAATTTTCTTCTTCCTTTTCCTTAATTAATTGCAGAAAATAATTTCACACAAAAATTTATTTCTCGGGCTTGGGACCTCGGAATTTGATTCCGGGCACACTCCCAAGTCCCATATTTTTCTACGGACCATCCGGGACTGTCGAATCACAGGTCCGGGTCCGTTTACCCAAAATATTTACCGAAGTCAATATTATGCATATTAATATCAAAATTCATCAAATTTTTTCACATAATTCGCATATTTCAACATAAAAGCTTTCCGGCTATGCACCCAGACTGTGCACGCAAGTAGAGGCAACTAACAACGAGGTTTTCAAGGCCTCGGAAGCACGGAACAAGGAAGAATTACGGTGATGACCCTTTGGGTCGTCACATTCTTCACCTCTAAAACAAACGTTCGTCCTCGAATGGGCAAAAGAAAGAAGTACCTGAGTCGGGAAATAAATAAGGATAACGGCTCCGCATATCAGAGTCGGACTCCCAGGTCGATGCCTCAGGAGGCTGACCTCTCCACTGAACACGCACTGAAGGAAAACTCTTCGACCTCAACTGTCAAACCTGCCGGTCTAGAATAGCCACCGACTCCTCCTCATATGACAGATCCTTGTCCAATTGGATAGTGCTGAAATCCAACACGTGCGATGGATCGCCGTGATACTTCCGGAGCATAGATACATGAAACACGGGATGCACAGCTGACAAGCTAGGTGGCAAGGCAAGTCTATAAGCCACCTCTCCCATACGATCAAGAATCTCAAATGGACCGATGAACCTAGGGCTGAGCTTGCCCTTCTTCCCAAATTCATCACGCCCTTCATAGGCGATACACGGAGCAATACCCGCTCACCAACCATGAAAGCAACATCTTTGACCTTGCGGTCTGCATAGCTCTTCTGTCTGGACTGAGTTGTACGAAGTCTATCCTGAATAATCCGGACTTTATCCAAGGCCTCCTGAACCAAATCAGTACCCAATAATCGAGCCTCTCCCGGCTCAAACCATCCAACTGGAGACCGACATCGCCTACCATACAATGCCTCATACGGAGCCATCTAGATGCTGGACTGGTAGCTGTTGTTGTAGGCGAACTCTGCTAAAGGCAAAAACTGGTCCCACGAGCCTCCAAAATCAATAACACAGGCTCGGAGCATATCTTCAAGAATCTGAATAGTCCTCTCGGACTGACCGTCCGTCTGGGGATGAATACTGTGCTCAACTGCACCTGGGTGCCTAACTCTCGCTGAACTGCTCTCCAGAAATGCAAGGTAAACTGCGGACCCCGGTCCGAAATGATAGATATGGGCACCCCATGAAGGTGGACGATCTCCCTGATGTAAATCTCAGCTAATCTCTCTGATGAATAGGTGGCTGCAACGGGAATAAAATGCGCTGACTTGGTCAGCCTATCAACAATAACCCAAACCGCGTCAAACTTCTTCCGAGTCAACGGAAGTCCAGTAACGAAGTCCATAGTGATTCGCTCCCACTTCCACTCGGGAAGCTCAATCCTCTGAAACAATCCACCAGGTCTCTGATGCTCATACTTAACCTGTTGACAATTCAAACACCGTGCCACATATGCCACAATATCTTTATTCAATCTACGCCACCAATAATGCTGCCGCAAATCCTGATACATCTTTGTGTCTCCCGGATGAATAGAGTACCGGGAGCTATGGGCCTCCTCTAAAATCAATTCCCGAATCCCATCCACGTTAGGCACACAAACTCGACCCTGCAATCTCAATACACCATCATCTCCCAAGGTCACTTTCTTGGCACCTCCATGTTGTACCGTATCTCTCAAGTCACACAAATGGGGATCATCGAACTGTCGATCACGGATATGCTCCAATAACGAAGAACGAGCGACCGTGCAAGCTTATACTTGACTAGGCTCAGAAATGTCCAACCTCACAAACTGATTTGCCAAAGCCTAAACGTCCAAAGCAAGCGGTCTCTCACCGACCGGGATATAAGCAAGACTGCCCATACTGGCTGACTTCCTACTCAAGGCATCAGCCACCACATTGGCCTTTCTCGGGTGATATATATAGTGATGTCATAATCTTTCAACAATTCCAACCACCTCCTCTGCCTCAAATTCAACTCCTTGTGCTTGAACAAATACTGAAGACTCTTATGATCCATGAACACCTCACACGTCACACCATATAAGTAATGGCGCCAAATCTTTAGGGCATGAACAATGGAGGCTAACTCAAGGTCGTGAACAAGGTAGTTCTTCTCATGTATCTTCAACTGTCTGGATGCATAGGCAATCACCCTACCATCCTGCATCAACACCGCTCCGAGGCCAACCCTCGAGGAATCACAATAGACTGTATAAGGCCTTGAACCTGTATGTAGTATCAAAATTGGGGTTGTGGTCAAGGCTGTCTTGAGCTTCTGAAAGCTCGCCTCACACTCCTCCGTCCACTGAAATGGAGCACCCTTCTGGGTCAACCTGGTCATAGGGGCTGCAATTGATGAAAACCCCTCCACAAAACGACGGTAGTAGCCAGCCAAACCAAGGAAACTACGGATCTCGGTAGCTGAGGATGGTCTGGGCCAACTCTGCATGGCCTCTACCTTCTTCGGATCCACCTGAATACCTTCACTAGAAATCACATGGCCTAAGAATGCCATTGAATCCAACCAAAACTCACATTTCGAGAACTTAGCATATAACTTCTTCTCTCTCAGAGTCTGAAGCACAGTTCCCAGGCGCTGCTCATGATCTTCCCGACTCCTGGAATACATCAGAATATCATCAATAAAGACAATGACGAACGAGTCAAGATATGGCTGGAACACATTGTGCATCAAATGCATAAAGGCTGCTGGGGCATTGGTCAGCCCAAATGACATAACAAGGAACTCGTAATGGCCATACCGAGTCCTGAAAGCAGTCTTCGGGATATCTGGTTCTCGAATCTTCAACTGATGGTAACCTGAGCGCAAATCAATCTTAGAAAACACTTGTGCGCCCTGAAGCTGGTCAAACAGATCATCGATACGAGGCAAAGGATAACGGTTCTTAACTGTAACTTTGTTCAACTGGCGATAATCAATACACATACGCATAGAACCATCCTTTTTCTTTACAAACAAGACAGGAGCACCCCAACGTGATACACTGGGCCGAATAAAACCCTTATCAAACTATTCTTGCAACTGATCCTTCAACTCCTTCAACTCAGGAGGAGCTATACGATATGGGGGAATAGAAATGGGTTGAGTGCCCGGCAACATATCAATGCCAAAATCAATATCTCTATCAGGCGGCATGCCTGAAAGATCAGCTGGAAACACATCGGGAAAATCTAGTACTACTAGAACTAAATCAACTGAAGGAATATCAATACTGACGTCTCTCACATAAGCTAAGTACGCGGCACACCCCTTTTCAACCATACACTGAGCTTTAAGAAAAGAGATAACTCTACTGGGAGTGTGATCTAAAGTACCACTCCACTCAACATGCGGAATACCTGGCATAGCCAGCATCACAGTCTTGGCGTGATAATCAAGAGTAGCATAATGGGGAGACAACCAGTCCATGCCCAGAATAATATCAAAATCAACCATGTTGAGCAACAATAGGTCTGCTCTGGTCTCAAAACCACGAATAGTGACCAAACACAACCGATAAATGCGGTCCACAACAATAGAATCTCCCACAGGAGTAGATACATAAACAGGAAAACTCAACGAATCTCGGGCTACACCTAAATGCGGAGCAAAATAAGAAGACACATAAGAATAAGTGGAGCCTGGATCGAATAGAACCGATGCATCTTTGTGACAAACAAGTATAATACCTGTGATGACAGAATCGGAGGCAACAGTCTCGGTACGGGCAGGAAGGGCATAGTATCTGGCCTGGCCTCTCCCTCTAGGGCGACCTCTACCTCCCCGACCTCCACCTCTAGCTGGCTGAGTAGGTGGGGTAGCAACTGGAGCTGTAACCATAGCCTGAGAACTCTGCAGGGCACGCTGTGGCTGAGAAGTGTGTGGAGGTGCACCCCTCCCAAGTCTAGGGCAATCCCTCACCACGTGGTGTGTGTCACTACACTCGAAACAAGCTATGGGAGGACGTGGTGGCTGTGACTGGCTAGGGCCAGGTCTGCTAGGCTGACCTCTGAAAGCACCCCGCGCAGGAGGCGCCCTAGAAATTGGAGGTGCATAATATGGCTCCTGAGATCTGAGAGGAGCTGGAGCATTGCTGGTTGCTGGAAGAGCTGAATGAATGGGGTGACTCATATAGCCCCTACCATGACGACCTGCAGCTGGGGTACGGGCACCAAAAAAATGGCCCGACTCACGAGACCTCTTGGCCTCCCTCTCCTCTCTCTCCCTAGCATGCATACCCTCAACCCTCCTAGCAATGCTCACTACCTGCTGATAAGAAATATCCATCTCCAACTCACGAGCCATGCTAGATCTGATGGGAGGAATAAGCCCCTCAATAAACCGGCGAACCCTCCACGGACAGTAGTAACCAAGGCTGGTGCATGCCTAGCCAATCTGGTGTAACGGATAGCATACTCTGAAACAGTCATAGCACCCTAGCGCAAATGCTCAAACTCTGCACGCCATGCATCCCTGAGGCTCTGAGGGACGAACTCCTTCAAAAACATGTCTGAGAACTGGGTCCAAGTCAGTGAAGCAGCCTCGTCTGGACTGTCTAACTCATAGGTGCGCCACCATTCATAGGCAGCTCCCCGAAGTTGGAAAGCAGTGAAAGAAACCCTGCTCGATCCGGTAATACCCATAGTACGAAGAATACAATGGCAATCCTCTAGAAATCCCAAGGCATCATCTGTCGCTAGTCCACTGAAAACCGGAGGATCATACTTCTTGAACCTCTCGAGTCTCCGCTGCTCATCCTCAGAAGCAGCTGCCCCATCCTCGGGATGAACTAGAACTGCAGTCTGTACAGGAATGATCTTTGGGACCTGCTCAACCTGCACTTGCTGCTCAGAAGTGCGGGCGGCGGGAGTCTGTGCCCCTCCCCCAGCCTGGGATGTGGCTGCAGCAAGGGGAAGCAACCCTGCCTGAGCCAGCGTGGTGTACATACTCATAAACTGTGCCAATGTCTCCTGAAGGGTTGGAGTAGTAGTGGTTGTAGGCGTGTCGGGTGCCTGAACTTTGGCTGGATCTGCTGGCGGTACCTCAGCGGCAGCTCGCGCAGGTGCTCTGGCTGCACCCCGTGCGCGTCCACGGCCTCTACCACGACCCCTACCTCTAACGGCTGCAGGAGGGGGTGCGGGTGCCTGATCATCCCGAGTAGTACGTGTCCTCACCATCTATGAGAGAATAGAAGACAAAAGTTTAGAATTGATGTCAAAAATATCGCACGACAAGGAGATCAATGAAGTAAAGAATTTTTCCTAAATTGTTACATAGCCTCTCGTAGATAAGTACAGATGTCTCCGTACCGATCAGCGAGACTCTAATAAACCGGCATGTGTTCCGTGACTCCTATGAACCTAGAGCTCTGATACCAACTTGTCACGACCCTAGTTCACCAACCGTGAACATGTCATGACGGCACCTAGTCTCCATGACCAGGTAAGCCTAACACTTGCGGAAACATAATAATTGCGAAAAAATAGAATACCATATTTAATTATCTAAAAAGGAAATTGTACTGAATGTCGCTCGGCATATACGACTCAATATCTCAAGACTAAAACAATCCCAAAACCCAGAAACTCACGGGAAAACACAGGCTACAAAAATGTATAGTAAGGCTCCAAACTCCAGAATATCTAACAAATGGAAGGAAAGAGAACTAAGTACTAAAGATAGAATAAAGAGGGAGACTCGTCGGTTTGCGGACGCAGCAGATCTACCTCGAAGTCTCTGTAGTGCTCATGTCTCACTGATAGTGCGCCTGAGTAGAGGTACCTGGATCTGCACATGAAAACATGCGCAGAAGAGGCATGAGTACACCACAACGGTACTCAGTAAGTGCCAAGCCTAACCTCGGTTGGGTAGTGACGAGGAAGGTCAGGGCCCTATTGAGGTTATATAAAATATAAAGATGTCAGGATAAGATAAGCAGTGCAATTGAGAACCTACAGTAAGAATCTATGCAAGATAATAAGAGTACAATAACGGAAACAATGATGAAAGCAAACCATAAGGAAAGTAACCGGGGATCTCTAAGTATCCCGAGGATCTCTTAGTATCCTCGACATGTACTAGGGATCTCTTAGTATCCCG